>NC_091465.1:45898908-46205881 GCF_027789765.1 Dendropsophus ebraccatus
AAAGTTAATAGGCCACACAAAGGATACAGCACTTGTTAGTGCAGCCTGGCCACACCAGTGACTGAGCCTCTTAACCCTTTAAGGACCGGGGCAATTTTGATTTTTGCGATTTTGTTTTTTCCTCCTTGTGCATAAAAGGCCATAGCAGTTGCATTTTTTCACCTAGAAGCCCACATAAGCCCTTATTTTTTGCGCCACTAATTGTACTTTGCAATGACAGGCTGAATTTTTGCATAAAGTACACTGCAAAAGCAGGAAAAAATTCAATGTGTGGTAAAATTGAAAAAAAAAACACATTTTGTGTTTTTAGTGGATATGTGTTTTTACACCGTTCGCCCTGGGGTAAAACTGACTTGTTATATATGTTCCACAAGTCGTTATGATTAAAAGGATATGTAACTTGTATAACTTTTCTTGTATCTGATGGCCTGTAAAAAATTAAAACCATTGTTTACAAATATACGTTCCTTAAAATCATCCATTCCCAGGCTTATAACGCTTTTATCCTTTGGTCTATGGGGCTGTGTCAGGTGTCATTTTTTGCGCCATGACATGTTCTTTCTATCGGTACCTTGATTGCGCATATACGACTTTTTGATCGCTTTTTATTAACATTTTTTCTGGATTTGATGCGATCAAAAATGCGCAATTTTGCACTTTGGGATTTTTTAGCGCTTACGCAGTTTACCGTACGAGATCAGGAATGTGATTTAATTAATAGATCGGGCGATTACGCACGCGGCGATAGCACACATGTTTGTTTGTTTATTTATTTACTTTCATTAATAACCTGGGAAAAGGGGGGTGATTCAGACTTTTATTAGGGGAGGGGGCTTTTTATTAATAATGACACTTTTTTTTTTTACTTTTAAACTTATACTAGAAGCCCCCCTAGGGGACTTCTAGTATAAGTGCTTTGATCTCTCATAGAGATCTCTGCAGCATATAGATAGATATGCTGCAGAGATCCATGAGATATCCACTCGTTTACTTCCGGCTGCTGCAGCCGGAAGTAAACGAGTGCCGAGCCGGGGACGGCGCCATCTTGGAGCGGTCCCCGGCCGGCTTCAGAAACGGAGATCGCTCCTCCGGGACAACGTCCCGGAGGAGCGATCTCCCCACTAGACACCAGGGATGACGCTGCAAACGGTAATCAGATGCAGCTGTCAACTTTGACAGCTGCATCCGATTACTGTATTAGCGGGCACGGCGATCGGACCGTGCCCGCTGATACCTGTGGTCCCGGGCTACAAGCGGCACCCGGGACCGCCGCGGTTCAGAGCGCGGCTGCCGCGCGGCCCCGCTCTGAACGTCCTTACCGACCGCAGGGCGTAAATATACGCCCGCGGCCGTTAAGGGGTTAAAGCCTTGTGGATCGGTGCTTGTAACTATGGTGGTGTAGGGCTATGTAAAAAAGCCCTTACCCTTGTATACACAGCTTTTTGCCTCTGTTTTAGTGAATAGTCCAACTCAAATATTACAATGATACTTCTCAAGGTTGCCCTTTATCTTTATCCTAGCTATTAAAGGGAATCTGTCATCAGAAAATGACCTATTGCCTGGATCAAGCCTTTATGGTTAACATATTTATTAATATAAGTATTTGGTATTTTTTTTCTACTTTTACATTTAACTATTTGTATAATATATAATAAATAAATAATAATTATTAAAAGAAAGCTATCAGCAGGTTAGAAGCATCTAACCTGCTGATATGTCCCTATAGCGCATAGGGCGCTGAGGGTGAAGGTAAGTTTCTTACCTTCCACCTTTGCACTGTTTGCGTATAGTTTCCACAGTTTAATCCATATGCTAATTTAGACTCTTTGTGCACTGAGATTGGGGCTGCTGCCCCCTAATGCACTGATAAGCCCCTGGCCAGACAGCCCCTTCTAATGAATATCAGCAGAGCGGGCCTGTCCAGGGTGTAGCAGTGCGCTGGTGGTGGTAGTCCCACCACAGTGCATCAAAATGCCTAATAAGCATAAGGATTAAACAGATAACAACATTAAAACAGCATATGAAGAGTATGAAGGTAAGAAACGTACCCTACTACAGTCAGGGGAAGGACTCATGGTTTGATAACCCCTCTGTGGTCACCGCCCCCTCTGATTAATACCAGGAGTTAAGCCCAATTATGAGTCTAAAGAGCCCAACTATTAGTCCGGACCTATTCAACTAAAACACTCCAAAGCCATTACAGTGGTGCCTTGGATTACGAGCATAATTCGTTCCGGCGCTTGTAATCCAAATCCACTTTTAAACCAAAGCACATTTTCCCATAAGAAATCATAGAAATGCAGACAATTGGTTCCCCACCCCAAAAATAATGATTTATTATTCAGAATAACATGTAAAAGTAATGAAACATTCAGAAACAGCAGAATCTGTGATATTATAAGTTACTGTCCAGTAATGGAGAGGATGGGAAACACAAGGGCGGACGGAGACTGCAGGGAGCATGAAGGAATGAGCAGGGCAGATGTGGGCACATACATGCAGCACTCTCTGTCCGGGGAGAGGGGGGTTATAGCTATGAAGAGATGACCTCCACAGTCCTGTCCCCTGATGCAAGCCCCAGCCTGAAGTGGATCTGACATGATTTGGAAGGTGAGGGAGACTTCCTGGGTCAGAGTACAGAGCTGTAGACCCGCTATGCAGACCATGCCCCTCCCCCACTCGCGCTCCCACCCAGTACAGGGAGCTCTTAAACCAAAGCAATGCTCTTAAACCAAGTCACAATTTTGAAAAACTGTGAGCTCTTAAACCAAAACGCTCTTAAACCAAGTTACTCTTAAACCAAGGTACCACTGTACTTGAAAAAAATTACTTTCCATTCTCTTATACCTCTTTTTAAATAGTGTGTGACTGAGCTTAATGTATATCATTACAACACTGCTTTATCTACGCTGTGATCCTCACTACAAATGACTATTTTTATACTATGTATTCCCCAGTGCAAAAGCAACAAGCTGTAGGTGTGAAGTTACCAACAACTGGCATAGATACATAGAACAGCTGCCATGTAAAAACAGACAGATGTACTCTGTCACCTACCTGTTAATGATCTGACATATGGGCACCCCACATATCATGTAGAAAATAAAACATCTTGATATATACTGTGTTTGGAGTGAAAAAGACAAATTTGAATTTAACGAAAGGGGGCATATGTTATTACTGCTGACACGAATGAGTCAGTACCTGGCACTTTGATGTAATACAAGCAAAATGAATTAGATTCTTAAAAAGAGCAAACAGTTTTGGCCCATTTACAGATATTATGCCAGTAAATACCATGGTAATAATTATATTAAAGGAGAAGTCCGGCAATTTTATTTTTTAAGTATTGTATTGCCCCCCAAAGTTTTACAAATCACCAATATACACGGGAAATGCTTATAAAGTGCTTTTTCCCTGCACTTACCATTGCATCAAGGCTTCACTTCCTGGATAACATGGTGATGTCACGACCCGACCCCCAGAGCGGTGCGGCTGTGGCTGCTGGAGAGGATGATGGCAGGGGGATGCTCAGTGTCCCTCCAGTGCCCTGTGTCCCTCAGTGTACCTCTGCCATCAACATCACCAGAAAAAGTGTGTGTGTGTGTGTGTGTGTGTGTGTGTGTGTGTGTGTGTGTGGGCGGAAATGCTGCAATGTTTTTTTTAAACATCCATTTAATATATGGTTCCCAGATAGGTGACGTATTAGATATTAAACTGCTACTACACTTGATCTTAGCCGAAAGGCCGAGAAGCGGTTCCTATAACGCTTTTAATTCTTCACCTACGGGGCTGTGTGGGGCATCTTTTTTTTTTTTTACTGATTTTGGTTTATGCCATTCACCATGCGGTATTAATATTATTTTATTTTAATACATTAGACAATTACACAAACTACGGTATATAATATGCATGTATATATTTGCTTTATTATTTTTATGTGTTTTATTTATTAAATGGAAAAGGGGGTGATTTACATTTTTTTGGGGGGAGAGGCTGTGTCATGTTTTTTAAAACTTGGGGACTTAACTAGGGGACTTAACAATTTTACATTACATTACATACACCGATCTTTGCTTTGCCATAGCATAGCATTGATCAGTGTAATCTGTGATCATTGCATAGAGCCTGTCTGTGGCAGACTATGCATTGATCGCCGAGCTGACGGCCGGGAGGAGCCCTTCCCGGAGGGATATCTGGCTAGTCCTGTGTTTCAAGACTCTTATAGGAGGCTCCACAGGCTCTTTTTTGCAACCTCAAACAAAAGAAGTGCTAGGAATTGGGACCAGCTCTGGCAGAAAGAGGGCAATGGGAGCGAGGAAGGTAAGTATAATTGATATGTACCAGGCAAGGCACATTTTAGAATCATATACAATACTATAGAATTATACAACTTGGAATACCCTTTTAATCATTTTATGTATTATTGTTTAATAGCAGAACTTATGTGTGCACATAGATATCAGATTATAGTATGTTGGTTCCTAACCACGCTGCACTGCCTCGTGTCTGTGTCACACAAGGACCTTCTCATTCAGCCAATCAGGTGGAGGGTGGGGCACAAAAATAAAAGCACAGTCACTTGAGTATAGTAGTGCATGGAACCCTATTGAACTTTATTGATAATGAAATGCTTTAAATATTTCTCGTATACCATGACATTTGTACTACATAAAACACTACATACCATTGCAGTCATTGACTTTTCTACGTGTTACCTATTGTGAGCAGCATGCTGTTAGTGAATCATAAACTTAACAACTGTAGAAGAAATCTGTCAACTCAAACTAAAAAAGGTCACGCTGTAAAAGATACAAAGTCCAAATACTTGAAGAAATAAATCACACAATGTAAAACGACTTTGTGTTTTTTATAAAGCCATTAAGGACTTTGCAAACATTTAGAATAACATTTAAAGGACAGAATAAATAAACAAAATGTATGCAAGGAAAATCTCACCAACATATAATGACAGATTGATAGAGCCCTACTTTATTTAGTTCTAAGAAATTAAGATGTTCTAGTATTCTTGTATTGAAAATCATTTGTCACTCTTGTCCTACGTGACAGTTTTTACCTTCTCTGCAGTGGAGTACTCTGCTCCTAATTTATTAAGTGCTGCATAAGTCTTAATAAATTCTGCACATCTCATGGCTGCCGAAATGCCACAGAATGAACTCCACACCAGCTAGGTGGGAGAAATAAATCTGTGCAACAAAAACTGTGTGAATGGTAGATAGTGTAAGCATAGAATAGACAGTCAGAATGCACCGAATTTATAGGACTTTGAAGACTGTCTAAGAATTAGAAAGCTTTAGTAAATCAGGTAAGTCAATAACTACTAACTAGGGATGACTGAAACGTTTGCAGAAAATGCGCTTTGTTAGTAAGGCTAATTTCCACACTCTTCATTGTAAAATTCACAAAAATTATTTTAAATACTTACGTGTCCACGCTCCCCCGGTGTCCTCTTCTGTGTCTCCGAAATCTTCTGCATCTCTAGTGTCCTCTTAAGAGCTGCCTCCAGCCCACTCAGCCAATTACTGACTCAGATGCGACAGACACAGCAGGTGATTGGCTGAGTGGGCTGTCACTCTCCAGGCAAGAGTGACAGTCCACTCATTCAATCAACGGCCACTGCTGTCCCATCTGAGTCAGTAATTGGCTGAGCAGACTGGAGGCAGCTCAGAGGAGAACATATAAGACGCAGAAGATGCTGGAGACACAGGAAAGAACACCGGGAAGTGCAAACAGATAGGTATTGCACCAAAACAGTTAAACAATTGTTTTAGTGTGTTTCTTTAAGGTTCAGTTTGCAAGAATTTTACGCCAAAATTCTCCAACCTGGCACACCAAATTTTTAAAAATTTATTCATCTTTACTACTAACCATGTGGGGTTTTATTGTGCAATAGTGTTACGAATTTACAAAGAATGATGTGATAGAGGTAAAACATCCAGCAAAAGGGGACTCAAAAATGTCAAAAATCACAAACGTGGGTACAATGAAAAAAAATTAGGAGCTGAATACAACATTGATGCTCCAACATTAGGACATGCACATTAGTAAGTAGAAGCCAAGATAAGAATACACACGATGCGGCACTCGCTCCAGTTTCCACTTGCTTTATTTAGCCATAGACATGACAACGATGCACATCGACTTTGTCCAGGTGAGCCACATCCATTTGACTGCTGTGCGGTGGGGGGATAGTGCCGTGGCTCCACTACTCTATATACATGTTTTTAGTAAGTAGAAGGTTACCATCATTACATTAGTATGCAAATGCAAACCTCATTAAAAAGCTCTGTAGGGTTAAAATGCCACTCTCAATATATATATATTTTTTTAAACGATATTTTATTAGTATTATGTAATATTTGAACATACATATTGAAAATTCATTACATATTCAAAAAGAAAGTCGCTCACAGGCAACAACGGATTGTATGTTTACAATATCATACAGATACAATGAGCCTTTGTAATAACCTTAAAAGACATTATCATATACAATACAATGTAGTCTTACCAAAAACATAAGTAGAAAAACAGTAATTTATAATATCACCTTAAAACATGGTATAGATGTCCGATATTCAAATATGCTACCAATAGAATGGAGAGAATTGTCTTTAACAGAAAAAGGGAAAAGCTTAAGATATTTGGAGTGCTCCCAGAGTTCCCTTTTGGGCGGCCATGCAATACCAATCAGTGTCCTTAAATTGATTAATGACAGAGTCTCTCTCTTCTATAGTAAAATCATGAAATAGAAATTGTGTCCATTTGGACATAAATGTTTTTGTTGATTTTTCTTTGGTGCTCAATACATCCAAAAGTTCCCAATGAAAGATCTCCTTCAGAGCGGAGATTACCTCAGAAATGTCTGGTAGAGTATCCAGTATCCAGTGTCTTAATAAACATTTCAGGGAGACTAATAGAGTTAAATGAATTCCTTTAGAAGTAAGTAATTTAGGAGAGGGAGTAGTAGAGTCTATATCAATAAAATGAAAAAGATAACTAAGAGGGAGAAGTGGTATGGCATGGCCCCAAGTGGACAAAATATAGAGCCGCACAGAGTCCCAAAATTCCTGCACTCGCGTGCAGGCCCAGGCGCAATGAAACAAGTCTGCTTTAGGAAGTGAACATTTCGGGCAACTGTTTATGTGAGAAGTGTGGGAGTTGGAAAGAGGAATATTAAAGGCATATATAGCCTTGTGTATAAAGCGGAAATGTATTTCACGTAGAACCACATTAGGAGTGACAGAATGCACTAGTTGAGATCCTCTCAATATTTGTTGGGTCAGATCCTCTGAAAAAATTACGGAGGACCATTTTTTGAAAAAAATTTGTCTAGATAAATTCTTTTGAGAGCGTGATCTAAGTTCTTCATATGTATGTGATAAAGAATTATGAACCGGTGGTGTTGGGAATAGATTATCAAATTCTATATCACTTTCTGCTTCTGCTATGTCCCGTACTCTGGAAGTAAGAAATTCAATTATAGAATCGTATTGAGGTAAATTAAATGAAGACAATTTAAATCGTGTTCTGACGATATCCCATGATAAGAAAGTGTTGGAATTAGTATCCAGCAGATCCCCAACAGAAGAAACATGTGCACTCTGCCACTCTGAGTAGTCCAATTTTTCTGAGTCAGGTGGGTAAAGTGGTGAATGCCACAGAGGAAATCTTTTCGATAGGAAAAAGGGTAAACCATATAATTTTCGTATCGCCTTCCATGTGGCAATGGTGTCTTTAAAGATAACACTTCTCTTAATTTCTGGGGGGAGTTCTGGTAATTTAGCATGTAGCAGGGTGGGTAAAGGCCAAGGTGCTGCTAAAGCTTTCTCAATTAAAATATTGGAGAAATATGACATGTCCATAATCCAATCTTTAGCATGGCGAAAGAGAGCGGCTAAATTATATAATCTAATATCTGGGCATTGAGCACCACCTTTAGAAGTAGGGAGACAGAGAGTGGAATAGGCAATACGAGGTCTCTTTGATTGCCAAATAAATTTAGTGAAATATGATTGGAGTAGGGAAACGTCAGAATGTTTGAGTAAAAGGGGTATTGTTTGCATTGGATATAACAGTTTTTCAAAACACATCATTTTGATTAAGTGGGTACGTCCTAGAATTGACAATGGTAGAGATTCCCATCTCTGGAGATCTTGTTTTATTCTCTTAATTATAGGGCGATAGTTCAGGAAATATAGTCAGGAGGGAGTTCTGCCAATCTGGATTCCAAGATAAGTAATATAGGATTTAGCGATGGAGACCCCCGCAGGACCCGAAGTAGACCTCTTATGTGGAGTTAGGTAAAGAAGTTGACTTTTATATATATTGATTCTATACCCAGAGAAGGAACCAAAAAATTTTAAGGCATCTAATACTGCCGGAACATGTAGATCTGGGTTATCTAAATATATTAAAGTATCATCAGCAAAGCATGTAACTTTGATGATTTGGGAACCAACCCGTATGCCTGAGAAAAAGTCAGAAGAAATAAGATATCTAGCAAGAGGCTCCATCGCCAAATTGAACAATAGAGGGGATAGGGGGCAACCCTGTCTGGTACCTTTTTGTAAGGGAAAGCTATCTGAAAGGAAAGGGGTATGAATTCTAGCTTTCGGAGATGTGTATATTGTGGAAATAAAATCTTTGAATTGACCTGTGATACCAAATTTTGTTAAGGTCATGTCCAGCCACTCCCAGCTGATATTATCAAAAGCCTTTTCGGCGTCAATTGCCAACAGACCTGGAGAGTGGCTGGAATGACCCCCAGATTGGACACCAGACTGGGCAGCTAGTACCGTTCTTATATTAGTGACACCAGAACGTCCTTTTATAAAGCCAACTTGATGGCTGCCTATTAGTGATGGTAGGATGTCTGCCAATCTATTGGTCATAATCTTTGCCAACAATTTTAGGTCTACATTTATTAAAGAGATTGGCCTGTACGAATTAGGAGATGTCGGATCCTTCCCCTGTTTGTATAGTATTTTGATATATGCAGTATCTCCCGAGGGGAGTATGTGATGGTCAGTCAGAATAGTTTGGAAAGTAGAAAGAAGAGTGGGGGAGATGACAGAAGACATAGATTTATAAAATTTCGCACTATAGCCATCAGGGCCTGGAGCTTTGTTATTTTTAAGTTTAGAGATAGTGGCAGTAATTTCCTCCAATGTGACTGGGGCGTTGAGAGAATCAAGAGAAGGTGTATCAAGAGAAGGTAGAGTTAATGACTCTAGAAAGTTCTTACCAGCAGCTAGATCAAGCCTATCTTTGCAATATAGTGAGCGGTAAAATTGATGTAAAAGTTGTGATATGACTTTAGGATCTTTTTGTATATTACCCGCTGTATCTTTGAGAGCAGGGATATGTGTAGTAGGTCTACGTCTTTTAGCAAGGTTAGGTAACATTTTCCCTGATTTATTACCATAGCGGAATAAACGGGATATGTATTGATCTCTATATATAGCATTGAGTTTTTCCTGTGCAATTTCGAAAGCTTGTCTAGCTGCTGTCCATTTAGATTTATTGTCATCTGTAGGGGAAGACAGGAAAAGAGTGTATGTAGAGCGCAGATCTTGGGAAAGTTGAAGATAGTTTTTTACGTGCTTCACGTTTCTGGGCAGCCACATAAGAAATTATTTGGCCCCTTAGAACTGCTTTTGCAGTCTCCCAGAAAAGTATTGGGGATTGTGTATGTTCAGCATTGTTAGAATAAAAGTCTGACCACCATTTTTTTAATAGTTTGATAAATGATTCATCATTAGCTAAATGAGAAGGAAATCTCCAAATAATATCGGATCCCTTCTGAAAAATATCTCTTAATTGTAATCTAACAGGGGAGTGATCCGAAATTACTATATCATGAATTTCAGAGTCTTCTACTCTGCCAAGAGAGTCCGGTGACACTAAACAGTAGTCTATTCTTGACCAGGCCTTTTGGGAGTGAGAGTAAAAAGAGTATTTTCTACCATCTGGGTGTAGATGACGCCAAGAATCAGATAGGGAGGTAGGGATTAAGGAAGTTGGATAAAATATTATCTGATGAGGTATATACAGTAGGGGTCTTAGTTCTTTTTCTATCTTCAGTTGTATTAAGAACAGTATTTAGGTCTCCACCAACTATTTTAAGATTATTGTCATCTTGCAGAATGAGGTTTTCCAATTTTTTTTAAAAAATCAGGTCTCTGAGTGTTGGGACCATAAACGTTATATATGCTATATTTGCCTGCTGGAGTGTCAATAAGAAGATGACATATCCTGCCTTCATCATCTTGATATGGAGATAATACCGTACAGGCAAAATTTTTATGTGTAAGAATAACTACCCCGCCTTTACCTTTAATAGCTGGTGAACCATAAACTGCACCCACCCAAAAACGTTTGAGTCTGAAATAATCCGATTCAGTTAAATGTGTTTCTTGCAATAATACTATATCGGCCCTAAGTCTCTTAAGGTGTTTCAGTATAGAAGTCCTCTTAGATGGGGAACATAGTCCAAGTGATTAATTTCATACAATATTAATAGAAGAGGAGGTGTTAAGAAGAGACCCTGGAAGCACAATAACATAGTGGGTAACCCTTTCAGGCAGAAAAAGAGGATAGCATGTAGCATTTTCAGACAAACTAAAGGTGATATACCTAAGAATAAAACAGTTAACAATATAAACTAAGCAAATAAAGTGAGATGTGGACTTCACTTTTTTCATATTGTCCAATGTTCGGAGCATTCGCAAACTCCGCATTATGGAGAAGAAATAAAGAGAAAGAAATAACTGGTGGAGAGGTCACATCAACCTCCACTCCACTAAATGAGTATATATTAAAATTAAAGACATACACATCCCTACCCTCCTGAGAAATGTGTGAGTTGTCACAGGGAAGCAAATAAATAAAACAAAATAAAAGGGAGAGCCAGTATATAATGATTAGTACTTAAAGAAGTTGTACTTACACCTAAAACCATACAAGGTGGAATTATACATATACATACATATACATGCACACACATATACATATATACATACATAAATACATACTTACACACAGACACACACACCACCAAATGCATTACTACCTAGACTAAAGAAAATAATAATGTAGTAACAAGGTGACCCTAATATAGTATTTAGTCAACATATATAGGACTAAATAGAGAAAAATACTCAGTTTTAATGAGCAGCATAGCGTCCAACAGAATAGAGATCGAGTTCATAATCATTCCATTTTTTCTACCGTGTCAGTAGGACTATCCAAACGTCGTCTCTTGTGCTTGTCTTGAATAGGTGGAGTGAGACCCTTTACATCTTTAAGGGAGGAAATGGCTTCCTCAGGAGAACTGTAAAGAGAGGCTGAACCATCCGATTTGAAAACTTTCAGTATGGCAGGATAAAGAAGAGCAAATCGTATTTGATTTTTTACCAATGTCGAGCAAATGTGTGCGAAAGCTTTACCACTGCTGCAGAGTAGTCATTAAACATGAGGATTTTGTGGCCACGAATTGCAACATCAACTGTAGATTTTTTAAAGCTTTGTAAAATGTTGTTTTTATCATTATAATTCAGATACTTGACAATCACTTGTCTGGGTTTCTGTTCCTTTTGATTTGCATCTTGCTTTTGTTTCGCTGGTGGGGGTCCCACACGGTGCGCTCTTTCCACAGTAATGTGACCTGGGATACCCAAGGCTTGGGGAATTTCTAGAGAACATATAGCATGTAATTGCATGGCTGGAATGGATTCAGGTAAACCTATAATACGTAAATTATTGCGCCTAGAGCAGTTCTCTAGATCATCAGTCTTTGTTTGCAATGAAGCTGTGACATTCATATTCTGTTGTAGTTTTATTTTTGTAGAATGTATTTCATCTTCTAACAGGCTGACTCTCTCCTGAAGTTCAGTAATCTGTGAGGTATGCGTTGCTATATCTCCCTGTATGGTTGCTAGGGAGGAAACTATAGTGGCCTCAAGAGAGGATTTTATGTCATTTAATATCATTTTGGACACTTGAATTGCCAGTGCCTTGGAAGACATATTTAGTCCTGGTATTATGGTGTCACAGAGGTCCGGCACTGGGGTTTGTGAGGTATGTGTTTCCTCTGTGTGTGCCTCAGCAGCAGCACCTCGTGTCGGCGCCATCTTAGGTGTCCCTGTGACAGAGCTGTGAGGTAAATAAAGGAGGGCTTATGGGGAGGTGTATAACTGGTTCCCCGCTTAATGAAGTGGTGCCTGAAGGTGTGGTCCGGCAGGGCCGGTAATGTCAGGAGTCAGAGCGGGGAGCGATATTATGAGCGGAGGGTGGAGGAGCTCACTCACACTGCTGCCATCCCATACGTGCCGGAACCGGAAGTCTCGCCACTCTCGATATTAAGGCAATAGATTTGGAATTGCTTGTCCTAAAAACCTCTATTGGTGTAATGCAGGGATGGGATTCAGCCAATACCACTGGTTGTTTAAATCACAACAGGTTTGCCAAACCAGAGAGAAATACTTTCCAGGACCTGGTTTGTGACACCATCTACTTGCAGCACCAGAAGAAGGGCACTCTCTAAATGTTTAGCTGTGTTCTGTGCTACCTTTGCATTCTAAGTTTGACTGCTACTCTTTGTCACTGCTGTGGCCGGATTTTCGTTTTTGCATTATCAGTGAAGAGTAGTGATGAGCGAACAACCTGATTGTGATCATGATCAGTACGTATTTTTGATTGCTGAACATATAAGAACAAATAAAGAACATACAGTAGAAGTGAACGCTTCAGTCTACACACATGCGTACAGATTACAGGTGCAAAGCGTGAATTACGTTGTTGCATATGTTCGAAAATGATTGTTCCGATCATAACCATAAAATAACCATTCCGATCATCTAACAAATTGTTCATGATTGGCGAACATGAATAATCAACATCATGTTTGTGCGAACATACGAACATTTGCGAACATGTTCGCTCATCACTAGTGAAGAGGAGGGAGAAGACAGCATAACCTACAGTATGAGGCTGCTTTCACACTATGTATATTTCAGTCAGTATATATATATATTTCAGTCAGTATATTTCAGTCAGTATATGTATATTTCAGTCAGTATATTTCAGTCAGTATATTTCAGTCAGTATTGCAACCAAAACACAGAAAGGATCTGTTCACACAATGTTGAAATTGAGTGGATGGCTGCCATTTAATGGCAAATATTTGCTGTTATTTTAAAACAACGGCTGTTATATTGAAATAATGGCAGTTATTTACTGTTATATGGCGGCCATCCACTCAATTTCAACATTGTGTGGACAGAGCCTTTCTGTGTTTTTAATCCACTCCTGGTTTTGGTTGCAATACTGACTGAAATATACTGACTGAAATATACGTAGTGTGAACCCAGCCTAATAGTAGCATTAGGCTGTCTTCTCCCACCTCATCTTGTAGCAGTTCACTGTATATCATAAGCTGCAAGCCAAATGCAGCAATATACCTAGACAGTGCTGCAGAGACATGGTGGAATAAAATGCATGGGATTGGTTGTACCCCAAGGTTTTGGAGCCCAATTGTCCCTGAGGCATCCTAGCCCATATGCCGCCACACTCATCAGGCATCTTGCTTCCCATTAAACTGCCTATCCCAGTACCATATTTTGAATGTACAGTATAGGGAGCTGTTGTTTTTAGGCTATGTTCACACTGCGTATGTGTCCATCCGCATTTCATATGTGCGGCTGAAACTACAGGCGTGGGAAAAATCGACATGCGGCCGGATGCGTACGAACCACGAATATACGCCCGTAGTACAGTTATGCTTCGCTAGCTTGTTTCGAAGCGATCTGAAACAGGTCATTACAACCCCCGTAAACCACACAGAACCTTTTGGATCGAAAAATCCACGGCCGTGAGTTTCAACATTTCCGTCCTCAAACAATGGTCTTGTTCATTTTTCACGGCACCGCATACGATCCGGCCGTAAGCTCATACGTAGTGTGCATTGTGCGGGCGTATATCGTATACTTTCAAGCGAACGCATCAACCTCAAAACTATGTGCGTATATTCACGCTTCGCACTAGGGACGGACTCATACGCAGTGTGAACATAGCCTTAAAGGGTAGTGTGTGGGGATGATGAGGCGTTGTCTTAGTATTGAGGTTGAAGATCTGCTGTAAAAATGAGGAGCCAACCTAAAATAAAACTGCAAGAAGTCATGGTGGTCGGGGCCAGATGGCAAAGAAAGGGAAGACCAAGAAGTCACCTGTAAATCATTAAATGTCTTTGTGCATTCTGCCACTAACTTATCCCATCAGTACTGTGTTCTCTGGTAAGGTCTCAGATCATGTTGTGGGCTGTACTTTCAAATAGTAAAAACTTGGCAACATGGCGATTGATATATTCAATTATTGGAGAAGAAATAATATTCCACAACACGATAGACCACAGGCAACTGTTACGCCAAGTAGAGAACCTGTTACAATTTTGAATTCCACCCCATGGAGTAATGTGTAGGTGTCCTATATTTTTGTCTATATTCCTTATAAGATTTTGCATGATGTACATACATTGTAGATGACAGAGTACATTAATATGATTATAACAGTGTGGGAAGATAAAGCACATACAGTACTCGTAGATAACCAGGCTCCTTACAATTAAAGTTAATATAGAATTGTCACCCAGACCCCACTACAGATAACCTTAGTGACACATTCATTCCAATCCTAATATATGTTGTCACTAGTTGTTCTGATTGCAAAAAATTGACTGCGGAGCTACAAGATATTTGCCAACCCTTTCTATTATAAAACCTTATCATTTAATATAAGAAATAAAGTTACAGCTATGTCTAATTGTTCTTATATTAACTTTTTTGTTTGCACTTCTGAAATGTAATTTAAATTATACTTTTATATTTCTATCTCTAAACTATGGTAGGAAAAGACAGGCAGTGCTTTTTTGTCAGCAACCATATATTTTTTAGTGTCATAGTTTTTTATTGAAAAGTTTTCAGTTTATAGAGTGAAACACATTAAAGCAAAATAGCCCCAAACAGGGGGATTAAGTTTACTAGGTATATTTAGTACATGACAGTGGTAGTCTAATAAAAAGTCGATTATAACAAAGTTATGCTTACAGAGTTGGGAAAAAACAACGCTGGCATGTGTTCTTGTTAGAGTGCATGCAAGATATGGACAAGATGTGGACAAGAGAAGGTCAATTGACAGAAATAGAAAAATGCTTTATAATTTTTTTTCTTTTTTTAAATTAGGTTTCTTAACAAACCATTTGATCAAATAGAATGTTCCTATTCACCACATTAACGTGAACCCCAGAGAGTTGGAACCTACTCTAGCAATCGCCTCTCTCAGACTATAAGTCTACATATTTGGGTATATAGGTTCAACTGAACTCTGTGTAAAACACCTTCAGGAGCTGATTGAAGTAAACGGCTATGAAGGAGGTAGCCACAATCAAGTCCCTTGGGGGTTGTAAGCTCAAGTATAGTTACAGAAGGTTCCATTTTAAGGAGGCTCGTTGGAGCATAGATATTAGAAATGAGGTGGTTACATAATCTAACCATGGCTTTCAAACCGTAGTATATCTTTCAAGGGTGTCTTTGTGGGTGGCTTCAATTTTTTTCATACAGTATGATTAGGTTTACTCTGGTTTACAACCGCTTGAACAGCTTCAACCACTCGACAACATGAGGGATCTTCATTTAGTCGCTATATGGATTCTGGCAGCCATGAGGACATAATGGAGTAACTTATGTTGCTTAAAGTTGATAGAGGTAAACTTGTCTCCCAGTAGGAGTTCTGATGGCCTTTTGTGGAGGGTTTTTTAAAGCAGGGAGGAGAGTATTACCAGTATAGAGTCACAGAAGCTTGAGACCATGGGGCAAGCCCACCAAGTATACAGTGTATTGTAAATATCTAAGCAGCCACGGAGACAGGTTGGTGGTACATGGGGGGGGGGAATCTATGGATGAGGCTTAGGACATAGTAGACCCTATGTAGTACGTTAATCGAGGACTCCATAAGGGATACTTCCTTTAGTGATCTGTTCACAGTAGTTGTGCTAACACTTTGGGGATAGCGTGAAAACATGGTCTGTTTCCCATTTGACTATGAAAGAGAGTTTGGTTTGTGAAGGGGAATTGAATGTGGAATAAGGTCCTGAGATTATTCCTTTCCCCGCTAGATCAGAGTAGCAGGTGTGTTCAAATGATGAGAAGGAGGTGCTAGTGTTGCCTTGTCATGGTCAGCAACCATATACTGTATTTTTTTTTTTTACCTTTTTTTTTTATTTCAGTGTGCTCAGGGCACCATTGTTTTTTTTTCTCCCCTCCAAACATGACTCTGACATCAGACTCTGATACCTGCTTTAGTTATTAGGGTTACCTATGGCTTAATTTGCTACATATTTGCTAGCATATACAGTTTTTGATTGGCTAATATATTAGCCCCCTATGGAAATGCATACACAGACACAAAGGAGGAAAGTTATCAAACCTTGTGCAAAAGAACAATGGAGCACTTGCCTGTGGAAAACCAATCAGATTCCAGCTTTCTTTATTCAGAGGCATTTTCAACAACAAAAGAAGCAATCTGATTGGCTGATATAAGTAACTGCTCTACTGCACCTCTGCACTAGGTTTGATGAATCTCTCCCTAAATCTGGGAGGATGAGGAGGAGCTAAGGTGAGCTCGCTCCTTCCCTCCGCACACCAGAGCCTCGTGGAGCATGTCTAATGGAAGTTTAGCCCGCAGGGAATAAGGTCCGGATTGACGAAAGAAAGCCTGGAGCCCTTTGCTGCTGTGGCAATACTGCCGGAGGAGAGTGAGGTCAATGGGAGGTGATGCGGCTGCACAGAATCTCCCCCTAAATCTTTTGAAAAATGCTGACTCTTCCCAAATTTCCCTTGGTGGAACTTGATGAACATATGTAGAGATGTAGAGTGAATTTATGTTGGAATGAAGCGAATCGCTTCATTCGCATCTGCCTTCTGCTTATCAGGCTGCCGTGTGCTCCTCTCTGTGCCGCTCCCTCCTGAGGGCTGGGGAAAGGTGGATCTAGTCCTGGGAAACTTCTCCCAGTTTCCCAAGACTGGATTCATCTTTTCCCAGCACCTGGGGAGGAGCAGCAGTATGATTACAATGAAAGGCATCCTAAATAACTTTTATTTTATTTGACTGCTTTTAAAAAATTAAAACCATAAAAAAAAAAAAAAAAAAAAAAAAAAAAAAAAACCTAAATGTGTTTTTGCTCTATCACCATCCTTATAACACTATTTTTGACCTATGGGGCTTTTGAGATGACATTTTTTGCACCATGATCTGTACTTTTTATCGGTACCTTTCTTGCATATATGGGACTTTTTGATCACTTTTTATTACAATTTTTCTGGATTTGATGTGACCAAAAATCAGCAATTTTGCACTTTAACAATTATTTTTGTGCTTACGATGTTAACCATGCAAAAGCAGATTGCCATAATTTAAAAATTTGGGTGATTCCGCATGCAGCAAGAGCACATATGTTTATTTATTTATTTTTATTTATAAAATGGGAAAAGAGGGGTCATTTAAACTTTTATGATGGGATAAGATTTTTTGTTAATGAAATTATTTATTACTTATTGCTTACTTATTAAAGTACTAATTATTTGTACTTTAACTGGAAGTCCCTCTGGGGGACTTCTATGATTACTACACTGATCTCTCATAAAGATCAATGCAGTTCATATGTACTGCATTGATCTCTGAGATCAGTACTCACTTACTATGGGCTGCTGGAGCCCATGGTAAACAATTTTCAAGCCAAGATCAGCATCATTGCAGTGCTGATCCCGGGTCCAGCCAGAAGCAGGTATTGCCCCTCCAAGATCTCATTGCAGGGGAAAGGCAATCTCGCTACTAGACCCTAGGTGTTGGCTTTTTCAAGCAATTTAAATGTAATGTAAATTCTTTACAGAGTGGTTTTGCATTGTGAGCCCTCTTTGTACATCCCTTAACCCATGAAGACATCCCTGGATAACCCTGGCTAAGTAATGAGAACAAGCTCTACATGAGTCACGGATATGCTAAATAAACTTCTACCACAGCAGATGTGATAGATAAATCTACAATAACCAAATGTAGATATGTCTAAGATAAACATATACAGTATCTATCTTAAGATTATAAGAAAGGCAATACTAAAAGGGCCAAGTGATATTTTTCTGCCTCCAATCTTCTATGTTTCTATGTATTTATGTTTCTAAATATGTAGCAAAAAAAAAAAGCAAATAACAAGCTTTAGGCTGGATTTACACTTGGCTTTTTGTGTATCTATGTAGAGTATGTAAGCCTAATTTTATATACATGTCACATCAAACATTTTATGAAACACATGCAATTGTATATTTGAATGCAGTTTGGTCATTAAGGGTGCATTCACACATTCAGGTTTTTTTAATTGCAATTAGTGAATACAAAGACAGGAATGGAAAGGAAATGTCATTCTTTCCTTTATATGTGCTCTCCATTTATGATCGTGCAGTCAGTAATTGCTAATAAAAAAACCTGAATGTGTGAACTAGAGATGAGCGGAGTGAATCAGGCGAAGCAAGATTCGCTGCTAATCGCACCGTCAATTTGCCTTGTTTTGTGAAGCGCTTTGTTATCAAAATTTGCAAAACATTGCAGCCACACATGTTAGTTTACAGTACTGTCTTTTACCGGAAGCAAAGGATTAGCCATAATCCCATAATTATACCAAGTCACTGGGTGCTGGCTGGGCATTTTACCAAGTCACTGGGTGCTGGCTGGGCATTATACCAAGTCACTGGGTGCTTGCTGGACATTATACCAAGTCACACTGGGTGCTGGCTGGGCATTATACCAAGTCACTGGGTGTTCCGAAAAAATTTCCTGTCATCAGTCAGTGGGTGCTGTGAATTCAGTGTCCATTTAAGCCAGTCTGTGGGTGTGGTGCTCTATGTTAACCCAGTGTTCCTGCTCAGTGGAGTTCCTGCTTTGTTATATTATTGAATAGTCGGTTTATATAAATCTTTACTGTACTGTCTTGAAACACACATGTGACAAAAATACTAAAAAAAACACATTCAATCCCACATCAAACCCCTTCAAACCTCTGTACAATAAAGTATCTGGGTGGAACACTGCATGAACATTTTATGGGATCCTGGCCGGAGCGTATACACATACGGGATTTCATACAGCGCCACAAAGAACTGACATATCAGTTTTCTGCGGTCGCAATTCAGTGAAATGAAGACCTGTCAGTTTACACAATGAAGCGAGCGGCTCCGGCTGCTTGCTTCATTGTGTGCTATGAGAGTTCTGATGCGGGCGTGCGCTGATGCGCCTGCATCAGAACACTGCGGCCGCAAAGATCACCCAGCTGGTACTGCAGGGATGATCCATGCAGAGACCGGCCGTTCCCTGACCCTATACGACATGTGAACATGGCCTAATCCACGCACGGTAACCTGCCTTTCAGCAACAAATTAATGCTGGCAGTAGCTTTAGAAGGTTGTTCTATCACAGTTAAAGGACATGATCCTCCTTGATATATACCCCATGATGAAACATTTCTATAGCCTTTTACCATTCAAGAAACCATGAGAGCCATAAAAAACTAACACAATAAGTATCCTTTGTTGAACCATTGTGCGACATATCTAAGATGGTAATATTGTAAAAACTCTAAGAACAGTTATCAGCCAGTCACCATGTGTGTTCATAAAAATGAAACATGAATGCTACTGTTCCTTGTCACAAGTGCCAGTGATTAAAAACAAGATGGTAACGAGAAGGGAAATGTCTTCTTTGAGAAACAGAGACATGGGGATTTGTGCCTGGATAATACTGTTTTGGGGGTATGGGTTGTATGGTGCACTTCGTGGAGGCATTGAGCTGCTGTGGATAATATATGCCTGTAATGTAAATGGTTTAATTGGTCTGCCCCATGGGCAATAAATCTGAGAATATGGTTCTTTAAAGTTGTGAAACTTGACTGTGTATTTCCTACTGGATTTTCATATTATTGGGGGTGTAAAGGGGGAAATTTATACTTTTAAAAATGTAAATACTTATGGTGGGCAAATATTTTTATGCAGACTTTTCTTAAAGAAACACTGGCAAGTGGCCGTTAGCTGACCAAGGGCAATTTGTGTCGAGAATTTTTATGTTCTATCCACATTTGTTTGGGTCCATTTTGTGCACCACCATCTCTCCGGGCTCCAGTTCACATAGTAGACCATTTGTCTCCATGATGTGAGGCAGAGTGATGATGTCATTTACATATACCATAGTGTTTGCAGCTGACCAACAGAGTATTTACCGTAAATGGTATCACAAATTGACAGACATCACGCACCATCTGCCAATGGGTGGCCTGAAAATTGCAGTTCTGTGTAAATACAGCGATCTCTGTTGGTACAGCCAATCCATTTATTATCTTTGCCGTAGGGTGGTTGCTGACAAAGTGTTGTGTTACTGTGATGGCTAGGACTATTGTCTCAGCTGTGGTGGTGTTTTCCCACTGGTCCCCATGGAGGAGGCAGAGGTAGATGTTCTTGACCTCCTGCTTCAAAGGGAGGCTGCTGACCCCTTACTTGCAGAGATGAGGCTGCATGATGTTAGCTGCAGCTGTTGGTGGTTACGGGCAAGAAGTGGCATAGGGGTCCTTGTTCTTTCTTACAGGCAGTCGGGTGATGGCATTCCAGGTGCTGCCGTGTAGAAATTGTACCTGGGTTTTATGTTTTTTTATGCCACTGACACAGAAAAACTGATTGCAGTTGGCGGTTCTTGGCAGCAGGCTAGACTGTTGTTGGGCCTGACGGTGCCTTTGGGTACCTCTCAAATGTTTCTGTTGAACTGTTACCAGACTGCAGCTCACACTGGGTCACTCTATGTATACATTAAAATCAAAATTAAATAAATCGAAATTGAACTCCCCTTTGTCATCTCCTCCCTTTACTCCAATCTCTTCTCGGATCAATTCACCTACTGATATAGACTTGAGGGCTACGACTTCGGTTTGGATTCTTTACCTTCCTCTTGGAGCTATCCTCCTAGAATCATATTATCTAACCTATATAACCCCTAGACATGGAGCTTTTTTTTTTCTTTGTGTAGGTGCACGATCGGAGAACCTGCATTTCCAATTTCTTTATGATGATACTACTATGTGCTTTAGTTTTTGGCACTGACATTGCTCTGTTCTTGCATATTTTGTTTCCTGTTTGATACACTGATTTGCATAATAGGCCTACCTGTGATGTGCCTGTATTTCTGTACCAAATTAATTTGCCACTTATATTGGAGCCACTTAAACTAATAGGATACAAAGGGTGCCACACAAGGGGAGGTGAAAGAGCACTTGAAGGGGGATTGGAACATGTTAAATGGATAATGAAAAAGTATATACTGTATATTTTATGCCGCTGTTCCACCAAGGTCTACTCCTGTCCATGGCGAAAATTGACATTGACATTTGATTGACATTTCTTTTGAATTGACATTTTCCAATTTTAGACACTGTAACAACAACGTCTGTTACTCCCACAATTGTAGCAAATATAGTTTGTTTGTTTTAATGAGATTCATTTGCATTTGATTCGCGAATATTATCGAATTTGACCCAAAATTAGCAGACCTCACAAAATGAATTTTCAGCTGCTTCGGCTCTATTGTGAACACATCCTAGAAATGTGTATTGTGCCAAGTACATTTATTTTCTGTATAGATGTTCTTAAAATGCAGAAATTTTTTACATTTTAAAGTTCACACAATGTATAATTTGAATTAATCATGGCCGTTGTTGCGATTTGCAACAATGGCCGTGATTATTTCAAAATTTTCATTGCGCTGAAATCAATGGAATCCCGACCGGAGAGTATACACTAGTATACACATTCATTAATAGTGGCCGCACAACACTGACAGCTCACACAATGGAGAGTGTGGCTCCGGTCGCACTCTCCATTGTGTGCAATGGTGAATTGAGATGCGGGCGCACACAGATAAGCCCGCATCCCAATTCACCAGAAAATAAGTTTATCCTGCCGGTACTGCAGCCAGGATAAACTTCACTGACACCGACTGTTTTGTAACACAGCCGGGTCACAAAACCGCTTGTGTCATACACTGTGTAATCCCTGCCTCAGTGTGTTTGAGTCAGAATTTACACTCTGCATCTAGAACAGCGAGGAACACAGAGTTCCCACATTTTAGCTTTTATTTTAATACTGTAAGTCTTGAACTATTTATGATTATTTATGACTTATCACTACTTACAGGATGGATACCATATTGATAAACATGATGTAGTCTCATACAATACAATTTAACAATCACCATCCTCATCAGGCATCAGCTATTTATTACAGCTAAAACTGACGCTTACACAACAGCAGAGATATTCTGCAAGCTCTCTACCAACCCTTAGGCTCTCCGTTATGATAAAGGACCCAGGTCTGCCACTTTTTCTCATATCCTTTTTTATCCTCACATCCTGGCTCTTCTTCGGCGTACCTGGGAAGTGATGTCAGCCATTGGAGGTCTGTTGTAGCAAATGGGCCAGTGCGCACCACGGTTTAATGGCGGGGGTTTTAAAGGGGCAGAGTGAGCTTAAATGCTGCAGCCCTTAGGTATATTGGTGCAGCAGGAGGCAGGAAAGTAAGGCATAGCACCCAGGAGCAGCAGACAATCACCCCCCCAACCCAAAGTGGGACAAGAGGTAGAAGCTGGCTGTGTGTGCTCCTAACTATCCCACCCTGCTTCTATGGATGTTGGTAGGCAAAAGATTCAGGACAGCAACCTTCCTATTTGGGGCACTGGCCCTCCGAATCTTAATGCCTAACAACGCCACTGCCAGATAATAACTGTTGACAACACAATAAACAATGCATTTCAAGATCTATAAGACCTCTTTTTCAAGTTTGAGAGACTCTCTGAATTACTCTGTGCACCATTGAAGCATACTCCCTCTTGGAGGATGCTTAATCACTGGGATCCACGTCTTTTCATATTGTCTCACATAGATGCCTGGCTGGCTTCCAGCCCTGTAAGTTAGTGAGATGAGAGACTCACAGTTATTTACTACATATGCACTTGATGGTGTTAAGTGACTCTCACATTCTTGTAATGATTTACTCTATATAGTATGGTGTGCCTATCATTTTATTCTAGCACTATGCTATTGTAAGTCAGGGCAGGCATTAGGGATAAACGATGTAATGGCAACACTGGGCACCAACTGCTGCCACCACCCCACCCCGGGGACCCCACAATTTACTCTTTTATACTACTATCTGCTTCTTATGCTGCTGAGGCCTTCATTGCAGAACTTCAATAATAGTAAAATAAAAACAGTTATTAGTCTTAGAATATAATATCATAGCAAAGACTTTTTTTCTGTTTTCCAACAGCAATAAAACTAAAAAAATAAAGTAATCAGTCATTTATACGACATGGCAATTCTGCAAATTTGAAAAAACGGATTGCAAAAATGTGGTGTGAACACAGCCTTAATATATAAAAAAGCTTTAAAATAGATTATACATTATGTACGGCAAAACGGTGCTAATAAAACTGCAACTACTGTAGTCTTGCAGATAATAAGCCCTCATACAGCTATCTTGATCAAAATACGCTCTTGGAACGCAGTGATGCAAAAAAATAAAACATTTTTTTTTTAAAGACCCCTCAATGTCCAAAATAGTTGGAGTACCAATGGGTTAAATTTATTCGGATTCTATTTTATTTATAGTGTTGAGCTTCACTGTTACTTGTTTCATAACCACAAGTTATTTTTTTTATACGTGTGATCCATAAAATGAAATGATTTCGCATTTATTTGTGTGTCTTATTATTTAGAATGATGTTCTGGAGAAACAAGGAAAACCGCTGTGGGTTTTATTAACAGTAAAACTAGCTTATTTAAATAAAGATTCTTAAAAATTTGTAACTCATGCTTCTTAAAGCTTCACAAAATGCAGGCTGTGAGATACTGCCACCTAGTGGTCTCAGAAAACACTTTCAGTATCACTGAATTTAGATCTGTGCAGCATATGGTATCACATTGAACTGACTTTTCACAGCAATATGTGATCATGTTCATAATACTGAAGAAAATAATATTTAATAATTTTTTTTTTATCAAAAACAAAATTAGGATTCTGTAGATTATACTTTTGGGATAACCCCTGTGGATGTATAGTCTCTATTTTGTGGCTGTAACCCATAACCTCCATTCTGCTTTCAGAATACTTCTAAAAAATTGTATTTAGGAAATTTTTTTGTGTTTTTTTTGGGACACACTACACCAAGGGCATGGAGGAGCAACAGATAATTCACATCACCAAAAGATGTAGGAAGACTGTCTGAGTATCATATCATACGGCATAGACACATCTTATTTCTTTTATCACATATGGAACCCTGACTTATTTGGTATGAAACCATTATGTGTGCCCTAGGTGCTGTTTGCACACCAATAAAGCAGAATAAATCTCTGATACTGTGCCCTGTGCCTTCTGTGTCATTTAGTTCTCTGTGCGCTCATATACGGATCTGACACATACAATTAGGAACCAAGGGAACATAACTTGGGATGATATCACTTCCACATCTAACATTTCTATGAGGTTGGTATGGGTGCAGGGCTGGGAGTGAAAGTATTTTCAGGAGGTTCTCTATAGTAATAGTTTTGAACAGCACTGATCAACTCATAAATAGGCAGATTTAGGCTATGTTCACACAACATATAATTTTATTAAATAATGGCCGTAGTTGCAGTTTTGCAACCACAACCGTTATTTAATGAAATTGCTAATTACGTTGGTTGTAATGGAATTTTGGCCAGAGTGTTTACACATAGTATACACTCCGGGATAGGACTCCTTGCGGCAGCAGAAAAAACTGACACTGACAGTTCAGACAATGTAAAGTGCAGCTCCAGTCTGACTTTACATTCTCGGCTATGGTGATTTGGAATGTAGGTACACCCAAACCAAAATGCCCACCGTCCAAATCAAATAAAATGAGGTTCATCCGGGATAAACTTCACTGACACCTGCCATTCTGAGATACAGCCAGGTCACAGGACGGCCAGTGTCATAAGTAGTGTGAACACGGCCTTACAAAGTACCAGTACCAGTACCAGTACCAGTACTAGTACCAGTACCAGATCTTACAGTATCAAAGTTGCCTTGATCTATAAATGAATTTAGTCATTTATCTATATAATTTTACAATCTCCAATACATAATTACTGTACATATAAAATATATAGCATGTACACAATGGTGTAAGCAAAATAGGAATAAATCAAGGAAAATGCCTGTATTAAAACGTTCATCCAAGCATAGAAACATGGAAACATAGAAGATTGTCGGCAGAAAAAGACCATTGGGTCCATGTAGTCTGCCCTTTTAGTATTTCCATTCTTATTGTTTTAGGAAAGATGTATGCTTATCCCAGGCATGTATAAATTCTGTTATTATAGATTTACCAACCACATCTGCTGCCCCCTCCTGGCCCACCCCACTATGCATATTCAAATATGCATAGCTAGGCCGGTTGTTACGGCGCATGTGCAGGGAGCAGCCTGTAACAACTGGCCTAGCTAGGCATATATGAATATGCATAGTGGGCGGGCCGGGAGGGGGCAGGCTATTGTGGGCATGCTGCTGCTCCGTGAGCATGGGGAACGCCCCAAATGCTCCGAGCACGCTAATTACCATATCAGTAATTAGCCGAAAACAACGGGTTACTGGACCGCACCGGGATAAAGAAGACAGCTCGGGGATCCTGAGGTAAAGAGCGGCAGGCGCATATCAGCAGGTTCACTGGCTCGAACCTGCTGATAGAGCTGCTTTAATTCTTTATCTAAATATCCCCCCATTTTCTTAAAATCTATCTACCTAAAATCCGATACTCTTGTTGTAGTTTGGGATAGCACGCAGTCAGTTTGTATGTCAAACCATAAACACTGGTGGTTGCTGGACCCTAAATTTTCTCCCTCTCTAACTTCAGATGTTCTCTCCTCTGGTTGGTGACTTCACAAGCTGTTTTAGAGATGCCCCTGTAAGGGTCTTTATTACATTCTTTCTTTTACATGTACAGTATGTGCACAAGGGTTATTCCAATCCACATCTGGCATGCTGACGTCACCCATAACTACAATAACTACAACAAGCCATATGTAAAATGTGTACTGTTATTTCGATTGGGCAGGAGAAGAAGCTGGAAAAACCATGTGCACCAATCTCAATCCAGCAAACCCATAGACATATAATGATGACAGTGGGAAAGTTATCTTGGTTGTTGGGGGTCTCAGCAGTAAGAATTCAACCAATCAAAACTTTTGACGTCTCCCTGACATGCTTTATATTTCGCGAGTTCTGGCAGTCGCGGACTCTGGCAGCTGCACGCATCTCCGCCTGTCCTATAGACTCCATTCTATGAGCAGGCCAATTCTGATGGCCAAAAGAATAAACATGTCAATTCTTTCGACAGATGGCCTAATTTGCCTGTGCCTAGAATGGAGTCCGCAACCAGGTGTGAGCTGCGGAATCCGCGACAGGTTTTCCGTCGGGATTCTATAGTGTGCATGCATCCTGTATCTAGAATATGTTCACATTCTAATTAATAGCAATCCATCTGCCCCAGATAGCGCCAAAGGCAAAAGTCTATATGTGAGGTTGATTAATAATAATATGTAAAATAATCTGTTGTTTCATTACACACAATGGCAAAGTGCAATAACAGTCTATTTCATAACATGAAAATTAAAATATTCATTATAAGTTCACATCTGTCTTCATTCTAATTCGATGACCGCCAATGTACATATGCTTCAGGGTACTGAATACATTTTCTTTACAAAAGAAGTGTGGTATGTATACGTATGTATAATTAATCATTTTATAAACTCAGAAAAAGTTCTATGCTTGCAATGATAACGTTTTCCTGATTAACAGCTAAAAGTATATTCTTAGCTACTGTATGTGATGAATATTAGAAGAAATGGTATCAGAATAGTTCATGTGTTAATAGGTAAGAATATTGTCACGCTGAATTGGGCATAAAGATTTAATAATAGAGGATTTAAACAGTTTTAATCTTTTCAACATTTTCAAATCTCATTAACTATGAAATGATGAAGCTGGATGTTCTTGACTGCTCTGATATGACAAACTGCATGGAACGTTCTAGTACTGCTTTTATTGAAATGATAGGAAATTAAACACACACGTTGCACCACCAAATAAAAACATCACAAAACAGCTCCAACATACTCTAAACATGACGTAATAAGCAAAAGAAAATAAAACAATACTTTAATAAAAATAGTTCAGGAGCCACATGTGATTCCCCAGCTATTGCTAGCATCTGATATTCTACTGCACTAGTGACAACTATAGAAGTACTGGAAATTGCTACTATGTATTTTTTAAGGTGTACTCAAGTAATTTTTTTTTCCTAAATCAACTGGTGTCAGAAAAATCTATAGATTTACAATTTACTATCAGTAGTTGCCTGAACACACTGCCTGTCTCACAACAGCTTCTAAATATATGGTTTTTATACTTTTAGCCCTAACAAGGGCTTTTGGGGGTCCCTCCCTACCTAACTTCACCTAAAAGCTTTCCCGGGTATACAGCCTGTCCCTCTCTAGCTCCAACCAGCAACTGACACGAATCTGAAATCACTATTCTTATATTCAGGAGGGGACATAGTTTAGCCAGTCAATCACAGTTAGAGTTTTTTTTTTAAGTCCTGCCTATTCCTAGTGTCTGCCCCCCCCCCCCCCCCTGCATGTTTATTGGCTGGGAAAAAAGCTTTAGTCGGGTGGGAGGGCGAATCAAATTTTTACTGCTTTATCGTTGGAATAGTCGAACGCAATTGAATAGCATGAATAGCGTACTATTTGATCGAATAGCTATTCGATCAAATACTATTCGCTCAAGACTAACAATTAGGCTAGACAGAGTAGGACAATTTAGCCCCAGGTCCTTTTACACAGGCTGATTATCAGCAGACAGAAATGCTCACCGCCAATAACTGGCCCATGTGAACGGGCCAGAAATCAGCTGATCACATGGTCTGCCTGTTTTAGAAAATACATTCAATGCCCATGGAGCAACCATTTTTATAGCATTGGTTTGTACCCCCCCTCTTATTATTCTTATTATACATGTGTGACTCACTAGCCAAATGGGTATTATCAACTGAGGGCATGTCCATACACTGTGACATCATACACTCACTCGCTGACAGTGTAGGGACCTGCCCCAAAAAGGTGACACCTTATTTGTAGTCACTTCTAGTAAGAACAACTAAGGGACAGCACATGACAGAGCTATAAGAAGAAATGTGCCAGGATTGTTATTTCACTCCTCATGTATGGTTTGAGGAATACATGTGTATCTCTGTAATCTCAGATTTTTGTCTATATACTGTATGTACCCCCAGAATTGTAAAGTGCTGCGGAATCTGTGGAGCTATATAAACAAAATTGTTATTATATAGGCAGTTTTATCAATTGCCAAGTCAGGCAGCCATAAGAAGCCTATCTGAGACCTCGAGCTGCCATGACAACAGATCATCTCCATATGATCATGTCACAGTGAGACAATCTGGGGTATGTAAAGTCATCTAAAAGACTGCTGTCAGTTTTGACAACTGCATCGAAATGGTTAAATATCCGGCACAATGAATGATCTGTGATGACTATTATTGGCGCCTCCAGCTGATGAAAGTAGCTGGAAGTCACAGTGTATAGAGTGGGCTTGAGTGCCGAGCCCTCTCCATGTCCCCTTAATAGTCTTATGAGGAAAATAAACATCATAGATAGCTAAGGGGTAATCTGACCTGTATGTTTCTCCCATGGCAACACTATTTGGTTACTAAAGTTACAGTAGGGATCCATGCCTCAACCTCATTTATCTAGCTTTAGGCTGGGTTCACACAGCATAAGACACCTGCCGTTCTGTGACACGGACATGCAGTACTGCACAGTACTGCAGTACCGGCCAGATTAAAGTCATTTCTTTTTAATGGGGATGTAGGTGCATTCGGGTGTGCTCGCATTCCAATTACCCTTATCAGACAATGTAAAGTGTGGCCGGAGCTGCACTTAACATTGTCTACACTGTCACTTTTTTGCAGCCGTCTATCAATAAATAGTGGCCGCACAAAGCTGAAATGTCAGTTTTCGATGCGGCTGCAAGGAATCCTAGACGGAGTGTATACTATGTGTATGCACTCCGGACAGGATTTCATAGAAGTCAATGCAATGTATTTATTCAAATAATAATGGCCGGTGTTGCAACAGCATTCCAATGACCTCCTTTTGTGCTCCCCCTCTTATTCGTACCTCACACAACCGCCTCCAAGATTTTTCCCGAGCCTTCCCCATACTCTGGAACTCTTTACCCCGACACATCCAGCTCTCATCCACCATCAAGACTTTTAAAAGTAACCTGAAAACCCATCTCTTCAGACTAGGCTACAACCTTTAATAATTCTGCATCACGCTTGACTGGCTGCACTTTACCTTCTGTCTCTCTCCCCTTTCCTCATAGATTGTAAGCCCTTGCGGGTAGAGTCCTCTTTCCTTATGTACCAGTCGGCCATTTGCCTTGATGTAATGTGTTTTGATCTTGTAATGTTCATGTTTGTTACCCCTATTGCTTGTATAGCGCTCTGGAATTAAAGGCACTTTATAAATAAATAATAATAATTAGTAGAGATGAGCGAATCGGGTTCGAGTCCATCCGAACCCGAACGATCGGCATTTGATTAGCGGAGGCTGCTGAACTTGGATAAAGCTCTAAGGTTGTCTGGAAAACATGGATACAGCCAATGACTATATCCATGTTTTCCACATAGCCTTAGGGCTTTATCCAAGTTCAGCAGCCACCGCTAATCAAATGCCGAAAGTTCGGGTTCGGATCGACTTGAGCATGTTCGAGGTTCGCTCATCTCTAATAAATAGGTTGTGTGAGCATAGCCTAAAACTGTGTAAACTTTACCTCCCTGTGCTGTAAGGATCTTGTACTGTATTGGCATCTTCAGTAAAGTTATTCCTGACTCCAAGTTTTTCTACATGTCCAGATTAGGTAATTTGCACATGCTCCAGTGGGTACACCAGCACTTAGACACCACATCATAGTGTACCCCAGAGTCCAGATTATAAAGCTACTGTGATACAAGAGACCACTACTTCTAGCCGCCCTGCATTACTCTCCTATCACCACATATGCATACAAAATAGATTTTGTTTCATTTCAGTATGTATTGAATCGTTTCATTACAAATCCATATAAACCAGTGTAGCCGTTTCTCACAATTTTCCTACCATTATTCAAATAATATTGATAGCATACATTAATCTTTTGGCCAGTCAAAAGAGATCGACAAACAATACTTCAATGACAAAAGGTCATGAAAACACAGACATATGGTAAGGGATCAAATAAAATCTTCTAACAGAATAAGAAAGGGATAAAGCAGGTCTTAGGAAATAGGATTGCAAGTAAAATAAAATGGTTTCAGAAAATCCAATTTCCAGACTGGAAACTGATTCTTTCCCAATCGCAGTTTTCAGTGTGCAATAGGGATGTATCCACAAAATGATTCCGGACAGCTCCATACTCCTCACATCAAATCTTACCGCTTTACAGTTTTGTTTTGTTTTACCTATAAAGAATAATACGTTGCTGTAATTACATAGGACAAGTGAAATTAAACATTATTTTACAGCTACAGGCTATGTTCACACATCGTTAAACATAGGCCAAATACGACAATAAGTATCCATATCTTGAATCTAATAATGTGCTACATTAAAGTCTATAGAAAAACATCTGTCTGTGCGCACTTGGCCATAGACTTTAATGTAGCACATTATTAGATTCAAAAAATCTTCTATGTTTTATGCCTATTATGCCTATCTAGTATCATTTCAATTTCTTTAAATTATTTTTAAAAGATTTTAGCAATTTTGGGAAGTAATGTCATCCAAAATGTTTTCTGCACCTTTCACATAAAGTTCTAATAAGAACAAATAACAAATTAGAACTAATAATAACAAATAGAACAAATGTACAGTAAAATGTATTTTCTAACTGATGTAGATTCATAGCACTACTTCTATTTTTACAGAGCTATGGAGCTATGTATTGTAATACAGTCTATAAAAAAGGTTTATAAATTAAAGCTGATTTATACCACATTGCTACCAGCTATTATGGCCCGCTTTGGACTCCCCTCTATAAGCTACAACAGGGAGCCACTAACAGGCAAGCCATTTGAATGGCCGCCATGTATATCTAGATTTGCTCTGTACAATATGCTGCTATAGGGCCAGAGTACAAACTTTGCCAGGGGTCTCAGAAAGACTCCCAAATTAAAGGAATTGCTTGTTGCTACAAACCAGGTTGAGGACACCCAGGGGTTGTGCTTGAAATTATAGATTTAGATGTTTTTTTTTCCCATCTCTAGTACCTTTTCTTTAGCATTTTGACTACTGCTATGTTTATTAGAATACAGTATAAGGTTTTAGACTTCCCCTACATATTTTTGTTCTTTAATGAAAGCAAAAATTCAAGAGTTTCTGAGGCTATTTTTACACACCATAAAATAAAGGTAAAATACAGTAAATGCAGTAATTTTGATGTCAAAATACAGCTGTATTTCCAATTTAAAAATGAACTCCATTAAAATCACTGGAAAAATTGGCTGGTAGTGCACACACTGTATAGAATAGCGGACATAATTGATTCCTGCCATCCAAATAATGAAGAATCTCAATATTTACCACCCGCTTTTGTAAAATATGGCTGTTTTCTTCATCTGTTCACACATTGTTTTATTGCCGTATTTAGCTTTTATTATACTGTGTTAGAACCTAGCCTAAGGCTAGGTCCACACGATGTACAAACAGCCATATTTCATCACAATGGCCTTTGTGCAAACAACGGCCATCATTTATCAAATAGCGGCCATTGTTTGCACAACGCCTGTTGTTATGTGTCACAACTGATGTTTTTACAAAATGTGAACCTAGCCTAAATGTAAAAGTTCATAAATAAAATAAAAGTCTATGAAAAAGAAAACCTTGTAATATTGCCTATGTATTGATTATATTTAAGTTACATAATACAGTTGAAAAAGACATATGTTTCTAGATTTGTTTCTCCATATTGATCAGAGTAAGATAAGAAATCCATAAGACAGAAACCTATCTGCCGTAAAAAGAAAAAAAACTGTTCTGATTTTAGGAGCTGATCTGACAGGATCAATATTCAAAACAAGAATGTTATGTTTTCATATGCTTCAGTCTTGCTTTGTTATAAAGGAGTATACCCACCTGGGACGCTTATGACATATTCACAGACGTAGCCCTGTAAACAAAGTATCTTGTGGTCTATGTAGTTTGTGCACTACCCATTAAAGTCAATGGGAGTTACACAAATAGGAAATTGTAGTATATTCAACATCATTATGGATGTATCATGTAGCACCCTTTCTCCAATACAGGATACTGATATAATAAACTTATGAACTCACAATGCTAAGATTGATCCGCATCGATTTGTTTTATTTAAATCACGGCGTCCATGTTTGGATTTTGATACTTCAGTCTTAATAAACCCCTTCTATGCATTATTATAAGCTGTGTAATTCTTTTGACAATTATTAGATAAAAGCTTAATAGGATCTTCATAAATTCTCAGCCATTGTTCCCTGGATATTTCAGCAAGGTTCATAGACTAGAATCTTGATGTCAGATCCTCAACCTCATCTTACAGGAGAGATTTATACTTTCTGGAAACAAAGCCCTGTTTTTAAGGTTCACTTGCTACCAAACGCCAATACATTTCTAGTTTCCAAGTGAAATTTTGATTTATTTTTAGTGTGACTAAAAGCATGTTGTAATTGAATATAATAATAAAAATTACGAGCAGGTGTGAGACCGGGTGAAAGAATAGTGCTATCAAATGATATAAAAGTGTCATCTTCTACAATTTAGGAAAGTAATATTAGGCCTCTTTTCTTCCCAAGAATGTTTAGAATTTAGGCTGCAAAAAGTTTTGCAAGTACAACTTATCCTATAATGAAGTAAAAGACAAAGATCCATTATTATTATCTCACATTTTCCTCCAAGAATCCTGTAGCCCGTGAAACAAAGTAGAAATCTTTATAGCATGATAGGACAGCTTATTAAAATGGCCTGTTTCCAGAGTCAGGAAAATAATTAGCATTGCTAAGACTTGTTAAGATTAATCTCATCCCACATTTTAAGATTGAAATGTGAAAATAAAGGTGCGTTCACACGTACAGGATCCGCAGCAAATTTAATGGTACAGATTTGATGCTGTGTTCAGTTATTTAGATCAAATCTGCTGTGGATCTGCTGTGGATCCGCACCATCACACCTGCTGCGATACGGTACTTTTGAAAAGTGCTATAAGCCTGCGAATAGAGCGATTTTAAGGAACATAAATTTGTAAACAATGGTTTTAATTTTTTACAGGCCATTACGTAATATAAAAGTTATACATGTTACATATCGTTTTAATCGTATTGACTTGCGGAACATGCATAACAAGTCAGTTTTACCCCAGGGCGAACGGCGTAAAAACACATATCCACTTAATACACAAAATGTGTTTTTTTTTTTCAATTTGACCACACATTGAATTTTTTCCTGATTTTGCCGTGTACTTTATGCAAAAATTCAGCCTGTCATTGCAAAGTACAATTAGTGGTGCAAAAAATAAGGGCTCATGTGGGTTTCTAGGTGAAAAAATGCAACTGCTATGGTCTTTTGTGCACAAGGAGGAAAAAACAAAAACACAAAAATCTAAATTGCCCCGGACCTTAAAGGGTTAAACTAATAAAAATAAATAAAGAAACAAAGGGAGTTAGAGATCTCACGAGAGCGTACAGACTAGGAGGACTGGGGGTAATACGAGAGGCAACAAGTGCTTTATTTGCAGATGGTCCAGCCATTGTACAGTACATAGAATTGCAAAGTGCCTATAGGTGATTGGGCAAACCAGTCGCACACCATTGTCTTAGTACAGGTAGAAAGTAAATTGCACCGAAGAGGTTATAGAGTAGATGGAGAAGGGATAGCAGAGAGGGAGACAAGTTTTGGAGGTAAGATGAGAGATAGGGATAGCAAAGAGAAGAGAAGTTTTGGAGGTAAGAGTTGTAAGTTCTGATTATGAAAGAAGTTAGTTTATTATCATTAGCAGAACGTAGAGCACGGGTAGGATAGTAGGTGGAGATGAGGGAAGAGATGTATAGAGGGGCAGAGTTGTGGAGAGCTTTATGGGTGAGGGGGAGGAGTTTGAACTGAATTGTGGATTTAATGGACAACCAGTGCAGTGACTTTCACAGGGGGGAGACATCAGTGTAACAGCTGGAAAGGAAGATAAGCCTGGCTGCTGCGTTCAGGATAGACTAGAGAGGGGAGAGCTTAGAGAAAGACCAATTAGTAGGGAGTGACAATAGTCAAGATGAGAATGGATCAGGGCGACAGTAAGAGTCTGAGCTGTGTCAATAATGAGAAATGCGCAGATTCTGGAGATGTGGACAGGATTCTGGAGATGTAGGTGACAGGAGCGTGGAAGAGCTTGGATATAGGGAATGAAAGATAGATCCAAGGCTAGCATAACCCCCAGACAATGAGCTTGATGCACAGGAGTGATGCTAGTACCACAGACCACAGAGAGTGAGAGGTCAGATTTGGGTTGGTTAGAGGGAGGGAATATGAGAGAATAGAGAGGCCATAGTGTTAGAGACAGTGGATAGACAGTCACTGGTATTTTGTAAGAATACAGGGAAGATGTCATGTGAAGAGGTATATAGCTGTGTGTCACCAGCGTAGAGATGGTATTGAAGGCAAAAACCTGCTGATGGTCTTCCCGATGGGGGCTGTAAAGAGGGAGAAGAGGAAAGGACCCAGGACTGATCCCTGGGGAACCCCAATAGTAAGAGGTAAGGGAGAAGAAGTAGAGCCAGAGAAGGATACACTAAAGGAGCGGTAAGAGAGGTTGGAAGAAAAGCAGGAGAGAACAGAGTACTTAAGGCCAATAGAGCAGAGCATTGAGAGGAGGAGTTGGTGGTCTACAGTGTCTAACGCTGCTGAGAGATCCAGGAGAAGCAGCAGTAGTTTCCTTGTGACTTAGCATTCAGGAGATCGTTTGACACCTTGGTGAAAGCAGTTTCAGTGGAGTGAAGGGATCGGAAGCTGGATTGTAGGGGGCCATGAAGAGAGTTAGCAGGTTAGGCGAGAGTAGACAAGACGTTCCAGGAGTTTAGACAGGTCAATAGTTGGCTGTATAGGATGGGTCTAAAGAAGGTTTTTATAGTAGTGGGGGTTATAATAAAATGCTTGAATGAGGAAGGACACATAGGAGGAGAGAGGCGTGAGTTGTAACAGTGGGGGAGAATGACTGGAGGAGGTGTGAGGGAATAGGGTAAATAGGGCAGGTAGTAGGGCGAGAGGAGAAGAGGAACTTGGAGACTTCTTCCTCTGTCACTGGATGAAAAGCTGTTGGAGAGTGAGGAGATGAGAGAGGAGAAATAAGCTTGTTTGGCGAGGTTACGGGCAGAGGTTCTAAATTTCCTCCACAGATGTTCAGCAATGCTAGAGCATCGCTGAAGAGAGTGAGTTTTTGGTGTGTGCCAGGGCTGCTGGCATCTGTGGTCGGGTGTGCAGAGAGTAGGGTCGTTTTCAGAGTATAGAGTCTAGGGTCAGTTTCAAGGTGTTTTGGTAGTGTTTTGTAGCCATGTTTGGGTAGGTCTGGGATGAGAGTGGGCACAGTGAGGATTGTAGGGAGTCTATGAGTTGAGTGTTATTCTTCGAAGGAGGAAGGATGCACAGGGCACTTCACCAAAAATGTGCTGTGTCTTTATTTCAGTGTTGCTTCAATACATGATTAAAAGGCAGGCAGCAAGGAGGACGTCAAGCACCCTCAGCAGACAGCTGTTTCGCGTTTCCACGCTTCGTCAGTCTGCAGCGATCTGCAACGGATCTGCAGCAGATTTGACTAAATGAATGAACATAGCATCAAATCTTACCATCAAATCTGCTGCAGATCCGCAGTGGATCCATAGCAGAAAATCCACTGAGATACGGCACATGTGAAGCTACTGTACCCTTAAACAAAAGTTGTCACTTACAACTTTTATTTTTTATTTTATACAGTCTTTGCATTTAAGTAGACCCATGCAATGGGGTTTCCACTGCTTAACAAATTCATTGATTGACACAAAAGCCAACAACAGTGGTGGGTATACCCCAACAAAAATGTCTTTATAACTTGTCACGTGCCCCTGAGCAGCAACTACAGTTTAAAAACTATGTTTTATGCTGATCACAAGTTGGCTTATTGTTGACCCTCAGGTCATTGAGGCTCTGGGGTATAGAGTTATGAGTCCCTTCATAGCGACTCTATGAGATTTTGAGACATTTCTATGAGATAAGGGTCTGGGGTGCAGGCCATCCTATTTGAGATCCTCCAGTCTCCAGAAGCCATTCACTAATGATTAGAACATGATGAACTGGAGCATTGTTATTCATTGTCAGGCCTGTTTTGGTTATGCAGAGGCACAATGACTGGATTAATGGCATTATTTTAGTAGTATGGACTTGTCACTGCACCATTCACAAAGTGTAGGGCAGTTCTGTATTGTCTAGACACACCTGCTCATACTGTAACCCCACCACCACCAAAGGCAACAGTGACTGATGCATAGTGCTCTGCTTCTACACTGGATGAGGGACCAATGGGTCGATTCACGCTAAGAATAAATGTGCCGCCAATGATATTGGATGTCAGTTAAGGAGAGCGCTATGAACTGTTGCCTTTGGTGGTGGTGGTAGTAGTGTAGAGTGAACTTTTTATGTTGTCCATAAAATTCAACTGCAACCCAAACATCCCTAACTTGTTTGAGTAGTATATACTATACATTTAGTTTTGCAAAGTTTACCTTACATTAGTTCAACCAGTTTTCTCTATGTAGAAACATTTGCATGGTGTAGGGTTTACTGTAAGTGGTTGGCCTAGTTGCACACTTAAAGTTAAACCTAGGACCACTAAAATCCAATAATACGATGGGAGGCCCTGATGCGGATTTTAGGGCCAACTTTCTGTATCCATTAAAAGGCACTTTATAGATAAACTTTTAAACTTGTACTGTAACTTTTCTTTTTACCTTTTCCGTCTCAAAATTTTTCTATATGTATTTGCAAATTATCATCAAATTCTCATTTTATGTTTCTCTTGGCAGAAATCGACTCTCACACTGTTCTCTCTGACTCACTCCTGAGAGTGTTTTGTTCGCTTTCATGCTAAATCATTTTGTCCTGCATTAAATCTTTAAAATCGCCATATTTATTGGCAGAACTCCATGCATATTATTTTTTATGCATTGATTTTTTTTTCTTCTTTTTGACCTAAATGTTGATGAGAATTCAAGGACTCCAGAGCTTAAAATTATTAATTTATAGTAATAAATGTCACCGCGTTTCCTTCTTGTTGAAATTAACCTCTTTATGGGTTTGTACAGTGTTGTACATTCAAGGAAATAGATAAATAACTATTTTACTGGAATGTCTCATCTACGGAAAAAGATGATATGCAGCTAAGGGAACATTTAACCCAAATTCTGAGGTGCTGCACAACATACCATTAATCTGTTACTAATCTTTACTACTGCAGTAAAGTATATAACTACCCATGTTCTAGCTTAGAAGGGCTTAGCACCAAGCAATCATCTGAGCCTTTCCTTATTTACTTGCAGTATCCTCACTGATCTTTGCCACGTATATTCAGTGAAGAACTATGTAAATGCTATACTACACCAAATTTTATAGTGAAAGCTCTTCACCTTAGGGATGTTTTCACACACGTTTTTTCTTAAGAACACTACTGCAATTTATGATGTAGTATATTGATAGAAAGCCAGAAGTGGACTCAAAAGGAATTGGATATATACCAAGAAAATACTTCTTGTATCCATTACAGGCTCAAAATCATCATAATAAACTTCGATAGTAATTTTACAAAAAGCACTATGTGTGAATGAACCCTTTCTGCCATAGCGTGTAGTATACTTATAACTATGGCGGTTAGGTGTCCACAATGTGAGTCCTTTCCTTTCTATTTCTGTTGAACTGGGCCCTGGCACCTCCTGCATTCACAGTTAAAGGGACTTGCAATATTACGGCAATAGCAATAACCGCACAAAGTGCAGTTAAAGGGGATGTCCAGTGAAAATCTTTTTTCTTTCAAATCAACTGGTTTCAGAAAATTATATATGTAAATCTATAATTTACCCCCTTAAAAAAAAAAAAACTCAAGTCTTCCCATACGTATCAGCTGCCATATGTCCTGCAGGAAGTGGTATTTTCTTTTTAGACTGACATGGTGCTCTTTGCTGACATATCTGTCCAAGACAGGAACTGTCCAGAGCAGGAAAAGTTTTCTATGGGTATTTGCTACTTCTCTGGGCAGTTCTTGTCTCGGACAAAGATGTCAGTAGAGAGCACTATGTAAGACTGAATAGAAAACACCACTTCCTGCAGGACATACAGCAGCTAATAAGTATGGGAAGACAAGATTTATAAACTGAAGTGAACAGGGGTGATTCTAGCCTCTCTGCTGCCCGAGGCGAACTATAGAATGACGCCCCCCCCCCCCCCCGTCAATCCGCCCACATTACAATCCACTACTGCCCCCCCCCCACTGCTGTCCCCAATAAACATAATGTTTGGTCCGTTGCTGCACAGAGGATGTCAGGAGAGGAGGGGGCTGATCTTATAGGAGAGGTCCCAGCAGCACAGAGGATGTCAGGAGAGGAGGGGGCTAATCCTATAGGAGAGGTCCCAGCAGCACAGAGGATGTCAGGAGAGGAGGGTGCTAATCCTATAGGAGAGGTCCCAGCAGCACAGAGGATGTCAGTAGAGTAGGGTGCTGATCTTTTAGGAGATGGTCCCCCTCTTCCCCCCCTTATAGATGGTCCCCCTCTCCCCCCTCCCTTATAGATGGTCCCCCTCTCCCCCCACCCTTATAGATGGTCCCCCTCTTCCCCCCTTATAGATGGTCCCCCTCTTTACCCCTTATAGATGGCCCCCCTCTTCCCCCCTTATAGATGGTCCCCCTCTCCTCTCTCCCCCCTCCCTTATCGATGGTCCCCCTCTCCCCTCTCCCCCCTCCCTTATAGATGGTCCCCCTCTCCCCCCTCCCTTATAGATGGTCCCCCTCTTCCCCCCTTATAGATGGTCCCCCTCTTTACCCCTTATAGATGGCCCCCCTCTCCCCCCCTTATAGATGGTCCCCCTCTTTCCCCCTTATAGATGGTCCCCCTCTTTCCCCCTTATAGATGGTCCCCCTCTCCCCCCTCCCTTATAGATGGCCCCCCCCCTTATAGATGGTCCCCCTCTTCCCCCCCCCTTATAGATGGCCCCCCTCTCCCCCCCCCTTATAGATGGTCCCCCTCTCCCCTCTCCCCCCTCCCTTATAGATGGTCCCCCTCTCCCCCCTCCCTTATAGATGGTCCCCCTCTTCACCCCTTATAGATGGTCCCCCTCTTTACCCCTTATAGATGGCCCCCCTCTCCCCCCCTTATAGATGGTCCCCCTCTTTCCCCCCTTATAGATGGTCCCCCTCTTTCCCCCTTATAGATGGTCCCCCTCTCCCCCCTCCCTTATAGATGCCCCCCCCCCCTTATAGATGGTCCCCCTCTTCCCCCCCTTATAGATGGCCCCCCTCTCCCCCCCCCCTTATAGATGGTCCCCCTCTTTCCCCCTTATAGATGGTCCCCCTCTTTCCCCCTTATAGATGGTCCCCCTCTCCCCCCTCCCTTATAGATGCCCCCCCCCCCTTATAGATGGTCCCCCTCTTCCCCCCCCTTATAGATGGCCCCCCTCTCCCCCCCCCTTATAGATGGTCCCCCTCTCCCCTCTCCCCTCTCCCCCCTCCCTTATAGATGGTCCCCCTCTCCCCCCTCCCTTATAGATGGTCCCCCTCTCCCCCCTCCCTTATAGATGGTCCCCCTCTCCCCCCTCCCTTATAGATGGTCCCCCTCTCCCCCCTCCCTTATAGATGGTCCCCCTCTCCCCCCTCCCTTATAGATGGTCCCCCCTTATAGATGGTCCCCCTCTTTCCCCCTCCCTTATAGATGCCCCCCCTCTTCCCTCTCCCCCCTCCCTTATAGATGGTCCCCCTCTCCCCCCTCCCTTATAGATGGTCCCCCTCTCCCCTCTCCCTTATATATGCCCCCCCCCCCTGCACAGCAGATAAAACAAAAACAGCACATAACTCACCTACCCTCCGTTCCCCCGTCAAACCTCTTTGGTCTGGTCCCGGCTGATGTGCGGCTGCCGGAGGTGTCCCGTCCTGTCCCCAGCAGCGCGCGCATCAGAGAGCTCCCCGTGCGCATGTGCCTGTGACTTCCGGCACACGGGGAGCTCTCTGATGCACGCGTTGCCGGGGACAGGATGGGACACCCCCGGCAGGCGCACATCAGCCAGGGGACTAAGGCTGCATTCCCACGTTCCGTGATCCTGACGGATCACGGACAAGGAATGCATGTACTGGAGCCCCCCCGCGCCCGGACAGCATCTGTAATTAGATGCTGTGAGCGGGGGAGACTGTATTCATAAGCGCTGCGCTGTAGTATCAGCACCGCGCGGCTGATTCATTACAGCGCGGCGCTTATGAATACAGTCTCCCCCGCTCACAGCATCTAATTCCAGATGCTGTCCGGGCGCGGGGGGGCTCCAGTACATGGTACAATCAGTGGCGGATTATAATGTGGGCGGCCGCCCGAACCGCCCATATTATAATCTGCCACTGAATGCCGCCCCCATGAAGACAGCTGGAGGCAGACGACTCAGGTCGCCTCATCATTGCGGCGCCACTGGAAGTGAATTACAAGTCTATATAACCTTCTGAAACCAGTTGATTTGAAAGAGAAAGATTTTCACAGGATAATGCCTTTAACCCCTTAACGACATTGGGCGTAAGTATACGCCCCCCGCAGGGTGGGCTTTAATGCAAACGGGTGTATAATTACGCCCGATGTTTCCCCGATCGCTGTGTGTTCACACACAGCGGTCGGGGAAGATGGCCTGCTATAATGTATAGCAGGCCATCTCTGCTCGTCGGCACGGGGGGTGATTAACCCCTCCCGTGCCGACGATCGCTGCTATATGCTGATCAATACAGATCAGCATATAGCAGCTAAATTCAGCTTTCCGGGTCATTGGTGACAGGGTGACCCGGAAAGCAATGGCGATTAGTGCTGTCCGAGATAGCACCAATCGCCATTAGTGTCCTTGGGAAAGATGGCGCCGATGCCACCCCCAAGATCGCCGTGATAGGCCCATCATGGCGATCAAACTGTAAAAAAAACTGTTTTGCCGGGTTCTGCACCCCTCAGCTAGGTAGCTGAGGTGTGCAGAACAGGTGTGTGTGGTGCAGGTGTACCATACTCACCTGATCTGGGCGTCCGGAGCGACGATCTGCGGTCCGCGCCGTCCTCGTGTCTTCTTCGGGTCACTTCCGGGTTCGGTCGTCCAGCGTCGGAAATCTTCGGAAACGCTCAGGTCCTCGGGTCCGGCGAGCCTTGGCAATCTCCGCCAGCGTTGCTCTACTGCCCCCTAGCGGCTGATCAGTGAATATCATTCACTGATCAGCTGCTTTGGGTTAAAAAGATTTTTTTTTATTTTTCCAAATTTATTTTTATAAATAAATTTATATTTTTATTTACATAAGTGCGCTGCTGATCAGCAACTCCTCCTTTTTGGTGTAGTGACGTTTTTTCCCCCCTATATTTTACAGCCACTGTCTGCTGATAAGTGCCGCACATAAGTGCGGCATTTATCAGCAGCTCCTTTCTTGGCGTAGGGATATTTTTTCTTACTGTCAAAAAACCACTACACTACACCACACTACATGGAATAAAGTTTTACACTACACTACATTACACATTTGCATACCCCATATACTAGTCTCCGTATAAAGATGGCCCCCAGGGTGTTTTCGGCGTCAGAGGTATACGTTATTATTGCCTCCGACACCGAAGCAGCCAGTGAGGATGAATGGGGGGATCCTTCGTTCCTCCATTCATCCTCATTGTCCTCATCATCCAGTGACGTGTCTGGGGGATAGCGTAGCGTACGCTGCCCCCCAGACACGTCTTTTCCGCCAGTACCATCCCAATAAGAGATCACGGTATGGCGGGGGTAACCTTTATACCAGCACACCCTCTTCCGGTCCCTCGCTGCCCGAGCTACTGTAGCTTGCGGCACGATCCGAAAATATCAGAAGCCGTAATAGAGCCCTAATATTTAGCAGCCATGGAGCGGACCCAGCACTTCTGGATATGAAGGACCCCGTATCGCACCAGGAAAACATTTTCCAGGTGACGTCTCCCACACTGGAGAAAGGGAGACCCCAGAAGAAGTGCAGAGTGTGGCGTAACAGGGGGATCAGGAAGGACACCATTTTCCAGTGTGACACCTGTACTGATCACCCCGGCCTCTGCATACTGAATCGATTCAAGGCGTACCACACGTCATCGGAGTTCTAAATTGTCTAAATTCTGTCCCTTATTCCTATTTCAGGGGTCACGTTGGTCCAGGGATTATTCTGATCGCCAATATGGAGTCGGAAAGGAATTTTTCCCCTGTGATGAGGCTACTGTCGTCTGCCTCGTGAGGGTTTTTTGCCTTCCTCTGGATTAACACAGGTTGAATTTGATGGACACCTGTCATTTTCAACCTTATAAACTAATAATTGGCCTAATACCCCCAAATAAATTAGAATTGTCCCTTTTCCCCAGCTAAATAGGTATGGCCGCCATTCCCATTAGAGGATGCCATGATGCAATTACAAAGCCTCTGTGCGGCCAGGACAGTAGAAAACCCCCACAAGTGACCTCATTCTGGAAACTACACCCCATAAGGAATCTAACAAGGGGCGCAGCGGGGATATGGCCCCCTGGTGACGGACATATTTGTGGCGTGAAAATGAAAAAATAGTATTTTTTATTTTCACGGCACATGTTCTACATATGTGCCCGTCACCAGTGGGGTCCATATGCTCACTGTACCCCCTTGTTGGATTCCTTATGGGGTGTAGTTTCCATAATGGGGGGTTTCTACTGTGGGGGGTTTCTACTGTCCTGGCAGCACAGGAGCTTTTTAATTGCGACATGGCCTCCATCCTCCATTCCAGCCTCTAAATGGCGCTCTGTCCCTTTGGTGGCTTGCCCTGTGCCCATATGGCACATTATGCCCACATGTGGGGTACTTTCCTACTCAGGGGAAATTACCCTACACGTTTTGTGTTCACTTTCTTTTTTAACCCCTTGTCGAAAAGGAAAAAATCAAGGCTAGACTAACATATAGTGTAAAAAAATGTTAAATTTTTACACTAAATCATTGATCTTGTCTTGATTTTTTCATTTTTACAAGTGGTAAAAAGATAAAAAAAACACTAAATGTGTAGAGCAATTTCCCCTGAGTACGGAAATACCCCACTTGTGGACATAAAGCGCCATGCGGGTGCAGGGTAAGCCTCCAAAGGGAAGGAGCGCCATTTGGCTTTTTCGAGGCTGGATTTGGCTGGAATGGATTTCGAGGGGCCATGTTGCATTTAAAAGGCCCCTGTGTTGCCAAGACAGTTGAACCCCCCCACAAGTGACCCCCATTATGGAAACTAAACCCCTCAGGGAATGTAACAAGGGGTGTAGTGAGCATATGGACCCCACTGGTGACGGGCACAAATGTGGAACAATATGGCGTGAAATTGAAATATTACATTTTTTACACTATAATGTTGGTTTAGCCTTAAATTTTTCATTTTCACATGGGGTTAAAAGAGAAAAAAACACACAAAATGTGTAGAGCAATTTCCCCCGAGTCCGTAAATACCCCACATGTGGACATAAAGCGCCATGTGGGCGCAGGGCAAGCCTCTGAAGGGAAGGAGCGCTATTTGGATTTTGGAGGTTGGATTTGGCCAGAATGGATGATGAACGCCATGTTGCATTTACAGAGCCCTCGTGCTGACAAAACACTGGAAACCCCCCACAAGTGACCCCATTCTGGAAACTACACCCCTCAAGGAATCTAACAAGGGGTGCAGTGAGGATATGGACCCCTTAATGACGGGCACATTTGTGCCGTGAAAGTGAAAAAATGAACATTTTAATTTTCACGTCACATGGTTCCACATTTGTGCCCTTCACCAGTGGGGTCCATATCACATGTGGGGTATTTCTGTACTCGGGAGAAACTGTGCTACTAGTTTGGTGTTTTTTTTTTTCTTTTTTCCCCTTGTAAAAATGAAAAATGAAGGCTAGAACAACATTTTAGTGTAAAAAACCACATTGTTCTGCAAATCTGTGAAGCACCTGTGGGGTCCAGATGCTCACCACACCCCTTGTTACATTCCTTGAGGGGTGTAGTTTTCTAAATGGTGTCCCTTTAGGGGTGTTTTTTAGGTTTTGGCACCCCAGAGCCTCTGCCAACCTGAAGTGGTACAGTCAGAAATGACCAAATATAACGGAGGCGTTGAAATTCACTAGGCGCTCCCTTATATCTGAGGCTTGTGGTTGCATCAAATAGCGCAATAGGGTCACATATGGGGTATATCTATAAACTGCAGAAACGGGGCAATCAATATTGGGGTGCATTTCTCTGCTAATAGGTTTATCATTATGAAAGATATTGGATTACAATAAAATCTCTGCACAGAAAATAAAAATTTTCAAATTTCTTACACACTTAGCTTTTATTTCTGTGACTCCCCTAAAGGGTTAAAAAATTTTCTGGATGTGCTTTTGCAGAGTTTGGGGGGTGCAGTTTCTGAAAGGGGGTGCTTTGTGGGGCTTTCTAACATACAGTCCCCTCAAATACACTTTAACCCCTTAGCGACCCATGACGTATCTGATACGTCATGGTGCCGCTCTGAACGGCGCTGATCCCGGCTGACACGTGCAGCCGGGCAGTGCCTCTATTAGCCGGCGCGGGTCCCGTTGCCGCGCCGGCTAATTAAGCCTCTAAGTGCAGCTGTCAAACCTGACAGCTGCATTTAGAGGCACTGCGCCACACGTCCCTGGTGTCTAGTGGGACGGATCCATTCTTCTGCCCGTGCCGGGCCTCAGCGTCGGAATGACGCTGATCCCGGCTCGGCAATAGATTGCTATGGCCTGCAGCAGGCCATAGTAATCTATGACCGATCTAATCAATCTTTGCTGTGTATATACACAGCATTGATCTCTATGAGAGATCAGTGCTGTCTATATACAAGTCCCCCAGGGGGGCTTCTAGTTACAGTAAAAAAAAAGTAAAAAAGTGTTTTTATTAATAAAAAATCCCCTCCCCTAATAAAAGTCCAAATCACCCCCCTTTTCCCATTTTATAAATATAAATAAAAAAATAAATAAATAAATAAACATATTTAGTATCGCCGCGCGCGTAATCGCCTGAACTATTAATTAATCACATTCCTGATCTCGCACGGTAAATGGCGTCAGCGCCAAAAAATTCCAAAGTGCAAAATTGCGCATTTTTGGTCACATCAAATCCAGAAAAAATTTAATAAAAAAATGATCAAAAAGTCGTATATGCGCAATCCAGGTACCGATAGAAAGAACACATCATGGCGCAAAAACTGACACCTCAAACAGCCCCATAGACCAAAGGATAAAAGCGCTATAAGCCTGGGAATGGAGCAATTTTAAGGAACGTATATTTGTTAACAATGGTTTGAATTTTTTACAGGCCATCCGATACAATATAAGTTATACATGTTATATATCATAGTAATCGTAACGACTTGAGGAACATGCATAACAAGTCAGTTTTACCATAGGACGGACGGCGTAAATGCAAAACTCCCCGAAATCAAAACAAATTCGTTTTTTTTTTTCAATTTGACAGTTTCGCAGCATATGTTATGGAAAAATATTGCCTGTCATTGCAAAGTACAATTGGTTTCGCAAAAAATAAGCGCTCATATACGTCTCTAGGTGAAAAAATGCAAGCGCTATGGACTTTTAAACTTAAAATGGAATAAGCAAAAGCGCAAAAACGAAAATAGGCTTTGACCTTAAGGGGTTAAGGCCAGGTTCAGACTATGTAACTGTGCGGCTGTATTTGTGGCTGTAATTGTGCGGCGGTATTTTGGTGGTTCATGCGTACGCTGGAAAATATAGGATATACGGCTGCACAGTGCACACTATGTATGAATCTACGTCCCGATCGTAAACGGACCCGTAAAAAATGAACAAGACCATTGTTTGCGGCTGAAAACGCGGCCGTGGATTGACAGGCGGTCCGTACGGAGTACTTCAAAAATAGCCGGCAATGATGCCGAATGCCGATGCCTCTAATAGTTAATATATTAAATTAATAAAACACATTTTCTTTGTAATAAAGTCCCTTTCGTTGGTCAATAATTTAACTCTAACGAATCCATCATTTTGCAATTAAATATACTGTTAAAAAATATATATATATAAATAAATGTATATTTATATATATATTTATTTTTTGACAGTATATTTAATTGCACAATGATGGATTCGTTAGAATTAAATTATTGAACAACGAAACTGAATTTATTTCATCAAAAATGTGTTTTATTAATTAAATATTAATTAGTACAGGAAGCTCCATAAGCCGTTAATTCATATTGCCGGCAAAAGAGCATTCTGTACTAATCATCACTTTACTTTAATGAAAACATCAAATGTTTCTTCTAATTATGTTATCACAATAGTATTATTAGAAGAAACATTTAGAATTATATGTGCGCTCAGCTGACATATAATTGACATATAATTAGCGGGTCCGCAGCACAGTGACTTCATTGTGTTGCGGACCAGCGAAGAGACAACATCGGGTTGAGTATAGAGCTCTCCCCACCCCCTCCCCAGCACTGCACCCCTCCCAGCAAGGAAGGGGGGGTCAGTTAACCCCTTCCTTGCTGGGATGGGTGCAGTCTGACATCAGTCTGGCCCCCAAGGGGTTAAGGGGGATGCAATACATCCTCCCTTAACCCCTTGGGGGCCAGACTGTAAGCAGCGATCTGTAAAGATGCTGCATACTGTAAGGTGCACAATACCGCTCACAATGATGGGTGTTGTGCTCCTGTTTGTGTGTTTTTTGTGTGTTTCTCCCTTTTTGTTTTTCAGATATCGGTATCCTGGGGATTACGTCGGATTCCGTGGACTACGTCGATGACCAGCGTTTTGTTATTTATTTTTTTTATAAAATGGTCAATGAGGGGTGTGGGGGTGTTTTTATTTGAATAAAAAAAATTTTTAACTTGTGTGTTGTCTTTATTTCTTTACTTTATAGACTTAGTAGTGGAAGCCGTCTAATAGACGGAATCCATTACTAAGTTGGGGCCTAGTGTTAGCCGGTATAAAATGGCTAACACTAACCCCCCATTATTACCCCAGTACCCAATGCCACCAGGGGTACTGGGAAGAGCCGGGTGCCAGTAGTCCCGGAGCGTCAAAATTGGCGCTCCTGGACCGGGCGGCAGCAGGCTGGTAAGATTTAGGCTGGGGAGGGCCTAAACCAGTGGCTCTTCCCAACCTGGTGTTACCAGGCTGCTGTCGTTTGGTTTTTAACCCGGCTGGTTATAAAAATAGGGGGGACCCTATGCGTTTTTTTTTAAATTATTTATTTATTTAAAAAAAAACGCATAGGGTCCCCCCTATTTTTATAACCAGCCGGGTTAAAAACCAAACGACAGCAGCCTGGTAACACCAGGGTGGGAAGAGCCATTGTTTTAGGCCCTCCCCAGCCTAAATCTTACCAGCCTGCTGCCGCCCGGTCCAGGAGCGCCAATTTTGACGCTCCGGGACCACTGGCACCCGGCTCTTCCCAGTACCCCTGGTGGCATTGGGTACTGGGGGGTTAGTGTTAGCCATTTTATACCGGCTAACACTAGGCCCCAACTTAGTAATGGATTCCGTCTATTAGACGGCTTCCACTACTAAGTCTATAAAGTAAAGAAATAAAGACAAGACACAAGTAAAAAAAAATTTTTATTCAAATAAAAACACCCCCACACCCCTCATTGACCATTTTATTAAAAAAAAAAAAAAAAAACGCTGGTCATCGACGTAGTCCACGTAATCCGACGTAATCCCCAGGATACCGATATCTGAAAAACAAAAAGGGAGAAACACACAAAAAACACACAAACAGGAGCACAACACCCATCATTGTGAGCGGTGTTGTGCACCTTACAGTATGCAGCATCTTTACAGATCGCTGCTTACAGTCTGGCCCCCAAGGGGTTAAGGGAGGATGTATTGCATCCCCCTTAACCCCTTGGGGGCCAGACTGATGTCAGACTGCACCCATCCCAGCAAGGAAGGGGTTAACTGACCCCCCTTCCTTGCTGGGAGGGGTGCAGTGCTGGGGAGGGGGTGGGGAGAGCTCTATACTCACCCCAATGTGTCCTCTTCGCTGGTCCGCAGCACAATGAAGTCACTGTACTGCGGACCGGCTCTTTATATGTGCGCTCAACCGATCAGCCAATCAGCTGAGCGCACATATAATTCTAAATGTTTCTTCTAATAATGCTATTGTGATAACATAATTAGAAGAAACATTTGATGTTTTCATTAGAGTAAAGTGATGATTAGTACAGAATGCTCTATTGCCGGCAATATGAATTAACGGCTTATGGAGCTTCCTGTACTAATTAATATTTAATTAATAAAACACATTTTCGATTAAATAAATTCAGTTTCGTTGTTCAATAATTTAATTCTAACGAATCCATCATTGTGCAATTAAATATACTGTAAAAAAATAAATATATAAATATACATTTATTTATATATATATTTATTTTAACAGTATATTTAATAGCAAAATGATGGATTAGTTTAAATTTAATTATTCAACAACGAAAGGCACTTTGTTACAACGAAAATGTGTTTTATTATTTTAATAGATTAACCATGAGAGACATCGGCATTAGTGCAGAGGATCGCAAACCCCGGTAATAGCAATTCATGTAAACTGTGTTCCCTGCTTTCCCAGATGCATCCAGAGGTGTTTGCATCACTTTCTTAAGATTTTATTTGTTATTTTTAGTTGAACCAGATTTCCAAGTAAATGACCGTATGTTTTGAGCCGCATGTCTATTTTTTTCCCACGGCCGTAGTTTCATCCGCACATTTACAGCCGCATAAAAAATACAGCCGCACAGTTACATAGTGTGAACCTAGCCTAAACCTGAACAGGTCCCTAAAAATATCTGATTTTGAAATTTTACAGAAAATTTGGAAAATTGCTGCTAATGTTTTAAGCTTTCTATTGTGTAAAAAAATGAAATATAGTTTAATAAAAGCTACCAACATAAAGTAGACATGTTGCTAATGCTATTTAATATATAATTTATGTGGCATAACCATTTTCTGTATAAGCAGAAATGTTTCAAAGTTGGAAAAATGCATTTTTTCACAATTTTTCACATTATTTTGGTGTTTTTCATAAAGATTCCTTATGAGTATCGACTCCATTTTACCAGGAATGTAAAGTACTATATGTCATGAAAAAACTATCCCAGAAGCGGCTGGATAGGTAAAAGCATCCCAAAGTTATTAATGAATAAAGTGATACTGGTCATATTCATAAAATTTTTCTCTGTCCTTAAGGCCATTTCAGGCTCTGTCCTTAAGGGGTTAAGGGCTTGTTACGGGAATTTTAAAAATGTCAACAATAACAGCATTTAGTAACTTGCTTTACAGCAATCTTTGTGGACATAGATGGCAAAACATACAACCTGTCCCATATAAAAAAAAAGATCTGTACGTGCATATCAATTGTTTGAACCATGAAGTAGGTATGTAGGGTTATGATTGCTACCGTCCTGGTTATGTGCCCACCTCCAATTGCTTAAACAAAAGGACACAGGCTTTTTGGTTGCATTCCATCTTGATTCTCATCCATATTCCTCAGTGGCACTGAAGTATGTGTTAAGAGATGAAGTCAGGATATACATTGCTGTTAACAGTGTTTAGCTTTTCACGCACAGTCAAATGCTGATAAAATTAGCAGATTGGAGGTAAAGAAGCAAAGCGCCTCAGGATATGTCACTAGATTATTGAATGTCAGGCACTTTTTAAGTGCAGTTTAGTTGTGGTCTATGCAACTTTCCAGGATATTTTATTTTATCTGTAACATGGGCAGAGTGCACGGCTAAATAAATAATTTACAGTTTTGAGTACATTTCAAATCAGGGAGATTTTTTCTATTTGTGAAAGGCAACAGTGTTCTGTTAAATTAAAAAGTGGTGACAAATTGTGAAGTTCAAGCGTGGCCCAATTTTCAAGCTAATAGATGCCCTTAACTGGTATATTGTCTATAATATAAAAGTACACAAGCTAAATGGCACGTTTTTTATCTAAAAAATTCAATATTTTGGGGGGTACAATAGTTGGAAACAGGAAAAATGTGACTGACTGTCTGTGAATAGATCAGAAATAACAAACACTTGAAATAGTAAGGGTCCATTTACATTGAAAGATTATCGAACAGATTATCTGCCAAAGATTTGAAGCCAAAGCCAGAAACAGACTGTAAACAGAGAACAGGTCATAAAGGAAATCCTGAGATTTCTCCTCTTTTCAAATCCATTCCTGGCTTTAGCTTCAAATCTTTGGCAGATAACACTCGGCGACAAATTTTGAAAAGTTGTTTGGTTTAGAAATAAAATTATCCATTTCTTAATAATTTTTATGTGCTGAATAGGAATGGTCCGAACCTGCCGAGGTTCGGGTTTGTATGAACCCGAACGCTCGGCAGCAGATTCCCGCTGTCTGCCCACTCCGTGAAGCGGGCGGATCCAGCGGGAGTAACGCCTGGAAAACTGGGATACAGCCTATGGCTATGGCTGTATACCAGTTTTCCAGGCGGTCCTCCCACTGGATCCGCCCGCTCCACGGAGCAGGCAGACTGCAGGAATCATTACCAAGGGTTCGGGTTTGTACAAACCCGAACCGAACTCGGTTCGGACCATCCCTAGTGCTGAATTCAAATATCACATGGAAAAATGTTAATTGGCTCTAGTTTCTATGATATTGAAGAGTTCTCATGTTACTGTTTTGTGAATTGTATAGAAAACAGTATAATAGCCGACATATTTATTACTTCTGCAATCATAAGGAAGCAAGTTTACTGTTCATAAACTTTTGAAACATATTCATAGGAAACTTAGTTCTATCTGAAATCCAGGGCTGTGAAGTCGGTAGTCCGCAGCTCCGACTCCGACTCCTGAATTTTATCAGGACCGACTCCAACTCCCAACTCAGACTCCTGCTCCTTCATAAATGGCCAGCCATATACCAGGGGAGTTATTTATCACACTGGCTCAGCAGCTTCTCCCTAATGTCCTACATGATCCTGGGGCGACTTCTAAGGGAATAAAGGAATACTGTATATAAAGCAGATTCTCGTGTGTGCAGTGGATGCAGCCAGTCTCCAGCCTCCATGTCCTGAACTACTAACAACTAGACTAGATGTAGCAGGTGGTCTTTTCCTGCTGACAGTCTTCTATGTTTCTAACTAAATATTCACCATACACACAGAAACACTGCTAACAGTGCCTGATCATTGTAATATAGAGATCAGCCATAGTGATACAGAGAGGTCACACATAGTGATATAGAGGGGTCACTGTGGGGGCATGCCATAGCACACACACACACACACACACACACACACACACACACACAGCCTGCTGCAGCCATAGCACACACACACACACACAAACACAGCCTGCTGCAGCCATAGCGCATACCGACAACTTTTCCCCCAACCACCCTTATGTAATAGGCCCAGTGTTCTATTAGAATGTTGCTCATAAAAAATGTATTGATGAGCAAAACTTATAAAATTCATATCAAAACACAATTCTAAATTTTTTAAAGATTTTTTTAAAGCTGGATATGGAGTCTGTACATTTTTTCCGAGTACAGCCAAAACTAGCTCCGACTCCAACTCCACGACTCTGACTCCACAGCCCTGCTACAATTTACAGGCATATCTAAGAATTTTTACAAATTAATTATGTTTATTGAACTCTGGAATGTAAGTCCTTATTCAGTGGCTACTCGGTGCATTTACACATGTCTTTTGTATTCATACATGGGATTGTCTCTGATAACTGTCCATCAGTAATCTGCAAGCATTGATGGGTTCCATTGACCCCCATACCTTTGTTCCATAGTCGCAAATTGCTGGTAAAATTGTTCACCATGTTCATCGCTCATCGCTCCCCAGTTTGGTGCAAAGAAGTCTAGAGGAGAGTGCAAAAAAAGAATCTTTAAAGACATGTTACGTCCCATAAGAGAAACAGATCGCTGATCTCAGGGAGACCAGCCAAATACGACAACACTGCCGGCTGCTAATGAAAGCGCTCAGTGCAGTGAAGTCCTAGGTGCATTGCCCCCTGGGAAACATGAATATGCAAAAGAAGAGCCCGTGGAGCCTCATCAAAGAGTCTCAAACACAGGACTAGCCAGATATCCCTCCTGTAAGGATACCACCAAAACCACCATATTAAGTGGCCCTAAAAGTCAATGTAATGACAAAGGAATAACCAAGGCCAGGGCCATTCACATACAGCTGTTTCGGGGTGTTGCCCCTCATCAGTGTGGAGCAGGATTCTGGCTAGGTGGAAGCAATGCTGGTCTCCCTGAGACTAACCAGAATGCTTCCCATGCAGTCTTTTCTTTGTCACGCAGTAAACGATGAAACTCATCATAAGAAGTTCACCAATCTGGGGACCAATAAAGACTCCTTTCTTTAGCTTTGCTTCACTTAACCTTGGAAATATACATAGGAGATACTTGAATGCCTCTTCATTTCTATCCATCGCCTTTACAAAATTCTTCATAAGACCAAGCTTGAAATGCAATGGAAGTAGCAGTATCTTTGTTGGTTGAACAAGTGCTGGATGCATAACATACATAAGTGGAGCTTTCATTTTACCAGTAGCAGTAAGCTGATCTCTGATTGGTTGCCATGGGAAACTAAGTTTTACTGTTAGACAGTTTTTGGATTATCTCCCCCTGTCAGGATGGTATCTTTGCAGAGCATTATGCGCCCCTCAGCTCGTGCTGTGCGGCCGAGAAGGCGCTGATATTCTTGTATTCTGTTTTTGTTTTTGTGATTTTGACTACGTTTATTGGATTGTGATTTTGTACTTTTGCTGCCCGATTGTTGTGACCCGGACTGTTGACTATTCTTCATTGTGTTTGTCTGTCTGTTTGTCTTGTCTTTGTGTCCCACCTAGCCAGTGCAGGGACCGCCGCCAAGTTGCTCGCCGCCATCTTAGGCCGGATTGTGGCAAGTAGGTAGAGGACAGTGGGCGGGGCGGAGCTTAGGGCTCACTGTCTTGTCTTGTCCTGCTGTCTGGATCCTAACAGAATAACCAGCCCTACTTTTTTTTCTCTCTCTCCACCTTGCTATGGACCCCATGAAAGCTCTGGTTGAGCAAATGCGAAGTCTCAACCAGCTTGTTCTGGACCTTACGCAACGGGTGCAGCAGGTAGAGTCTTTCCTGGGCCAAAATGCCATGCTATCTGCTGCTGTTCCCCCAGAACCTCCAGTGCAGCTTCCTAATAGGTTCAAAGGTGAGAGAAGGGCCTTTCGAATCTTCAGAGAGGTATGTAAGTTGTTTTTCAGACTTTGTCCCTGGTCCTCTGGGGATGAGAGCCCGAGAGTGGGCATTATTATTTCACTCTTACAAGGACCTCCGCAGGAGTTGGCCTTTTCTTTGCCTCCAGATGCCACTGAATTGTCTTCTGTGGACAGTAGTGGATTATAATAGGGGTGTTTTGGGCGGCAGCCCGGGGCCCTGAGCTCCTGGGGGGCCCATGACCACCCAAAAAGACTTATACTTTTAGTGGTGTACTGTCTCCAGGCTACACTTCCGCCATGATTTTCCAAAAATCACAGTTTTTTAATGGCAATTTTGCACAAATCAGGACATCATGACATTATCTGTCCTGTACTATGAACGCCAGGCTAGTGCTGCCATAGTTACAGTGGGGTGGGGGGGCCCAGGCTTGGTGAATAGCCCGGGGCCTATGGTACAGTTAATCCGCCCCTGTCTGTGGATCAGTATTTCTCGGCATTGGAATTACTGTATGATGACCCTGACAGAGCAGCAGCAGCTGAGAGACAGTTGACAGTTTTGAGACTGGGCAAGCGACCAGTGGAGGAGTATTGTGCAGAGTTCCGCCAGTGGTGCGTTCCATCCGGATGGAATGATCCTGCGCTTAGACGCAAATTTAAGCAGGGGTTATCTGATGGCATTAAGGATGCCTGGACAGGACACCCAGATCCTTCCACCCTTAAGCAGGCCATGAATTTGGCTATTCACATTGACCGCAGGCTCCGTGACAGACATAGGGAGAAAGTAGGCTCTGACCCTTCTAAGACCTCTGTCCCCTGCTCTGTCAAACACTCTGTTATCCCAGATATTCATGAGGACGAGCCCATGCAGCTGGGACAATTGAACGCCAGGACTAGGTGAGAACACCGGAGACACAACGGTCTATGTTACTACTGTGGTGACAGTGGCCATTACATCAGTTTCTGCCACAAGCGTCCCAAGCGCCAAGAAAACCTGCACCCAGATCATCGGCGTCCAGGTGACTCCCAGGAAGGTCACTTGGGCGCACAGGTACCCTCATGTGAAATTAATATTTCTAGTTCTGTTGTACCTGATTTGCCTGTATCTGATGTGAATTTATCATGTTCTTCTGCTTGTCCTGTCAGTAAGCCTGTTCTCCATGCCATGGACTCTTCTTCTGATGAATAGGAGTCAGATGGCAATCTTCTAAGTGAAGTTAAGTCCTGTGAGGGTCCTGAGGCCCCTCGTAAAAGGGGGGGTACTGTCAGGATGGTATCTTTGCAGAGCATTATGCGCCCCTCGGCTTGTGCTGTGCGGCCGAGAAGGCGCTGATATTCTTGTATTCTGTTTTTGTTTGCAGTGTGTGAACACTGGTTTATATGCTCACCTTTGTTGGGAGACACACCCGAATTCACCTGCTGAGTTCTGTCTGGCCTTGTCATGGTTAATCTGTGTTTTGGTTCTGCTGTGACTGACAGGTCATCCTGCCAGTGGATCTGTTTTGTTCTCAGCTGTCTGTGCTTGGAGATCAGGGGGATGGTCCAATTACGTTCTGGACCAGAGCCCTGGCCTCCTATATAACAAACCTCAGTCTGTGCACTTATTGCTGGTTATTGACTTAGTCTCTGCCTGCTTGTATCTTCTGTGTATTTGCTATCCCTGATTTTTGCCTTATTCCTTGACCTCCCTTGCTTGCCGCCTGCCCTTGACCATATTGCCTGGACTTTGACTACGTTTATTGGATTGTGATTTTGTACTTTTGCTGCCCGATTGTTGTGACCCGGACTGTTGACTATTCTTCATTGTGTTTGTCTGTCTGTCTGTTTGTCTTGTCTTTGTGTCCCAACTAGCCAGTGCAGGGACCGCCACCAAGTTGCTCGCTGCCATCTTAGGGCGGATTGTGGCAAGTAGGTAGAGGACAGTGGGCGGAGCTGAGCTTAGGGCTCACTGTCTTGTCTTGTCCTGCTGTCCGGATCCTAACACCCCCATGGTCTTTTATATCCTTCTATTGGTCATTCTAATGCTGCGTTTACACGTAACGATTATCGTGCAAATTTGCGCGATAACGATCGAATTCGAACGATAATCATACGTGTAAACGCAGCAAACGATCAAAGGATGAACGAGAAATCGTTCGTTTTGATCTTTCAACATGTCATCAAATCGTTGTTCACAAAAAATTCGCCGATCGTTCCATGTAAACAGTCGTCGCGCGATAGTCCGGCCGCTGGCCGCCCGCAGCCCCGCCCCCCACTCGCAGCCTGGCCCCCCGCTCATCCACAGCCCCCTGCGCTGGCTCAATCGCCACCCCCGCCGCTCTGATCGCCATCCCCGCCACTTCTCTGATCACCACCCCCCGCAGCGCCAGTGCAAAGCAGCACTGATTGGCTGAAGAGGGGAGCCGGGAATTTCAAATGGCTCCTCTTCAGCCAATCAGTGCTGCCTTGCATTGATTGGCTGAAGAGGGGAGTCGGGTATTTCAAACGGCTCCTCTTCAGCCAATCAGTGCTGAAGAGTAGGAGTTTGAAATTCCCGACTCCCCTCTTCAGCCAATCAGTGCACTGAAGAGTGGAGCCGGGGATGTCGGAAGACCTGCTGCGCGGAGCAGGTAACGTATGCTCGCGTGCCGGCGGGGGCGATCGGAGCGGCGGGGGGGGGGTGGCGATCAGAGCAGCGGGGATGGCGATCGAGCTGGCGCGGGGGGGGCGGGCTGCGGGGGGGGGGGGGGGGGGCGGGGCTGCGGGCGCGCGATCGCAAAACGATTTTTCCGTACGATATATCGTACCGTCTAAACACTGATCGTTATGAAAAAAAAATCGTTACTCCAACATCGTGAATCGTATGATTGGGCCAATTATCGTTTTGTGTAAACGCACCATAAGATGATGCAATATACCAATTGATGATGCAATACTGATGATGCAAACTTTCCCCAGTATTGTATCACAGGCTTTGAGAAATATAGAAAGTACGTCTATATCTTGAAAATTAGAGCCAATTTCAAAATGTGAACATTATTTTCGATCTCAGCTGTCAGGAACCGGACAGCAGGACAAGACAAGACAGTGAGCCCTAAGCTCAGCCCCGCCCACTGTCCTCTACCTACTTGCCACAATCCGGCCCTAAAATGGCGGCGAGCAACTTGGCGGCGGTCCCTGCACTGGCTAGGTGGAACACAAATACAAGACAGACAGACAAAACACAATGAAGAATAGTCACAACAATCGGGCAGCAAAAGTACAAAATCACAATCCTATAAACGTAGTCAAAGTCCAGTCAATATAGTCAAGGGCAGGCGGCAAGCAAGGGAGGTTAAGGAATAAGGCAAATACACAGAAGATACAAGCAGGCAGAGACAAGTCAATAACCAGCAATAAGTGCACAGACTGAGGTTTTTTATATAGGAGGCCAGAGCTCTGGTCCAGAACGTAATTGGACCATCCCCCTGATCTCCAAGCACAGACACCTGAGAACGAAACAGATCCACTTGCAGGATGACCTGTCAGTCACAGCAGAACCAGAACACAGATTAACCATGACATGGCCAAACAGAACTCAGCAGGTGAAGTCGGGTGTGTCTCCCAACCCAGGTGAGCCATAAACCAGAGTTCACACACACAGCAAAACAAAACACAGAAACAGGATACAAGAAAATCAGTGCCTTCTCGGCCGAACAGCACGAGCAGAGGGGCGCATAATGCTCCACAGAGATACCATCCTTACATCAGCATCCCCAAATTAGTTAAGATCAACTGTTTTCATGTCAGAACCTTTTTGGAAAATGGACCCTAAAGAAAAATAATAGTGATGAAGAATGTAAAAGTAAATCAGAAATAAAGGCAGCAGAGATGTCTGAAATAAGCTCAGCCATTTACGGACTGAAGCTGGACAGTGCCAAGGCCCATGAAGTAGCAGCCAGAGTATTTAGTACGAGGTGCACAACAGGAGGACCCTGGGTCGCGGATCTGCTTAACTGCCACTAGCGATGGTGTAAGCTGCACCAGGGAACAGAGTTTAACCCCTTGCCGCAAAATGACGTTTGGGAAACGTCATGTAAAGCAGGTAGTTCCCGCAACATGACGTTTCCCAAACGTCATGTCTTCCCTGCCTCCCCCCGCTGTCCCTAGGTGAGATCGGGCAGCGGGAGGAGGCTATGTCACATAGCCTCCTCCCGCTGCCTCTGCCCGGAGGGGAGCCGCGCTCCCCCCGGGCAGTTAACCCCATAGACGCTGCGGTCAATGCGACTGCGGCGTCTATGGGGATATTTCTGCATTTGGAGGCGATCGGGCAGCAGGAGGGGGCTGTGGCATGTTGCCTCCTCCCGCCGCCACTACAGATCCTCTCCCGGCAGTTCCCTGTCCCCCCCGGTACTGGCGGATCGCCGCTATTACCGTTATAGCGGCGATCCGCCAGTACCGGCGCCGCCGCTGCATTTCATCTCCCCCCACCGTGAATCCACGGTGGGGGGAAATGAAATAAGTATTAATCAGACCTCAGATCAGCCCCCTTGTGGCCGATCTCTAACCCCCCCCCCTCCCCGGGCGGCCATCAAATCCAAGATGGCCGCCCCCATCGCTGCGAACAAACATCATTGGAAATAAAAAATGAATGAAAACCCCATGCTCTCCGCCACCGGAGAGCATGGGGCAGTGATCGGGGACCCCCCTGTAGGGTCCCGGAACAGGCGATTGGCGGTATATACTATATACCGCTGATCGCCTGTTCCCAGTGCTGCCCGGCACTTTTTATCCCCTGTCACCATAAATCATTGGTGACAGGGGATAAAAAGTGTCACCGTGCCCCCCCCCCAAGTCGCCCCCCACCCCCCCAGTCACCTTCCCTTCCCCACATACGTTACCTGATCCTGGAGCTCTGTCCTTCTCGACGTCCTGACTGCTTCTGATGTGCGCATGCGCGTCAGAAGCAGTTAGCTCTGAAAATTTAAAGTGACAGAGACCAATTTGGTCTCTGTCACTAAACTATGATTACTGTGATAGAAAATATCACAGTAATCATAGTAATACAGTGAAAATGAAAGTGAAAAAAGTACAAGTGAAAAAGTGTAAATGTGAAAAAGTGAAAAACATACAAACAAAATAAAACACACTTTTTATTATAGTAATAATTTGCGGTTTACTCCCAGATTACCCGTAATCACCGCAGGTTGCCCGTATCCGCCCCAGTTTGCCCGTAACCACCGCAGGTTGCCCGTATCCGCCCCAGTTTGCCCGTAACCGCCGCAGGTTGCCCGTAAACACGCCAGATTACAAGTAACCACCGCACGTTGCCCATAACCACCACATCTTGACCGTAACCACCCCAAATTGCCAGTGACCCCCTCCAGATTGCCCGTAACTACCGCTCGCTGCCTCTGACCACCGCACGTTGCCCCTGACCACCGCACGCTGCCCCTGACCACCGCACGTTGCCATTGACCACCGCACGCTGCCTCTGACCACCGCACGTTGCCATTGACCACCGCACGCTGCCTCTGACCACCGCACGTTGCCATTGACCACCGCACGTTGCCTCTGACCACCGCACATTGCCTCTGACCACCGCACGTTGCCTCTGACCACCGCACGTTGCCTTTGACCACCGCACGTTGCCTCTGATCACGGCACGTTGCCCATAACCACCACACATTGCCCATAACCTCTGCACATTGCCTATAACCACCGCACGTTGCCTGTAACCACCACATGTTGACCGTAACCACCCCGAATTGCCAGTGACCCCCTCCAGATGGTGCGTAATCAGCCCCGATTGCCCGTAACCCCCCAGATTGCACGTAACCACCGCACGTTGCCTCTGACCACTGCACGTTGCCTCTGACCACCGCACGTTGCCTCTAACCACCCCAAATTTCCAGTGACCCTCTCCAGATTGCCCGTAACCACGCCAGATTGCCTGTAACGACCCCAAATTACAGGTATCCATCCCAGATTACATATAAGCACTTCAGTTTATCCGTAACCACCCCACGTTGCCCGTTACCACCCCACGTTGCCCGTAACCACCCCACGTTGCCCGTAACCACCCCACGTTGCCCGTAACCACCCCAGATTCTCTGTAACCACCACAGGTTGCCCATAACCACCCCAGGTTGCCCATAACCACACCAGGTTGCCCGTGACCACACCAGGTTGCCTGTGACCACCCCAGGTTGCCCGTGACCACCCCACATTACCTGTAATCACATTTTTTATTGTATTTTAGTAACTGTGCTATTCTAATAACTATTACTAGCTGCGGTTTTGCTCCAGCAAATTGGCGCTCCCTTCCTTCTGAGCCCCGCTGTGTGCCCATACTGTGGTTTATGCCCACATATCGGGAACCGTTTTAATCAGAAGAAGCTGCGTTACAGATTTTGGGGTACGTTTTCTCTCCTGTTCCTCGTGAAATTAAGAAATTTTTAACTAAACAAACATATTATTGGAAAAATTTGAGTTTTTTATTTTTACTGTCTTATTTTGAATACTTTCCTCTAATACCTGTGGGGTCAAACCGCTCACTGCACCCCAAGATGAATTCTTTCAGGGGTGTACTTTCCTAAATGGGGTGACTTTTGCTGGGGTTCTATTCTGCTGACACTACAGGGGCGCTGCAAACGCACCTGGCACTCAGAAACTTCTTCAGAAAAATCTGCACTGAAAATGCTAATTGGCGCTCCTTCCCTTCTGAGCCCGACTGGGTGCCCATACAGTGGTTTATGGCCACATATGGGGTACAGTTCTACTCAGGGGAACCTGCGTTACAGATTTGGGCATGCAGCTTCTCCCCTGTTCCTAGTGAAATTGAGAAATTTCAAACTAAACGAACATATTATTGGAAAAATTCTAGTTTTTCAATTTTACTGTCTTATTTTGAATACTTTCCTCTAATACCTGTGGGGTCAAAATGGTCACTACACCCCAAGATAAATTCTTTGAGGGGTGTACTTTCCAAAATGGGGTGACTTTTGGGGGGTTTCTCTTCTGCGGACACTACAGGGGCACTGCAAACGCACCTGGCTCTCAGAAACTACTTCAGCAAAATCTGAACTGAAAATGCTAATTGGCGCTCCCTTCCTTCTGAGCCCTCCTGTGTGGCCATACAGTGGTTTATGCCCAAATATGGGGTACCGTTGTACTCAGGAGAACCTGCGTTACAAATTTTGGGGTGCAGATTCTCTCTTGTTCCTTGTGAAATTGAGAAATTTCAAACTAAACCCACATATTATAGGAAAAATTCAAGTTTTTCATTTTTACTGTCTAATTTTAAATACTTTCCTCTAATACCTGTGGGGTCAAAATGGTTACCACACCCCAAGATGAATTCGTTGAGGGGTGTACTTTCCAAAATGGGGTGACTTTTGGGGGGTTACTCTTATGCGGACACTACAGGGGCGCTGCAAACGCACCTGGCGCTCAGAAACTTCTTCAGCAGAATCTGCATTAAAAAAGCTAATTTGCGCTCCTTTACTTCTGAGCCCGGTTGTGTGCCCATACAGTGGTTTACACCCACATCTGGGGTACCGTTGTATTTAGGAGAACCTGCGTTACAAATTTTGGCATGCTTTTTTTCTCATGTTCCTTTTGAAAATGAGAAACTTTAATCTAAACGTATATATTATTTGAAAATTTAAATTTTCAATTTTTTTACGGCCTAATTGTGAATACTTTCCTCCAGCCCCTGTAGGGTTAAAATGCTCATTATACCCCTAGATTAATTCTTTAAGGTGTCTAGTTTCCAAAATGGGGTCACTTATGGGGGTTTCCAGTATACAAGCCTTCTAAATCCATTTAAAAAAAGAACTGGTCCCTAAAAAAAATCAGTTTTGGAAATTTTCACGAAATGTGATAATTTGCTCATAAATTTCTAAGCCCTGTAACACCCTAAAAAAGTAAAATATGTTTCCCAAATTATGCCAGAACAAAGAGGACATATTGGTAATGTGATTTAGTAACTAATTTATGTGCTATGACTTCCTTTTTTAGAAGCAGAGAATTTCAGAAGTTCATAAAATGCAAAATTTTCTAATTTTTCTTGATATTTTGATGTTTTTCACAAAAAATACACAAAGTAGTGACCAAATTTTGCTACTAATATAAAGTGTCATATGTGACGAAAAAACAATCTCAGAATCGCTATCATACGTTAAAGCATCACTGAGCTATAAGCGCATAAAGTGAGACAGGTCAGATTTTGAAAAATGAGCCTGGTCATTAAGGCCAAAACAGGCTTTAGAGGCAAGGGGTTAAGGAACCACTGGTCTTTATCTGAGCTACCCCTGGCTTGGTTTACTAGCAGTGATGGGCAAAGTGCAGCTGGAGACACATAGGCAGGAGGCAGTAAAGAAAACGCAGCAGGAATCACAGGCAGGAATCATGGGCAACTGGGACCACTATACACTACTCTAGTATACTCTCCTATACAAGAGACTATACTACATAGGCTCCAACAAAGAAGCCTGGTGCATACATCTTAGGCAAATGGCTGTTTCCTGCAGCCAATCAAGGCCATGCTGGCCCTTTAAGCCTGAAGCACCCAGCGCACGCAGGCCCTAGGAGGAGCAGGTGAGTAGACAGCGGTACTGGGCCTCTGCATGTGGGCCACCGAGCACAGCTGCCAGGGACAGCGGGTGCAGCCAGGGGTTAGGTAAGAATTAGGGATGGTCCGAACCGAGTTCGGTTGGGGTTCGTACGAACCCGAACTCTTGGTAATGATTCCGCTGTCTGCGGAGCGGGCGGATCCAGCGGGAGGACCGCCTGGAAAACTGGGATACAGCCATAGCCATAGGCTGTATCCCAGTTTTCCAGGTGGTCCTCCCGCTGTATCCACCCGCTCCACGGAGTGGGCAGACAGTGGGAATCTGATGCCGAGCGTTCGGGTTCATATGAACCCGAACCTTGGCAGTTTCAGATCATCCCTGGTAAGAATATGATGTTTTTTATTTTCTAAGCAGCCAGCGCTATAGCAAAAAAAAAAAACAGTAACATATATGCTTGTGTATCTGGTCATTGTTCTGCAATAAAGGTTGCAAAGCAAAGAGAGGTCATTAGATACATAATCTAAACATCAGAAATCAGAAAAGAAGTAACAGCAACAGTAGTATGCAGAAATAGGAGCCAGGAGATTACTACAATCATAGGAAGTTACCCTTGTTAAGTGTCTATTTAAATGCAGTACAGTGCATAAGGATTGGACACCAAGGTAATGCCCTGACTGACTCGGATTCAATGATAAGCTAACAAGCCTTAAGCACTGAGGTGGTCATGACAACACTCTGATTATTACAAAGTATAAAAAGTACAAAGATCTCTCTCATGATCTATTTATACTTAAGACTATAACAATAACAAGGGGTCGTCCTCCACATCTAGAGGGGAAAAAATTCTACACCAAATAGAAGGGGATTCTTTATTGTAAAAGCAATGAGACTATGAAACTCTTGGCCTGAGGAAGTTATCATTATAAATTCAGTACAAGAGTTCAAAAAAGGTCTAGATACATTTCTGAAGTATTATATTTTTACAGGTTATAAATACTAGATTTGGGATATGAGTGTTTAATCCAGGTATTTGTTCTGATTTCCAGATAGAGGCTATGTTCACACTAGGTAAGAGACCAGCCATTCCGCGACCCTGCAGTACTGGCCAGATGATCTTTAGCGCCGCTGAATTCTGATACGGGCGCATCAATCTGATCCTGGCTGGAGTGTATACCATGTGTATACACTCCGGACGGGATCCTTTGCTTTCACATACAACGCACATGTTGTAGAAATCACGGCCGTTGTTGCAAATTGCAACAACGGCTGTGATTTCTACAACACATACATTGTATGAACATAGCCAGATACTGTATGGATGTAGAAACACAAGTGAAAATGCATACAGAATGAATCCCTTATTAATATACATGAAAGAAAACAAACAAACATATTAAAAACATATATCAAAAATCAATAAAAAATGAATCCAAAGAATCCTCTATAGAAACTGGCGGGGTCCTCACATGAGACGTAACTAAGTAGGCTAATGAAAATAACTTACCTTACAATTTCACATATTATATTAGCAATCTATCAAGAAATATACTGTAAGGCTACAATTGCAAACAAAACAGATGTTATTTAACAGCCCATATTTGCTTTGGGGGTCTTTGTTTTGTATTGTGTGGCTATACTTCCTGGTTGAGTGGTTATACTGAATACATTGCTTTCCCTCATGTCAGGACTAGCAGGCGTAGACAAGACACTAGACAGTGGGCCCTGAATCTGACCCCACCCACTGTCACCTGCCTACTTGCCTCGGTCGACCCTAGGCGGTCGCGGACAACCACGAAGACAATCCCTATGCTGAATACGTGCAAAACATAAAACGCAGACAGACAGACAAACACAATGCAGAAAGGTCAACTAGCCGAGTCAGAAACCGAACGAGCAACGCAGTACCAAATCAGGAAGAAGCGGGTAGTCAGAGGGCAGGCAAAAGGTCAGAATCCAGGTAAGACAAAATAAAAGAATAGAGCAGAATACAGGGAACTGGGGAGCTGGGATCAGAACAACTAATAACCAGCAGGGAAATGAGGAGCTGACTGCTTTTTATCCAGGATAAGAGCTTAGGTCCAGCAGCTGATTGGAGCAGCCCTGATCCCAGCAGCAAGCTCAGCTGAACAGACCTAGCAGTGCAGTAACCCCTGCACTGCCAGAAGTCTAACAGGCAAGGCAGGTGTGGCTGAAAAGTAAAACACAGTTCAGACACAATTCATATGCAAACACAGACAGAAATTCAGCGCTTCCTCAGCCGCCCGGCACAGACAGAGGAGCGCAAAGTCACATTCCTGACAGTACCCCCCCTCTTATGAGGGGCCTCCGGACCCTCTTTCAAAGGACTCGGCTTAGAGGGATTGCGAGCATGGAACTGGCGTATGAGACGAGGAGCATGAATATCTTTGCTCGCCACCCAAGTTCGCTCTTCTGGGCCGAACCCCTTCCAATGGATGAGGTATTGGACAGAGTTCTGCACCCGACGAGAGTCCAGAATCTTTTCCACTTCAAACTCAAGATCCCCCTGAATGACCAGAGGGGCAGGGGGAGTAGATGGCAACACCGGAGTAACATACATCTTTAATAAAGATTTGTGAAACACATTATGAATGCGCATGGTTCTTGGCAGCTGTAACCTGAAAGAAACAGGGTTAATGATTTCAGTAATGGCATATGGACCAATATATTTAGGTGCTAGCTTTCTGGATGGAACCCTAAGCTTCAAGTTTTTGGTGGAAAGCCACACTTTGTCACCCACACAATACTCTGGGCCAGATATGCGTCTTTTGTTGGCTTGTCTTTTAGAAGATTCTTGGGCTTTAACCAAGCTCTCAAGAGCTCGAGCCCAGACTTTGCACAGTCTACTATAGGTCTTTTCAGCTGACGGGTTAACAGATTCAGAAGCATGCGCAGATGAATACCTTGGATGAAAACCATAATTACAGAAAAACGGCAACATTTTGATAGATTGATTTTCCCTATTATTGAGGGCAAATTCTGCCAAGGACAAATACTCCTTCCATTTGTCCTGGGCACCAGAAACAAAGCATCTGAGAAATTGTTCCAATGACTGGTTCACTCTTTCAGTCTGCCCATTGCTCTGAGGGTGAAAGGCAGATGAAAATGATAATAAAGTGCCCAATCGAGCACAGAACTCCCTCCAGAACTTAGACACAAACTGCACCCCTCTATCAGACACAATGTTCTCTGGCACCCCATGTAGCCGTAGAATATGATTGATAAACAAAGATGCTAAAGTACGTGCATTAGGGAGTTTCTTAAGGGGAATGAGATGGCACATTTTGGAGAATCTATCAACAACAACCCAGATGACAGTCTTTCCTTTTGATGGCGGCAAGTCAGTGATGAAGTCCATTGAAAGGTGGGTCCAAGGTCTCTCAGGTAAAGGTAGAGGATGTAGAAGACCTTCGGGTAATCTGCGAGGGACCTTGGACCTGGCACAGACCTCAACAAACAGTTTAACATCTCTGGCCCAAGTAGGCCACCAATAACAACGTGAGAGCAAATACTTTGTGCCAGCAATGCCCGGGTGCCCTGCTAATACAGAACAATGGGTCTCTTCAAGAACCCTGAGTCTAACATTAGGAGGTACAAAGAGTTTCCCATCTGGAGTATTCCTGGGTGCTAGGGACTGTGAGTTTACCACCTGAGCTGCAAGTTCAGGTTGGAGAGTGGCAATGACCACTCCTGGTGTTAAAATAGTCTCAGGTTCTTCCCTGGGGGCACTGCTGACATCAAAGCTGCGAGACAGGGCATCTGCTCGGACATTTTTAGAACCAGGACGAAAGGTAATCTCAAAATTAAACCGCGTAAAGAATAATGCCCACCTGGCTTGCCGGGGGGTAAGGCGTTTAGCCTTGTCCAGGTATAATAGGTTCTTATGGTCAGTTAAAACCTTAATCTTATGCTTAGCCCCTTCAAGAAAATGTCTCCATTCATCAAAGGCCCACTTAATGGCCAGTAGTTCTCTGTTGCCGATGTCATAATTACACTCTGTTTTAGAGAATTTTCTTGAAAAGTAGGCTACAGGGCTTAAGTTAGTCAGTGTCACAGGACCCTGTGAGAGAACTGCTCCAACCCCTACCTCCGAAGCATCCACCTCAATGATAAATGGTTGCTCAGGATCAGGCTGAATAAGGATTGGAGCTTCAGAGAAACACCTCTTCAACTGTCCAAATGCCTGTACGGCTTCGGGGCTCCAGTTCACCAGATCTGCCCCTTTTCTGGTCAAATCAGTTAATGGTTTAGCAATGACAGAGAACCCCTTAATAAATTTTCTATAGTAATTGGAAAACCCCAAAAACCTTTGCAGGGCCTTGAGGTTAGTTGGGCGTTCCCATTTCTCAATAGCGGTCACTTTAAGGGGGTCCATACAAAAAGAGTTAGGGGTGATAATATAACCAAGAAAAGAGACTTTCTGGATCCCGAACTGGCACTTGGACAATTTAGCATAGAGGTGATTCTGTCGGAGTAACTCCAATACCTTACGGACATGACAAACATGAGAGGACCAATCTGGTGAAAAAATTAAGATGTCGTCCAGGTATACTACCAGGAACTGACCAAGATATTTACGAAAGACATCATTTACAAATTGCTGAAAAACTGCCGGCGCGTTACTTAACCCAAAGGGCATGACTAGGTATTCAAAATGCCCTTCAGGGGTATTGAAGGCAGTTTTCCATTCATCCCCTTCTCTTATTCGAATCAGATTGTATGCCCCACGAAGATCAATCTTGGAGAACCACTGAGCACCCACAATCTGATTAAACAGATCCGGAATAAGAGGAAAGGGGTGCTGGTTCTTAATGGTGATCTTATTAAGTTCACGGTAATCTATGCAGGGTCTAAGTCCACCATCTTTCTTCCCCACAAAAAAGAAACCAGCACCTAATGGAGAGCAAGAGGGACGAATATGACCTTTGCGAAGACTATCCTGGATGTATTCTCGCATGGCCTCCCTCTCGGGTATGGACAAATTAAAAAATCTCCCCTTAGGATACTTGGACCCTGGAATCAAATCAATTGCACAATCGTACGGACGGTGCGGTGGCAGAACTTCCACAGATTTCTCATCAAACACATCGGCAAAGTCAGCTACAAACTCAGGAATCTCTCCCTCCATAGCAGAGCAGTCTGTGACATTTAATGCAATACAGTGAGAAGAACACTTAGAACCCCATTTAATCAACTCCTTAGTGGACCAATCAAATACAGGATTATGTTGTTCCAACCAGGGCAAACCCAAAATTATGTCAGAAGACAAGTTATCCATGACCAGAAAATCAAGAATCTCCTTGTGTACTGACCCAACCTGCACCTCCATAGAAGGAGTAATGTACCTGACTTTACCCTGGGCCAGGGGTGTAAAATCAGCACCAGTAATAGCCAACGGACATCTAAGCTGAAGCGGGCATATTCCCAGAGCTGACCAGAATGCAGAGTTAATGAAGTTGGCCGAGGCCCCCGAATCCACATGAGCGTAACCAGAAACAGATTTGTCTCCCAAAAACAAAGAAATAGGCAACATTAATTTGTTTTTCTTTTCAAGAGGTACCTGGGCACCTGAGTGACCCCCTCGATCGTCACTCAGGCGCTGGAGTTTTTCCGGAGGTGGTTCTGGTCTGGAGGTACATTCCCTCACCCGGTGTCCGGCCTGTCCACAGTACAAGCAGAGATTATGTTGTAGGCGGTAAGCCCGTCTAATCTTGGCATCCGCAACCCCGAGTTGCATGGGTTCATCTTGCAATCGGGGAACAGAAGGACTTAACTTAGGAGTAGAAACAGCAGAGGACAGGGTTTTAGAAGATTCAGGGGTGTCTTTCTCTCTGCGTCTGTCTCTGAGTCGTCTGTCCACCCGTATGGCTAATGTCATGGTCCCCTCTAAAGTATCAGGGGTAGGGTACACTACCAATAGATCTTTAAGCTGATCCGACAACCCCATCCGGAACTGGCAACGCAGAGCTGGATCGTTCCAGCCGGATGGTACACACCACTGCCGGAACTCAGCACAATATTCTTCTACAGGTCTCTTACCCTGTCTCAGAGAAGTAAGCTGATGCTCTGCTACTGCAGCCTGGTCTGGGTCATCATATAATAGCCCTAGAGCAGCAAAAAATTGATTCACGGAGGTAAACTCCATGGATCCAGGGGACAATAAAAAAAGCCCACTCCTGAGGAGGACCCTGCAAGAGGGACATAATAATGCCCACCCTTTGGTCCTCACCTCCAGAGGAGCAGGGGCACAAACGAAAAAACAACTTGCACCCCTCTCTAAATGTTCGGAAACTCCTCCTGTCTCACTTAAACTTTTCAGGGAGCTGCACAGGAGGTTCTAGAGGTAGAGGGGTGGTCATGGTCACCTGTCGCGGTGCAGTCTCTTGCTCCTGGACGCGCTCAGCAAGGTTCTGAACCAGCGTGTTCAGACCTTGCATCTGGTTAACCAGAGCCTTCATGGCGTCCATGATGCAAGGTGACTTTTTTTTTTTTTTAAGGCTGGTTATTCTGTCAGGACTAGCAGGCGTAGACAAGACACTAGACAGTGGGCCCTGAATCTGACCCCACCCACTGTCACCTGCCTACTTGCCTCGGTCGACCCTAGGCGGTCGCGGACAACCACGAAGACAATCCCTATGCTGAATACGTGCAAAACATAAAACGCAGACAGACAGACAAACACAATGCAGAAAGGTCAACTAGCCGAGTCAGAAACCGAACGAGCAACGCAGTACCAAATCAGGAAGAAGCGGGTAGTCAGAGGGCAGGCAAAAGGTCAGAATCCAGGTAAGACAAAATAAAAGAATAGAGCAGAATACAGGGAACTGGGGAGCTGGGATCAGAACAACTAATAACCAGCAGGGAAATGAGGAGCTGACTGCTTTTTATCCAGGATAAGAGCTTAGGTCCAGCAGCTGATTGGAGCAGCCCTGATCCCAGCAGCAAGCTCAGCTGAACAGACCTAGCAGTGCAGTAACCCCTGCACTGCCAGAAGTCTAACAGGCAAGGCAGGTGTGGCTGAAAAGTAAAACACAGTTCAGACACAATTCATATGCAAACACAGACAGAAATTCAGCGCTTCCTCAGCCACCCGGCACAGACAGAGGAGCGCAAAGTCACATTCCTAACACCTCAACTGTTCATCACAGTCGTCCACCCTGGTTGAAACTTTTTAGACAGCAGCCATGCCCCTTTAACCACCCCTAAAAGCACATCACAACCTGCAAACAGCTGATGAAATCCACAGCGCATCACATCGGTTGAACATAAACCTGCATCTTGAACAATTCCAATTCTCTAGCGATACACAGCAATGATAATTTGCTCTGATCCTGTTCACTTTACTATGGCACAGCAATAACACATGACTCCCATTACATATGAACAAAATTAGCAAAATTATCATAACAGCCTACCGATATATTTACATTAGCGTGACTAGCAGCTGGTTGAGGTTGAAGATCAAGGACAAGGTAAATAACCTTGTCTCACTCAATGCAGGGCCGCATCTGTCATGAGGTAAAGTGAAGACTTCAAATCACACAGCCCTTAAGGGGGGCTGCATTTTGAGCTTCCATGTTTACATTACATGGATGAACACTCACCATGCTGGGACTGGCTGTGCTGTAAGCGTTGACAGTGACGGCTCGACCCTGTTACAGTGCTCCAGGAGGAGGAGATCTGCTGCACAAGGTCTAGGCACAAGGCACAGTATACAGGGGGTTACTGGGCAGTCCGCCCACACACTCCCTGGCAACATACAGGAGAGGAGAGGAGGACTATGTAAGTGCCTCTGTGTACTACAGCATTGTGTTTGTGTATATATGTGACTGAGTGTGTTTATGTGACTGTACAGTATGTGTATACATGTGCCTGAGTGTGTGTGTGTGTGTGACTGTATGTGTATACATGTGACTGCGTATATGTGACTGTGTGTATATGTGTGTGACTACATGTGTATATATGTGCCTGACTGTGTGTGTATATGTGACTGTGTGTATATGTATGCCTGACTGTGTGTGTGTATGACTATGTGTTTATGTGACTGTATGTGGATATATGTTTCTGACTGTGTGTGTATATGTGACTGTGTATATGCACTTTTATGTGTCTTTTTGTAGGTATGTTCAAGTCCATATGTGTATATGTGACTGTATGTATGTGCTTGTGTGTACCGCATGTGTGTGTCTCTGAATGGGTATATATGTGCCTGGCTGTATGTACATACTGTATGTGACTGTATGTTTCTCTATGTATGTATGTATGTATGTGTCTTGGTGCATTTACTGTGTGTCTGTGCTTGTATGTATATATAGTGGTTTGCAATAAATTAGAATATCAACAATTTTTTCTTCAGTATTTCAATTCAAAAAGTGACCTCATATATTCTAGAGTCACTACATACAGAGTGAACTTTTTCAAGTGTCTATTTCTGTTAAAGTTGATGATTATGGATTACAGCCAAGAAAAAAATCAAAAGTCAGTATTTCAGAAAATGAGAATAATTAACCCAAAACACCTGCAGTGGCTTCCTAAGTGTTATAAAAGGTCCATTAGTTTGGTTCAGTATGCAAAACAAGCATGGGGAAGACTGCTGACTTGACAGATGGCAGAAGGCAGTCATTCACACACTCCACAAGGAGGGTAAGCCACAAAGGTTCACTGCTAAAGAAGCTGGCTGTTCTCAGAATGCTGTATCAAATCATATTAATGGGGAGTGGAAGGAAAAAGGTGCACAAGCAACCGGGAGAACCTCAGTCTTAACAGGATTGTAACTAAAATGCCATTTAAAAATTTGGGAAAGATTCACAAAGAGTGGACGGCTGCTGGAGTCAGTGCTTCAAAAGCCACCACATACAGGCGTCTGCAGGACATGGACTACAAGTGTTGCATTCCATGTGTCAAGCCACTCCTGACCAATAAACAACGCCAGAAGCGTCTTATCTGGGCCAAGGAAAAGAAGAACTGGACTGTTGATCAGTGGTCCAAGGTGCTGATTTCAGATGAAAGTAAATTTTGCATTTCATTTGGAAATCAAGGTCCCAGAGTCTGGAGTGGAGAGGCACAATCCAAGCTGCTTGAGGTCTAGCGTGAAGTTTTCACAATCAGTGTTGGTTTGGGGAGCCATGTCATCTGCTGGTGTAGGTTCACTGTGTTTCATCAACACCAAAGTCAACGCTGCCGTCTACCAGGAAATTTTAGAAAACTTCAAGCTTCTCTGTGCTGAAAAGATTTTTGGAGATGAAATTTTCATCTTCCAGCAGGATCTGGCACCTGTCCACACTGGCAAAAGTACCAATACCTGTTTTACTAACCACAGCATCACTGTGCTTGATTGTCAAGCAAACTCGCCAGACCTTAACCCCATAGAGAATTTAGGGGGTATTGTCAAGAGGTAGATGAAAGACACCAGACCCAACAATGCAGATGAGCTGAAGGCCGCTATCAAAGCAACCTGGGCTTCAGTAACACATCTGCAGTGCCATCAGCTGATCGCCTCCATGCCACGCCGCATTAATGCCATCATTCATGCAAAAGGTGCCCCGACCAAGTATTGAGGGCATTTACTGTACAGACATTTTTTATTTGGTCGACATTTCTGTGTTAAACATTTTTTTCAGTTGGTTTTATATAATATTCTTATTTTCTGAAATACTGACTTTTTGGTTTTTCTTGGCTGTAATCCATAATCATTAACTTAATAAACGCTTGAAAAAGTTCACTCTGTATGTAATGACTCTATAAAATATATGAGGTCACTTTTGGAATTGAATTACTGAAAAAAAAATTGTTGATATTTAGAGATGAGCGAACCTGGAGCATGCTCGAGTCCATCCGAACCCGAACTTTCGGCATTTGATTAGCGGTGGCTGCTGAACTTGGATAAAGCCCTTAGGCTATGTGAAAAACATGGATATAGTCATTGGCTGTATCCATGTTTTCCAGACAACCTTAGAGCTTTATCCAAGTTCAGCAGCCACCGCTAATCAAATGCCGAACAATCGGGTTCGGATGGACTCGAACCCGGTTTGCTCATCTCTATTGATATTCTAATTTATTGCAAACCACTGTATGTGTGAATATGTGTCTGTACAGAAATAGAAAATATGCCAAAAAAGCCAACCATAGCCCCCATATATGTGATTTCTATTTGGTAACAATGTGGTGGTATGACATCATTAGGCGGTGGTAATATGTGGTTTTAGATTTGGCAATCAGATTTTTCCTTTGTTTAGCGTTGTTATTGGCCTTTACTGTATATACTGAGTTTTATGCTTTAACAATACGATGATAACCAGCACAGTGTGGTGGTAATACAGTACATGTTCTTGGTGTTATTTGTTCTGTATATCACATTTCTCTCAGTATACTGGATTTGGCCAGTAAGTATGGTGGCAATATGTATGGTCATATTTTTTGTATACTATATAGACCATACACTTTGTTGGTACCATTGTACATGCAGCAGATTTAAAATGCATTTGTTTTGGTGCAGAAATACTGTACAGTAGATCTGCAGCAGGTATGAAACATCTGCAGAGGATCCGATCCACTTACTTATGAACTTCAATGTGGGAGGGGGGCGTCATGTCAATTCTCGCTTCAGGCAGCAGAAAAGCTAGAATTGGCCCTGACTCAATGCAATACGTATCAGATAATAGTTAACTGCTAACAACTGTAAATCATTTGGCCATGAACATTATATTAACAGATTACAAAGTACAGACATATGCATAATTTTATGAATCAATCTTTACACATGCATAAGTACATATATTATCCAACTACCTTCAGTGAGGTACTAAGATAGAAACATGCATTATTCCTATAGTCATGGGGTGTCAATTAGAAGGTCACCGTGAGTCTAGATCCAAGGACCTATCTGTTGATTCAGCAACCAACCATATAGAAAAATTGCACCAAAAAAAAAAAAACCCATCATACTCCATTAGTGAAAAATAATATTATAAAATTATATATTTATAAAATTAGGTTATAGCTCTCAGAATTAGGGATGAGCGAACCGAACCGGTACGAACCAGATTCGTTACGAAATTTGCAAAAAGTTCGGTACCGAACCGAACTTTAAAAGGTTCGCTACGAAGTTCGTTAAAACCGCAACGGCGTCGCAAAACTGTATTGTTTTCACAGAATGGAAGAGGATATAAGGAATTATTACTCCTATAATCCCTTTTATCCTTTTATTATGTGAATATCAAGGTGTGTGACGTCACTACAGGAACAGGAAGTGCCTGAGCGTCCATGCTCTTTCTCATTGTGTGTCTAGACTGCAGACAATTTATTCTTTGTGGGGATGAGGATCCCAACCTTGTGTGAGGTATTGATAATTTCTGTAATCGTGCCCTAGGGCTAATACCTTACTTGCCCCAAGGTAAAACTTAACTTTTATTTTTTATTTATTAAAATTGTCTTCGTGATCAGTGTATATACAGTGTAACTAAAATGACTGTGTTACCAGTAAATGAGTAGTACGTATGAGCAGGCCTGTATTTAGAGTTCATGCTGCCCTAGGCACCTTGCTTGCTGAGGCGCCCCCCCCCCCCCCCGGCACTGGCTGGTTACATGCATGGTATATACCCTGGCACTTGGGTGTCGCTCTGCTTGATGCCCGCTATTCTCATCAAACAGACGTGATGGAGGAAGGAAGGAGGCCGGGGACGTCTTAGTTCGGGGGCCGCTTCTGTCCAGTGTCGGACTGGGGCACCTGGGGCCCACCAATATAGAACCAGTGAGACACGACATGCTGACCCGCTCCTTTCCTGAATTCATCTGTATTTGTGACAAATCCCTACATTTATACAGCTCTCAGGGTATGCTGGGAGTTGTAGTCTCTGAGAAGACAACCCTGTAATAAATCACTGTGTGCAAAGGCTCCTGGTGGCTGCAATCTGTGGGTGACATCAGCCCCGAAGGTCCAGCAATACATCTGTCTACGCTGTACTACAACTCCCAGCATACTCTGAGGGCTGGGAGTTGTAGTTCCTGTAGCTGTTGTAGTTGGGTCCTATACACTGGAAGCTTTGTGGGAGATCAGAATACAGAGATCTGTGGAGGCTCAGTGTAGGGAAGTGACCCCAGAACATCACTAATAGGGGATAGGGGGAGATGTTTTTGTTCTATCCCATATTAGTGATGTTCTGGGGTCACTTCCCTGCACTGAGCCCCCACAGATCTATGTATTCTGATCTCCCACAAAGCACCTAGTGTATGATGCACCTAGGACCCAACTACAACAGCTGCAGGCACTACAACTCCCAGCATACTCTGAGGGCTGCAGACTGTCGGTACATGCTGGGAGTTGTAGTGCCTGCAGCTGTTGTAGTTGGGTCCTAGGTGCATTATACACTGGATGCTGTGTGGCATATAATAATACAGAGATCTGTGGGGGCTCAGTGCAGGGAAGTGACCCCAGAATATCACTAATATGGTAGGGGGAGATGTTTTTGTTCTATCCCCAATTAGTGATGTTCTGGGGTCACTTCCCTGCACTGAGCCCCCACTGATCTATATATTCTTATATGCCACATAGGGCCCAACTACAACAGCTGCAGGCACTACAACTCCCAGCATGTACTGACAGTCTGCAGCCCTCAGCATATGCTGGGATTTGTAGTGTCTGCAGCTGTTGTAGTTTGATTCTAGTTTAAAAGTTTGCGCTAGTGTACTGTAGTGTACGCGGGGCTGTGTCAGTACACTACCGCAAACCATACACTGACCCATTTAGACCCCAATGGTACACAGGCTCTGCACACTATAGAAGTGATTACAGTGCAGTTACTTATGACTCACAGGTGACGTCTTCTCCCATTGCCGTTGCTCACTTTTTGCTTTCTTCTCCATCTGGCGCAGCCATCATGAAGACTTCTCTGACTACAACTCGTCTGCAGGGGCAGCTGGGGGTGACTGGGGAAGGGAGGCAGCTGGGGGTGACTGGGGAAGGGAGGCAGCTGGGGGGTGACTGGGGAAGGGAGGCAGCTGGGGGTGACTGGGGAAGGGAGGCAGCTGGGGGTGACTGGGGAAGGGAGGCAGCTGGGGGGGCTGAGGAAGGGAGGCAGCTGGGGGGTGGGGCTGAGGAAGGGAGGCAGCTGGGGGTGACTGGGGAAGGGAGGCAGCTGGGGGTGACTGGGGAAGGGAGGCAGCTGGGGGTGACTGGGGAAGGGAGGCAGCTGGGGGTGACTGGGGAAGGGAGGCAGATGGGGGTGACTGGGGAAGGGAGGCAGATGGGGGTGACTGGGGAAGGGAGGCAGATGGGGGTGACTGGGGAAGGGAGGCAGCTGGGGGGGCTGAGGAAGGGAGGCAGCTGGGGGTGACTGGGGAAGGGAGGCAGATGGGGGTGACTGGGGAAGGGAGGCAGATGGGGGTGACTGGGGAAGGGAGGCAGCTGGGGGGGCTGAGGAAGGGAGGCAGCTGGGGGTGACTGGGGAAGGGAGGCAGATGGGGGTGACTGAGGAAGGGAGGCAGCTGGGGGGGCTGAGGAAGGGAGGCAGCTGGGGGTGACTGAGGAAGGGAGGCAGCTGGGGGTGACTGGGGAAGGGAGGCAGCTGGGGGTGACTGGGGAAGGGAGGCAGCTGGGGGTGACTGGGGAAGGGAGGCAGCTGGGGGTGACTGGGGAAGGGAGGCAGCTGGGGGTGACTGGGGAAGGGAGGCAGCTGGGGGTGACTGGGGAAGGGAGGCAGCTGGGGGTGACAGGGGAAGGGAGGCAGCTGGGGGGGGGCTGAGGAAGGGAGGCAGCTGGGGGGGGACTGGGGAAGGGAGGCAGATGGGGGGGACTGGGGAAGGGAGGCAGCTGGGGGAGACAGGGGGGAAAAGCTGGGGTGACAGGGGGGGACCAGCTGGGGTGACGGAAAGGGGAGCAGCTGGGGGTGGCAGGGGCAGGGCGAGAATCTGGGGAGGCAGGGGGAGCATCTGAGGGGGCAGGGGGAGCCGCTGGGGTGGCAGGGAGAGGATGGGGGCAGCTGGGGTGGCAGGGGAGAAGCTGGGGGGACAAGGGGAGAAGAGGGAGCAACTGGGAAGCAGAGGAGCAGCTGGGGGCACAGGCAGGGGGAGCAGATGGGGGGCACAGGCAGGGGGAGCAGATGGGGGGCACAGGCAGGGGGAGCAGATGGGGGGCAAAGGCAGGGGGAGCAGATGGGGGGCACAGGCAGGGGGAGCAGATGGGGGCAGGGGGAGCAGATGGGGGGCACAGGCAGGGGGAGCAGATGGGGGCAGGGGGAGCAGATGGGGGGCACAGGCAGGGGGAGCAGATGGGGGGCACAGGCAGGGGGAGCAGATGGGGGCAGGGGGAGCAGATGGGGGGCACAGGCAGGGGGAGCAGATTGGGGCAGGGGGAGCAGATGGGGGGCACAGGCAGGGGGAGCAGATGGGGGGCACAGGCAGGGGGAGCAGATGGGGGGCACAGGCAGGGGGAGCAGATGGGGGGCACAGGCAGGGGGAGCAGATGGGGGCAGGGGGAGCAGATGGGGGGCACAGGCAGGGGGAGCAGATGGGGGGCACAGGCAGGGGGAGCAGATGGGGGGCACAGGCAGGGGGAGCAGATGGGGGGCACAGGCAGGGGGAGCAGATGGGGGGCACAGGCAGGGGGAGCAGATGGGGGCAGGGGGAGGAAGAGGGAACAGCCGGGGGCAGAGGCAGACCGGTCAGGTCCCCCCAAAGCAGCTTCGTGGCGTCCGGGGTGAGCTCCTTCCGGCACACGCTGCTTCTATCTCAGGCCGGCAGCTCACCCCTGCAGCCCCGCGGTGCCCGAACTTCTTCCTGCTGCAGCGCTCGTGACGTCATCGCGCCGAGCAGGAAGAAGTTCGGGCACTGCGGGGCTGCAGGGGTGAGCTGCCGGCCTGAGATAGAGGCAGCGTGTGCCGGAAGGAGCTCACCCCGGATGCCCCGGGGCTGCACAACGGTGGCGGCGGCGGCGGCAGCGGCAGCGGCGGTGTGCCCCCCCGGCCGCGGACAAGGCACCCGCGGTCCGGTACCTAGGGCGGCGGGGGTTAAAAATATTTTTTTTATAAAAAAAAATATATTTTGATCCCTGTAGGTGCCGCCCCCTGCAGGGCGCCGCCCTAGGCACCGGACCACGGGTGCCTAGTGGCAAATACGGCCCTGCGTATGAGTCTGAGTTTGTAGTAGCGGAGTGGTAGTGTGTACTCAACAATGTATTGCGTATACAGAGTCTCACATACCAGGAAGTGAAAAGATACACTATCGAGATTGTAGCCTTGAAAGTAGTTATAATATTGTATCGGTGTGTGCATTCACCGCTATTCTGTGCAATTTGCGATATCTTTCACAAGTGTCGCTAATGGGCTAAAGTGTGGTCTCGGCGGTTTCCCGCATAGTCAGGATGCCACACTTGCTATGATGATTTTTCATCCAAGGCACACAAATAGTTGAGCTGATTTTTTGCTTATTCTTTGCGCAGACCCTGCGACCCTGCGACATTGGTAATATATGAGCGTCAGGTGACCATAACAGTAGAGTTTCTTGATTGACATAGTGGGTAAATAACTTACCAATGATCAACTTCTGTAATCTACTATGCTTGTCCCAACCTGGGTACACAATCCGGGCAACCTCCCTCCATGCGGCACTCCGCCTTAGCCGGCTTGTGTACCCAGGTGCAGGGCCGTCCCATAGCAGTGGCCGAGCATGGACCTTAACCCCTTAAGGACAGAGCCTGAAATGGCCTTAAGGACAGAGACAAATTTTATGAATATGACCTGTGTCACTTTAGTCATTAATAACTTTGGGATGCTTTTACCTATCCGGCTGATTCTGAGATTGTTTTCTCGTGACATATTGTACTTCACCTTTCTGGTAAAATGGAGTCGATACTCATAACGAATCTTTATGAAAAACACCAAAACAACGTGAAAAATTGTGAAAAAATGCATTTTTCCAACTTTGAAACCTTCCTGCTTATACAGAAAATGGTTATGCCACATAAATTATATATTAAATAGCATTAGCAACATGTCTACTTTATGGTGGCAGCATTTATTAAACTATATTTCATTTTTTTTAGACAATAGAAAGCTTAAATCATTAGCAGCAATTTTCCAAATTTTCTGTAAAATTTCAAAATCAGATATTTTTAGGGACCTGTTCAGGTTGAAAGTGTATTTGAGGGGCCTGTATGTTAGAAAGCCCCACAAAGCACCCCATTTCAGAAACTGCACCCCCCAAACTCTGCAAAAGCACATCCAGAAAGTGTTTTAACCCTTTAGGGGAGTCACAGAAATAAAAGCCAAGTGTATAAGAAATTTGAAAATTTTTATTTTCTGTGCAGAGATTTTATTGTAATCCAATATCTTTCATAATGATAAACCTATTACCAGAGAAATGCACCCCAATATTGATTGCCACGTTTCTGCAGTTTATAGAAATACCCCATATGTGGCCGTATTGCGCTATTTGACGCAACCACAAGCCTCAGATATAAAGGAGCGCCCAGTGAATTTCAACGCCTCCATTATATTTGGTTATTTTTGACCGTACCACTTCAGGTTGGCAGAGGCTCTGGGGTGCCAAAACATTAAAAACACCCCTAAAGGGACACCATTTAGAAAACTACACCACTCAAGGAATGTAACAAGGGGTGCGGTGAGCATTTGGACCCCAAAGGGGCTTCACAGATTTTCAGAACAATGTGGTGTAAAAAAGGAAAAATTCTATTTTTTACACTAAAATGTTGTTCTAGCCTTTATTTTTCATTTTTACAAGGGGATAAAACAAAAAAAAAAACACCAAACGTGTAGCGCAGTTTCTCCCGAGTACAGAAATACCCCACATGTGGACATAAAGTGCCAAGCGGGCGCAGGACGAGCCTCCAAAGGGAAGGAGCGCCAATTGTCCTTTGCAAGCTGGATTTTACTGGAATGGATTTCAAGGGTCATGTCGCATTTACAGACCGCTCGTGCTGCCAAGACACTGGAAACCCCCCACAAGTGACCCCATTTTGGAAACTAAACCCCTCAAGGAATCTAACAAAGGGTGCAGTGAGCATATGGACCCCACTGGTGACGGGCACAAATGTGGAACAATGTGACATGAAAGGGACAATTTTCATTTTTTCACTTTCTTGGCACAATTGTGGCCGTCATCAAGGGGTCCATATCCTCACTGCACCCCTTGATAGATTCCTTGAGGGGTGTAGTTTCCAGAATGGGGTCACTTGTGGGGGGTTTCCAGTGTCTTGGCAGCACGAGGGCTCTGTAAATGCGACATGGCGTTCATCATCCATTCTGGCCAAATCCAGCCTCCAAAATCCAAATGGCGCTCCTTCCCTTCGGAGGCTTGCCCTGCACCCACACGGCACTTTATGTCCACATGTGGGGTATTTACGGACTCAGGGGGAATTGCTCTACACATTTTGTGTGTTTTTTTCTCTTTTAACCCCTTGTGAAAATGAAAAATTTAAGGCTAAACCAACATTATAGTGTAAAAAATGTAATATTTAATTTTCACGCCATATTGTTCCACATTTGTGCCCGTCACCAGTGGGGTCCATATGCTCACTACACCCCTTGTTACATTCCATGAGGGGTGAAGTTTCCATAATGGAGTCAATTGTGGGGGGGTTCAACTGTCTTGGCAACACAGGGGCCTTTTAAATGCAACAAGGCCCTTGGAATCCATTCCAGCCAAATCCAGCCTTCAAAAACCAAATGGCGCTCCTTCCCTTTGGAGGCTTACCCTGCACCCACGTGGCGCTTTATGTCCACATGTCGGGTATTTCCATACTCAGGGGAAATTGCGCTACACATTTAGTGTTTTTTTTATCTTTTAACCCCTTGTGAAAATGAAAAAATCAAGACAAGATCAATGATTTAGTGTAAAAATTAAACATTTTTTACACTAAATGTTGGTCTAGCCTTGATTTTTTTCCTTTTCCACAAGGGGTTAAAAAAGAAAGTGAACACAAAACGTGTAGGGTAGTTTCCCCTGAGTACGGAAATACCCCACTTGTGGACATAATGTGCCATATTGGCACAGGGCAAGCCACCAAAGGGACAGAGCGCCATTTAGAGGCTGGAATGGAGGATGGAGGCCATGTCGCATTTACAAAGCTCCTGTGCTGCCAGAACAGTAGAAACCCCCCACAAGTGACCCCATTATGGAAACTACACCCCATAATGAATCCAACAAGGGGTGCAGTGAGCATATGGACCCCACTGGTGATGGGCACTTACGTAGAACATGTGCCGAGAAAATAAAAAATACCATTTTTTTCATTTTCACGTCCCAAATGTGGCCGTCACCAGGGGGCCATATCCCCGCTGCCCCCCTTGTTAGATTCCTTATGGGGTGTAGTTTCCAGAATGGGGTCACTTGTGTGGGGTTTCTACTGTCCTGGCCGCACAGAGGCTTTGTAATTGCATCATGGCATCCTCTAATGGGAATGGCAGCCATACCTACTTAGCTGGGGAAAAGGGACAATTCTAATTTATTTGGGGGTATTAGGCCAATTATTGGTTTATAAGGTTGGAAATGACAGGTGTCCATCAAATTCAACCTGTGTTGATCCAGAGGAAGGCAAAAAACCCTCATGAGGCAGAAGACAGTAGCCTCATCACTGGGGAAAAATTCCTTCCCGACTCCATAATGGCGATCAGAATAATCCCTGGACTAATGTGACCCCTGAAATAGGAATAAGGGACAGAATTTAGATAATGTAGAACCCCAGTGACGTGTGGTGCACCTTGAAGCGATCCAGTATGCAGAGGCCGGGGTGATCAGGACAGGCGTCACACTGGAAAATGGTGTCCTTCCTGATCCCCCTGTTATGCCACACTCTGCACCTCTTCTGGGGTCTCCTGTTTTCCAGTGTGGGGTACGTCACCTGGAAAATGTTGTCCTGGTGCGATACGGGGTCCTTCATATCCAGAAGCGCTGGGGCCGCTCCATGGCTGCTAAATATTAGGGCTTTATTAAGGCTTCTGATATTTTTGGATTGTGCCGCAAGCTACAGTAGCTCGGGCAGCGAGGGACCAGAAAAGGGGGGCGCTGGTATAAATGTTATCCCCGTACAGGTGGTGACCTTTATCCAGCAGTGGGAAGAGCAGTTTCTGGACGATCTCCCCACTAACTCCGAGGATGAGGGGGGGGGGAGGGGGCATCTGGGGGCAGGATTCGGGTGTCCCTTCCTTCATACACTGTAATGGTACATGTACACTGCGGAATGGCGAAGGATAACCCTTTGTGCATTCCGCAGCTGGCACCCGCCGGCGGACTGATGCAGGCGTGCGTCTCCGCTCGTGTCACACTCCATTCTATGCACGGGCGGATTCTGCCCTCTGTCCAAAGAATGAACATGTTCATTCTTTGGACGGACAACGGAATCCGCCCGTGCATAGAATAGAGTCTATGACACGGGCGGAGACGCACGCCTGCATCAGTCCGCCGGCGGGTGCCAGCTGCGGAATGCACAAAGGGTTATCCTTCGCCATTCCGCAGTGTGCACGTACTCTAAATCTGTAAGTGTACCCTGAGGTACGCTGACAGAGTTTGTAGAATTTTACGCCATACCGTGATCTCTTATTGGGACGGTACTGGCGGAAAAGACGTGTCTGGGGGGCAGCGTACGCTACGCTACCCCCAGACACGTCACTTGATGATGATGATGATGATGATGAGGATGAATGGAGGAAAGAAGGATCCCCCCCATTCATTCTCACTGGCTGTTTCGGTGTTGGAGGCAATAATAGCATATGCGTCCGACGCTGAAAACACCCTGGGGGCCATCTTTATACGGGAACTAGTATATGGGGTATGTAAATGTTTATTGTAAAACTTTATTTCATGTAGTGTAGTGTAATGTAGTGTTTTTTAAGTTTTTTTGACAGTAAGAAAATAATATCCCTACGCCAAGAAAGGAGCTGCTGATAAATGCCGCACTTACGTGCGGCACTTATCAGCAGACAGTGGCGGTAGGATATAGGGGGGAAAAAACGCTCTTACGCCAAAAAGGAGGAGTTGCTGATCAGTGGCGCACTTACATGCGATGCTGATCAGTACTCAGCAGCGTTAGGGCGCAAAAAAAGTAAAAAAAAAAAATTGGGGAAAAAAAAAAAAAAAATCTTTTTAACCCAAAGCAACTGATCAGTGAATGATATTCACTGATCAGCCGCTAGGGGGCAGTAGAGAGAAGATTGCCGGAGATTACTGAGGCCCGCCGAAAACGAAGACCCGAGTGTTTCCGAAGATTTCCGTCGCTGGACGAACGAACCCGGAAGCGACGCGAAGAAGACGCGAGGACGGCGCGGACCGCAGATCTTCGCTCCGGACGGCCAGATCAGGTGAGTATGGTACACCTGCACCACACACACCTGTTCTGCACCTCTCAGCTACCTAGCTGGGGGGGTGCAGAACCCGGCAAAACTGTTTTTTACAGTATGATCGCCGTGATGGGCCGGCCGGTACTGGCCGGCCTATCACGGCGATCGTGGGGGTGGCATCAGCGCCATCTTTGGTGGGGACACTTATGGCGATTGGTGCTATCTCGGACAGCACCAATCGCCATTGCTTTCCGGGCCTCACCGGGCCTCACCTTGCTTTCCGAGCCTCACCTTGATAATCCTGGCCTGGAATCGATCAACTGCTGCCTCCTGCTCCTGAAGTAGTCTGGTTTTAATAATACTGGCCTGGAATCGATCAACTGCTGCCTCCTCCTCACATAGCCTCTCCTCCATAATACTGGCCTGGAATCAATCAACTGATGCCTCCTCCTCCTTAATTAGCCTCTCCTCCATAATACTGGCCTGGAATCAATCAACTGCTGCCTCATCTTCCTCAAGTAGTATCTCCTCCATAATACTGGCCTGGAATCAATCAACTGCTGCCTCCTCCTCAAGTAGCCTCTCCTCGATTATACTGGCCTGGAACCAATCAACTGCTGCTGCCTCCTCCTGCTGCTCAAGTAGTCTGTTTTTAAGTATGCTGGCATGAAATCTATCAACTGCTGCCTCCTCCTCATCAAGTAGCCTCTCCTCGATAATACTGGCCTGGAATCGATCAACTGCTGCCTCCTGCTCCTGAAGTAGTCTGTTTTTAATAATACTGGCCTGGAATCGATCAACTGCTGCCTCCTCCTCATCAAGTAGCCTCTCCTCGATAAGACTGGCCTGGAATTTATAAACTGCTGCTGCCTCCTCCTCCTCAAGTAGCTTCTCCTCAATAATACTGGCCTGGAATCGATCAACTGCTGCTTCCTCCTCATATAGGCTCTCCTTGATAATACTGGCCTGGAATCGATCAACTGCTGCCTGCTCCTCATCAAGTAGCCTCTCCTCGATAATACTGGCCTGGTATCGATCAACTGCTGCCTGCTCCTCATCAAGTAGCCTCTCCTTGATAATCCTGGCCTGGAATCGATCAACTGCGGCCTCATCCTCCTCAAGTAGCCTCTCCTCAATAATACTGGCCTGGAATCGATCAACTGCTGCCTCATCCTCCTCAAGTAGCCTCTCCTCGATAAGACTGTCCTGGACTCAATCAACTGCTGCCTCCTCCTCCTCAATTAGCCTCTCCTCCATAATACTGGCCTGTAATCGATCAACTGCTGCCTCCTCCTCAAGTAGCCTCTCCTCAATAATACTGGACTGGAATCAATCAACTGCTGCCTCCTCCTGCTGCTCAACTTGTCTCTTCTCAACAATACTGGACTGAGAGGCGAGCAATCTACTGCTGCCTCCTCCTGGTTCTCGACTTGTCTCTTCTCAACAATACTGGCCTAGGTGCAATCAAGTGCTGCCGCATCCTCCTTGTAAACTTTTTTTTCCAATATTTTTTTCACTATTTTGGCACTTTGATTCACTATATTTTATTAATTTTATTCCTATTATTATTATTATTTATTTTTATTTTGTTTCATTATTTTTGGAAATTCCCCCCCCACACACTTTTTTTCATTGTAATATCAACTGCAACTAAACGAAACTATACCCTATCACACTCCCACTATTGTAGCTGCAATTATTCAGCCATTAAAGCAAGGTTCGTTTTCAGTTCGGTTCGGACCGATCCGAAATTCACGAAAGTTTGCCGGATCGAACCGAAACGAACTTTTCAAAAGTTCGCTCATCCCTACTCAGAATATGACAGAATGCAAACAAGATTTTTTCAACAAAAATCATACTTGTTCGTGCCAAAGACTCTAATGAAGTGAACTATTGAAAGACAAAAGCGCACCACTGTACAGTTGCATCTTAGGATCACATAGAGTCTTAGGAGATTATAACAAAGAGGTCACGGGGGTCCTATTGCTGGGCACCCCAGCGATTTCAAGTGTTGGGAATCCTTTAAGCAACTGCGATTTTGGCATATCTGTACTCAAGATTGCGGTGGGCCCCAGCAGTCTGACCAACTGTAATCTCTTAGTTATGCTCTATCCCGTTGTTACTTTGAATGGAACATAACATGGCCTGGTCCTTCTTTGTGTCACAGTAAAGAAGAGTATATTTAAACAGAAGCACTGCATTTCCAAAAAGTTGTATGCTCGTGAAAGAATTTTATTCAGATGAGAAAAAGGTGTCACAATCCAACCAGATCAAGATACAAGAATTTATTCAAAAAAGCAATGCTACTGGCGTCGTTTCGTGCTTCCAACCTTCCTCAGGCCAATGTAGCCATACTGTAGACCAAGTGTAGTGCGAGAGAGATCTGGTGAGACTGCTCCACACTGCTCCACACTGATGAGGGGCAATACCCCGAAACAGTTGTATGTGGATGTTTACCTGGCCTTGGTTTATCCCTTGTCATTACATTGACTTATAGGGCCACTTAATATGGTGGATTTGGTGGTTTCCTAACAGGAGCTGCCCCTTGGCTGGGTCCTTCCCGGAGGGATATCTGGCTAGTCCTGTGTTTTGAGACTCTTCAATGAGGCTCCACGGGCTCCTCTTTTGCATATTCATGTTTCCCAGGGGGCAATGCACCTAGGACTTCACTGCATTGAGCGCTTTCACTAGCAGTCGGCAGTGTTGTCATTTGGCTGGTCTCCCTGAGTTCAGCAATCTGTTTCTCTTATGGCTCTACAAGGCATTGCTCCCACCTAGCCAGAATCCTGCTCCACACTGATGAGGGGCAACACCCCGAAACAGCTGTATGTGGATGGTTACCTGGCCTTAGTTTATCCCTTGTCATTACATTGACTTATAGGGCCACTTAATATGGTGGATTTGGTGGTTTCCTAACAGGAGCTGCCCCTTGGCTGGGTCCTTCCTGGAGCGATATCTGGCTAGTCCTGTGTTTTGAGACTCTTCAATGAGGATCCACGGGCTCCTCTTTTGCATATTTATGATTCCCAGGGGCAACCTAGGACTTCACTGCATTGAGCGCTTTCACTAGCAGCCGGCAGTGTTGTCATTTGGCTGGTCTCCCTGAGTTCAGCAATCCGTTTTCCTTTATTAAGGAAGGGCCCTGTTATTTTTACCATGTAATTTCTAAATATGCTGCACCCCCTGCTGGACACTTCAGGTATACACTTTTTTTTTTTTTTTTGAGAAATTGAGGCCGGCCTGAACTACTAAATTGAGGGAAATAGCAGTATATGTGCATTTCCCATAAAAAGTGTACTGTATAGTAGGAATTTGTCTAACTTTGCTTGGGAAATAACATATTAAAAAATAGATTTTGGCCGGACTTCTCCAGTAACCAGGCTTTATATTTTATAGATGTGCATCCAGAATGGTCTTCAGTTGTCCATTACAGTGTAACAAAACCGATACATGGTAAAGTAATTCAATCAATTATATTCTGAGTGGCTATAAAGCTTATAATAGAATAGGGAAAAAAATAGGTCTGACCCACAGTGCTTCTAACTTTGTACTTTGTATCATATACATTTATTGGACCATACCGTTTATGAAAGCTATTCTGCTGCATCTGCTTCACATTTCTTATCATGAAAAGGGAATTTAGCTTTAGTAACCATATTTCCTTTGTAGTTGCTTTGTTTAGATTTTAAAAGCTGGTAATGTTACATTCCGCTAAAGTTTAGAAACCATTCAATGAGAACTCAATTTTTATTAGTAAAGAGCTTAGAGGTTGAATCTTTTTTTTATTTAGAGATATCGATGTCCTGTTTATAAAGTGAAATTATGAAATCTGGTTGCATGCCCCTTTACAATACACAGAATTATACAGTGTGATTGGAGCTATACAAACCCCCCTACTATAAGTGGTGTCTGCAGGCAAATAAAGGACCAAAGGAGAGTTAGTTATTCTCATCAGCAATGCTCACAGAGGTGACAGATGGCCCAATGAAGTTTTTTTTTTTTTTTTTTAAACATTCAAATTTATTTACCAGGGTACATTGTGTTCCTAAACTGACATCTTCATCAAGTACTCTAAAACAATGGTGTCAGTACAAGTTTTATCTTTATTGTTATTATTGACATCATTGTAAATACTTCATAGGTGAAAAAGATCCAACACATGATGAAAACAAATACTAGCAGTGGCGTAGCGACCACGGTCGCAGGGGTCGCCGCCGCGACCGGGCCGCTACCAAGGCCCCCCCTTACCACTGCACTGCCCGCCTCCCACTCCCTCTTGTGACCGCAAGCAATGTTTTGCTTGCGATCACAAGAGGCAGGGGCCCCCGGCTGTCTTGCGGCCCCCAGGGAGCTCTGTGTGCGGCGGGGGGGGAAGTACTTCCAGCGCAGGGAGCATCGCGTTAAGAAAAAAACAGGTGCCGCGAAGCTCCACCCCCTCCGCGCTAAGCCCCGCCTCCCGCCGGGGGAAGCCCGCCCGTGTGACCTGGGGGCTACAGAAATCATGCAGGTGAGTATAGATTTTTTTGTTTTTAAGGGGATGATGGGGGTGTAGTGGTATGATGATGGAACAAGAGGATGATGGGGTGTAGTGGTATGATGATGGAACAAGAGAATGATGAGGGGTGTAGTGGTATGATGATGAAGGAACAAGAGGATGATAGGGGTGTAGTAGTATGATGATGATGATGATGAACAAGAGGAAGATGAGGGGTGTAGTGGTATGATGATGATGATGATGATGAAGGAACAAGAGGATGATGGGGGTGTAGTGGTATGATGATGATGATGATGATGGAACAAGAGGATGATGAGGGGTGTAGTGGTATGATGATGATGATGGAACAAGAGGATGATGGGGGTGTAGTAGTATGATGATGATGATGGAACAAGAGGATGATGGGGGTGTAGTGGTATGATGATGATGATGGAACAAGAGGATGATGGGGGTGTAGTGGTATGATGATGGAACAAGAGGATGATGAGGGGTGTAGTGGTATGATGATGATGATGGAACAAGAGGATGATGAGGGGTGTAGTGGTATGATGATGATGGAACAAGAGGATGATGGGGGTGTAGTAGTATGATGATGATGATGGAACAAGAGGATGATGGGGGTGTAGTGGTATGATGATGATGATGGAACAAGAGGATGATGGGGGTGTAGTGGTATGATGATGGAACAAGAGGATGATGAGGGGTGTAGTGGTATGATGATGATGGAACGAGGATGATGGGGATGTAGTGGTATGATGATGGAACAAGAGGATGATGAGGGATGTAGTGGTATGATGATGATGGAACAAGAGGATGATGGGAATGTAGTGGTATGATGATGATGGAACAAGAGGATGATGAGGGGTGTAGTGGTATGATGATGGAACAAGAGGATGATGGGGGTGTAGTGGTATGATGATGGAACGAGGATGATGGGGATGTAGTGGTATGATGATGGAACAAGAGGATGATGGGGTGTAGTGGTATGATGATGATGATGGAACAAGAGGATGATGGGATGTAGTGGTATGATGATGAAGGAACAAGAGGATGATGGGGGTGTAGTAGTATGATGATGATGATGATGGAACAAGAGGAAGATGAGGGGTGTAGTGGTATGATGATGATGATGATGATGAAGGAACAAGAGGATGATGGGGTGTAGTGGTATGATGATGATGATGGAACAAGAGGATGATGAGGGGTGTAGTGGTATGATGATGATGATGATGGAACAAGAGGATGATGGGGGTGTAGTGGTATGATGATGGAACAAGAGGATGATGAGGGGTGTAGTGGTATGATGATGATGGAACAAGAGGATGATGGGAATGTAGTGGTATGATGATGATGGAACAAGAGGAGGATGAGGGGTGTAGTGGTATGATGATGGAACAAGAGGATGATGGAACAAGAGGATGATGAGGGGTGTAGTGGTATGATGATGGAACAAGAGGATGATGAGGGGTGTAGTGGTATGATGATGATGGAACGAGGATGATGGGGATGTAGTGGTATGATGATGGAACAAGAGGATGATGAGGGGTGTAGTGGTATGATGATGATGGAACGAGGATGATGGGGATGTAGTGTTATGATGATGGAACAAGAGGATGATGGGAATGTAGTGGTATGATTATGATGGAACAAGAGGATGATGAGGGGTGTAGTGGTATGATGATGGAACAAGAGGATGATGGGGGTGTAGTGGTATGATGATGATGGAACAAGAGGATGATGAGGGGTGTAGTGGTATGATGAAACAAGAAGATGATGAGGGGTGTAGTAGTATGATGATGGAACAAGAAGATGATGAGGATGTAGTGGTATGATGATGATGATGATGATGATGATGATGATGATGATGATGGAACAAGAGGATGATGGGGGGTGTAGTGGCATGATGATGGAACAAGAGGATGATGAGGGGTGTAGTGGTATGATGATGAAGGGACAAGAGGATGATGAGGATGTAGTGGTATGATGATGATGATGGAACAAGAGGATGATGGGGGGTGTAGTGGTATGATGATGAAGGAACAAGAGGATTATGAAGGAACAAGAGGATGATGAGGGGTGTAGTGGTATGATGATGGAACAAGAAGATGATGAGGATGTAGTGGTATGATGATGATGATGATGATGGAACAAGAGGATGATGGGGGGTGTAGTGGTATGATGATGAAACAAGAGGATGATGAGGGGTGTAGTGGTATGATGATGAAGGAACAAGAGGATGATGAGGATGTAGTGGTATGATGATGATGGAACAAGAGGATGATGAGGGGTGTAGTGGTATGATGATGAAGGAACAAGAGGATGATGAGGATGTAGTGGTATGATGATGATGAAACAAGAGGATGATGAGGATGTAGTGGTATGATGATGATGATGGAACAAGAGGATGATGAGGGGTGAAGTGGTATGATGATGAAAGGGCAGTAGGATGAAGGGGTAGTAGTATTATGGTGGAGGTGGTTGTAGTATGATGATGGAGGGGCAGGAGGATGAAAGGGGTAGTAGTATGATGATGGAGGGGCAGGAGGAGGGGACAACATGGGGGGCATCTGTAAGGGGGATAAAATGGGGGGCATCTATATGGTTGATAACATGGGGGCAATCTATATGGGGGATAACATGGGGGGCATCTATAATAGGGACAACACAGGGGGCCATCTATAAGGGCGAAACATTGGGGGGCCATCTATAAGGTGGACTACACAGGGGGTGTATACAATAGGTTGATATGTACTATAAGGGAGTCACATAGAGTCAGGCTACCCACTAAATGAGGGTGTAAAGGGGCCAATACAGATGTGCAGTTTGTAGAGAGATGAGGATGGTGTCAGTGTGAGGAGCCTAATATGTCTGTCTGGCAGATTCTGTGGATTCGTGGCTCCAAAAAGTTCTCATAATGGCCCTGGGCAGATGGAGAAGATGAAAAGGGAAGAACTCCGATCAGAGAAGACGTCCCCTGTGAGTCACCTGATATATTTGCACTGTAATGTATATGGTGTATAGAGCCTGTGTAGAGCTGGGGCCACCTCTATATGACTGGATGAGGTGATATTGGTCTATGTACAGAGGATTTTATTCAGTAGCAGCGGTTGTGTTAGTCAGTATGTGGTAAGGGGGGGGGGGGGCCCAAGTTGACCTCTTGCACCAGGGCCCAAGAGACATTAGCTACGCCCCTGAATACTAGTACTTAAAAAGGTATAAACTGTTAAATTATAAAATCCCCAAAGCAGTCTGCTCCCCCTAGTGGCATCTAGAGGATCAACACATTTTAGACTATTGCTTAGATGTGTGAAGAAAACAAGGGAATTTGGATCTTGTTGCAAAAATAAAAACAACCTCAACCATTCTAACAATATAACCAATAATATGGCATTGTATTACTGGAACAAAACTAATTTGGGGTGCCAATTATAATTTTTTCCAGTGCCACAATAAGTCTAAAACCAACTCTGCTTAGAGAGTCCTAATACTATATAGGGACTATACAGAGGGGCCTATACAGCATGGGCACTGCACAGAGGGGCTTATAAATAGACATTATTATTGTATAGGGATACAAAGCATACCTATTATGTGGGGCAAAGGGGGGGCCTTAAAATATATGGGGCAAAGGGGACCCTACCACTATATGTGCTGGAGCAAGAAACCTAAAATGTTTTACTGACAGATACTGGAGAGAACATATTTGAAAGACTTCAAGATGGTCCAGGATGGATGGTGAGAAAAAGGTAAGTGAACCACTGATCAGAGAAGATGCCCCCTGTGAGTCACTGGATGTAAGTGCACTTTCCTATAGAGTCTGTAGTGATAGTGGTTGTGGTGTCAGTATTGTTTAGGTATTTTGTGTTGGTATCATTGGCAATATCTTTCTGTTTTGTTCAGTAGTGGTATGAAGACAAAATGTAAATCACTGTATGGTGTAATATTTATTGGCAACAATGTTATAACTGATACTGTGTAGGGCACTTTAAGGGCATTATACTTTGTGTGGAGCACTAAAGGAGGGCATTATACTGTATGGAGAGAGTTAGAGTGTATTCTTAAAGGTGTTTATGTGGACTAACAAATTACCAGTGTTTATTCTAACACAGTATAAGAGCACACTTCCTGTATACATTCTGATGTCCTACTACTGTCACGGCCGCCGCGGCGGCCCGTGCTCCGGGCCGCCGCCGCGACTCCTCTCTTCCCCATGCAGCAGCCGGTGTCCATAGGTGATCCCTGTCCGCTACCTGGTCCCCACTCCTTGTTCCTGGTTCCTGCGTCCCCGTTACACTTTAGTTCCTGTGTTCAGCCTGTCACGTGCGGTCTCACCTACAGACCATTGCCAGTACCATCTCCTGCCTACGACTCCTGCCACGCCTCGCCTGCCGTCACCAGCAACCAAGCCAGGGGTAGCGACCTGGGGGTCGCCTGCCGCAGCAAGTCCATCCCGCCTTGCGGCGGGCTCTGGTGAAAACCAGCGGCCCCTTAGACTCCGCTCCCTGGTGAGGTTAGTGCCATCGCTGGTGACGGTCCAGTGGACCCACTAGTCCAGGCGTTACAACTACTTATTCTGAGATTCTGATGTGCTGCGTCCAGGAGGGTGCTGAAAGCAAATTCCGCACAGGGTGCCATGTAGCATAAGGACAGACCTGATCAAAGTTCTGACAAGCAGGGGACCTGTCTTCCCAACATGGTGACAGTTTCTCTTCAAATATAGTACGTCCAAGTGCAATCTTAAAAAAAATCTTAACAATATTACACACACACACACACACACATATACACAGTACAGACCAAAAGTTGGGACACACCTTCTCATTCAAAGAGTTCTCTGTGTTTTCATGACTATGAAAATTGTAGATTGTAGCAGCATGCTATTCCATCTGGTTTGCGTTTAGTTGGACCATCATTTATTTTTTAACAGGACAATGACCCCAAACACACCTCCAGGCTGTGTAAGGGCTATTTAACCAAGAAGGAGAGTGATGGGGTGCTACGCCAAATGACCTGGCCTCCACAGTCACCAGACCCTGAACCCAATCGAGATGGTTTGGGGTGAGCTGGACCGCAGAGTGACGGCAAAAGGGCCAACAAGTGGTAAGCATCTCTAGGAACTCCTTCAAGACTGTTGGAAGTACATTTCAGGTGACTACCTCTTGAAGCTCATCCAGAGAATGCCAAGAGTGTGCAAAGCAGGAATAAAAGCAAAAAGTGGCTACTTTGAAGAGCCTAGAATATTGTTTCACACTTTTTTTGTTAAGTATACTGTATAATTCCTCATATGTTAATTCATAGTTTTGATGCCTTCAGTGTGAATCTACAATTTTAATGAAAATACAGAAAACTCTTTGAATGAGAAGGTGTGTCCAAACTTTTGGTCTGATTATATATATATATATATATATATATATATATATATATATATATATATATATATATATATATTTATTATACTGACAGTTATGGCTTAATTATTGACCATACATTCTGTTTATACCTTCATATAGATTGTTCAGTCAACTATGGTTTTGATCCAATACTGTTCATTTGTAGTATAGAAATTACTTTCTTCAAGTAAAAGAGGTCAAAATTATACAAAAAAAATAGAGTTTATATGCAATGTTCTCTTGTTAGCACAATTTGAAAACGAGGTTCACATTGAGCTTGAGGCCCTCGAGGTGAGGGCTGACTTTAGGGGCCTCAAACTGAATTTTTGGAGGGCTTTATAAATTGAGTTTCAGGCCCTGGAGGTGAGACCTCCAAAAATTGTGTTACAGGCCCTTGAGTGAAGGGAGTCCTCTAAAAATTTAGTTTGAGGCCCTTACATGAGGTAAGCCCTCCAAAAATTGTGTTTGAGGCCATTTAGATGAAGCCACAATAATAAATAATTGAGTTTAAGGCCTTTGAGGCGAGGGCTGACTTCAAGGGCCTCAAATTGAATTTTTAGAGGGCTTCATAAAATGAGTTTCAGGTCCTGGAGGTGAGACCTCCAAAAATTTAGTTATGGACTTTTGAGTGAGGTGAGCCCTCCAAAGATTGAGTTTAGGGCCCTTGAGTGAGGTGAGCCATCACCTTTTTTGTTTGTTTGTTTTGTTTGTTCTTTGCTAAGTAGCGCAGAGTGCCAAAACTTGCCCGCTACAATTAGAATGTAACTGCAAATAGGTAAAAAAGAAAAAAAATGCGTATTCTGTACAATTATAAGCTTTCACGTATGGCAGGGGTTGGGACTTGACACATCGTTTTCTTTTGTTGTTTGGATAAGTAATGCACCAAACGCGCCAAAACTTGCCCCACTACAATTAGAATGTAACAGCAAATAGGTAAAAAAAGGTGTAAGGCATATTCTTTACAATTATCAGCTTTCACGTATGGCAGCGGCCTAGACGTGACACAGAGTTGTTGTTGTTTTTTTTAAGTAGTGCAGATCACTAAAACTTGCCCCGCTACAAATAGAATGTAACAGCAAATAGGTCTGGAGAATTATCAGCTGCCTGCCTGTTTAAGTAGATGATGTGTTGGTAGGCAGCCTATTCACTGTATGGGTGGAGCTATATGCTGTCTTAGAAGGGCTTTTGGGATCTTCACTGCCTACAATCGCTTAAAATCCTAACTGTCCCTACTCCAAGAACTCTCCCTCAACTTGTCCTGCGACAATTACAATGTAGGAGCAAATAGTTCTACAGCAGCCTATTCTGCACAATTAGCAGATGCCCGACTGTCTGTGAGAATAGGTAGCTGATGTGCTGGTTTTTGTGTAGTGTATTAGCCCTTTTCGGGTCTTGCTTGCCTAAAATCACCTTAATCCTAACTGTCCCAACTACAATATTTCTCCCTTACTAGGATCAAGATGGCATCTGAAGACGAGCAGCGGGAGCCAAGGTCTTATTGTGAGAGGTCACATGAGTAAGCCAGCCAATCAATGTAGACGCTGTTCTCGCGATGCCTGTGTGCTCCTAGGACCCGTCACAGCCTCACTGCATGTCTTTAGCTTGAAAAAAAAGGCAATCGTGGTGGGAAGAGAATCAAATTTGAGTTTTCAATTGGATATTCGATCTAAAAAAGACCACTTGGTCCATCTAGTCTGCCCTTTTAATATTTCCTTACTTATTATCTTAGGATATATATATATATATATATATATATATATATATATATATATATATGGAGTTTCTCCAAAACTAGACACAGTGTCCAGATGTGGTCTCACTAAAGCTCTATACAGCGGAATCATAATCTCCCTCTTCCTACTGCTTATACATCTAGCTATACAGCCCAACATAAAGTTTGTATTCCCTACCACCTGGTTGCACTGGTGACTGGTGATTTTAAGAAATCACTACCCCTAAATCCTTCTCTTCTGAACTCTTTTCCAACACAGAACTGCTTATATCATATTTAGATCACATCAGTCCTCCAGAAAATGTAAACCCTATTGCACACTTTTGTGTCATTAGCAAACAGACAACCCTTATCTACCAAACTTCTCCCATGTCTTTTACACACATATAAAAAAGAATACAAACCAGAACACATCCTTGTGGCCACCACTTGTAACCAGTCTCTGCTCAGAATACACAGCATTAACAACAACTCTCTGATATCTATCCTTCAGCCAAATGCAAATCAACTTAACTATCTAACTTTCTCTAACTTCTCTATCTGCTCTTTATAGGGAACTGTATCAAAGACTGGCTTAAGTCCAGATAGGCAATATGCATGGCACCACCTTTATCCAACACTTTTGTGACAGAAGAGAGGAAGACTTCCATTGTTGGGGCAATGCAGAAGGACATTATAACTATACACTGGGGTAGGGGGCATTATAACTACGGGGGCTTAGTAGGGGAGAAAGCATTATAATTACAGGGGCACAGCAGGATAGGGGGCATTATAACTATGGGGGCACAGCAGGGCCGGGGCCATAATTACTATTTGGGTGCACAGCAGGGCAGGGGGCATTATTACTATATGGGGGCATAGCAGAATACATTATTACTATATAAATGGGAACCGCAGGGGACATTTTTAATATATAGGGGCACAACAGGGGGCATTATTCATTTATGGAGGGCACAGCAGGAAGCATTATTACTATACCGCTATACCGCATGGTGCTGGCGTCTGCATCGCCGGGGAAAATGGACTGATTTTAAGATATTTGCAATAAAGTTTTATGTTAAGTTTTATGGTGAGTGCCCTCCGATCATCTTTTCACTCACTTTATTACTATATGGGGGTACAGCAGCGGATCCTACATACATCCTACAAACATCAGAACTACTACAGTTTTGGACCCTAAGGGTGGGAAAAGGGGAAGGACGTTGCTGGAAAAGTGTGAAGCCAAAGATGTTTGTCTGGCAGGTTCTGAAAAGTTTAATTGTAGCTGCAAGATATCATTATGGTGGTCTGTGCCAGATGGAGAGGAAAAGTGAATGCCTCAGACCAAAGAACACGTCACTTGTGAGTCACTGAATTACTTTTTTTTTCAGTAAAACATTATTTGGTAGGGATGCACCAAGTTGAAAAAAGTTGGACATCATCACTCTATGCTGTAATACACACACTGCTTCTTCCTAGCACCCCAAATCTTAACAACCTAGCAACCCAATGAAGCACCCCACCACCACCTCCTTCCCCTGGGCTAAACTGATTAAGTTCCAGAGAGGTGCTTTTATCAAGATTCTTCCTGTTGCCAAAATAACCTAGAAATTGCCCTGCACTGTTGCATATGTTCATACATTCGCCAAGTGATTGGTGCATGCAGCAGATGTGCTATGGGTAAGTAGACCATGTGCAATACATGCCCAGCATTTGAGTGCTACTTATGCAGTATGTCAACTATGTGTAAGTATAAAAAGGAATCTGTCAGCTGTAATTCATGTTCCAAACTTCTGACACTGTTAGGCTATGTTCACACCGGGCTTACAAATGTCCCCACAGCTCCGGAGCTCAGTGAATTTTTGTAGAGGCACATGGCCTCTACATAAATCCTGGTCACATGGAGCCAGTCCGTGTAAAAATTTTGAAACCTATGCCAGCTAACGGAAAAAATGATAAATTTTGGCAAAGGTGGTGCAGATGGGGCAGATGCGGAAAAAATATTCGCAAAAATACCATTTGCATATATTTTTGCACCAATTTGCCCCATCTGTGCCTAAAAAAGGCATTTACACCTTTTCATACATTGTCCCCCATAGTATACACTTCATTGAATAGCGGCCGCAGGAAACCCTGTCAGGGCACAATATGGAGTGTGTCCGGCTACGGACGCTCGCTCCATAGTGTGCAGTGGGGAGTTCTGATGCGGGCGTGCACGGATGCGCCCGCATTAGTACTCTGCGGCTGTAAAGATCATCCGGCCAGTACTGCAGGTATGCTACTGGCCGGTATGATCTTTTCAGAGACCTGCCATTCCATGACCCGGCCGGGTCACGGAACAGCCGGTCTCTTACGTAGTCTGCACATGGCCTTAGATAGCTCTTAGGAGAAGGAGACACATGATACCTTTCATATATCTGTGTTTGCTTCTAGGATGTAGAAAAAAAAGGCTTTTCTTCTCTGGTATAAAGAGTTAAAAGGGGTTTTCCCAAGCTTCTGAATAGATACAAACTCTAATGTCTCCTCTCTCTCATCCTCCTGCTTATTTGACACCTGGAAGCCGAGTCCCAAGCAGGGTCACATATGGGAGGGAGGAAGTGTTACAGTTTTTTGCGCTTCTTAAGCTTGGGGAAGCCTATTTGACTATTATTCCTATGTACAGTAATAAAAGCACCTTTCTACATTATGGAATCACAGACAGATATATAAAAGGTACGGTGCTTCTCCTTGTCTTAAAACTATCTAACAATGACAGCAGTTTGGAACATGAATTGCAGCTGACAGACTCCCTTTAAAGGGGTTATCTGGTTAGGTAAAATACATTTTGAATCCACACACACCTCCACCTGGACAGTAACAATTCCTTCCATACATGTCATGACCTTTTCTGTCTCCTTCCCTTATTTCTGAGCTGCTGCTTTTGCTGAAGACACAGAAAACTATATGGGAGCTGTTCTCTCCATCTTCCGAGCTGGCTCATGTAAGCAGTGTCCCTGGCCTGTCAGTTCTGCACTGTTTCTGCTCTCTGTGAGGTCGGGAAGGTCAATCACAGTAAGGTCACAAGTATCTTGTCCTTAAATTACCCTCCCAGCTTCAAAGGTTAACTGGGTCCCCCCACCTATATGGGAAATTGCACCCAAAAATGAAGGGCTGCCAAACTTCAGTTTTTTTTAAATGTTTGCAGCCCCAAAGAAAGTAAGTGCAGTGCTGGCCACACATGTGCAATGCTTACCATGCGTACTTGGGGACAGTGTTGTCCCTGTTCTAACGAAACCTACATTTACATGGGGCAGTAATGGTAAGCTTTATCACACTGCATCAAAACCACATATGAATACATGTGCTTTGTTCTCCAAATCCTCTACATAGCCCTAATGTTCAACGATCAAATTCAATGATAATCTGCTGCAGGTATCTCTATAGGGAGTCTAGGTGCTCAGTGCTCATATAGTGAACACAATAATAAAGAAGTATGCAGTAAGCTCATAAAGTCCTTCTAGTGGCGGCTCCAGAAACCTACAGTTGCATCATATACTACTCTAGCTATGCAGGGGATTTGGTGCTCTGTGTAAGGATAATACAGATGAAGAAATATATTGACTCAGAATGATAGACCTAAAAACAACACAATGATAAAAAAAATAAAAATAAAAAAAGATTCGCTTTAAGCTTATAACCTAAAGTGTATTTCCAGTGATACCATAAGTTCCCATCTTGTTCTGCTCCCTTTGGTATCCAGTAATTTCTTAATGATTGCAGTGAAGGATTTGTGCTAGAGAAAGCCTTAATCCACTTTGAACATCACCCTCTATTATTTCTCATGGGGCAGAAGATGCTATTTCACCCTACAGCAAATAATGATAACTTCAATAGATAATACAAGAACGCTTTATATTAAAAAGTGAATATGATACCCACTGCCAGCATTAAAGTACTAGAGAACAGTAACATTGTATTGATTTGATGTGCATCTCTGTGTGTTTTCTTATGCAACTTGTGGTTGTTCTATTGCACGCTACTCATTTTACATTCTTATTGAATGCTTACGGTTCATATTCTGATCAAATAAAATAAGGATTTTTACCCTGATTGCATTATAACATAAACTAATCAGGATCTGTAGCTGTTAGATTGACAGGGATGATTTCTTATCTATGTGACATTGGGACCATTCGTTTCATAGATTACCAATCCCCCAGAGTCTACTGAGGGCGATAAAGGAAAAGCTACAAGAGTACAGATTAAAAAGATTCAAAACAGAAGAGTTTATGCATAAAACTACATAAAAAGTAGAACAGAAATCTGTAAGCGAAGAGGAAGGAGATGGTGATTGCAGAAACGAGGGCAGGCTAGGAAATCATAAGGGAAAGAATCAACACATATTATATAAGGGAGGCAGCACGAGAATGAGAGAGAGAGAGAGAAAAATAAATAAATATATTCAAAAGAAAAAAAAAAAAGAAGGAAAGAAAAGGGGGAGGGTGAGAGTAACTGGAAGGTACAGAGCCAGCGAGAGAAAGGGAAAAGGAACGGAATAAAAAAGGAGGAGCAAAAGAAAATCAAACAAGAAGGTTTATTCTAAGAGCCAAGGAATTCTTCCTGGCAGAGTGATAGTGAGAGCTGATAGTTTAGGATACGGAATAGGCAGTCGAAGAGTTTCTCTTTTCTCTTACCACATTCTATAAACTATAGCAAACATAAGGAAGGGAGGGAACCAGAAAGGGTTAGCTTATTCTTGGAAACTAGCAGCTTTTTTTTTTTTTTTTTTTTTCCCTCTCAACCTGTGTTTGTGTTGATGGGAATCTAGCTGTCTTCCAGCGTTCAGGAGATGAAGGGATAACCAGCAGCAGAATGCCGGAATTCATTTGGAGATCTGTGTTAATCCTTCAGGCAAGCACTGCCATATACACTGCAGGTAAGTAATAGCATGCTGGGCACTGGCCACTAAGGTGATCTCTATTATTAATATTGCATGCATTCTATTAACGCTTAAGGAACTGTTTCATAATCTCTATGGCAAAGGTTGGGAAATGTCAGTGTTTTCCATTTTTACTTTATTACCTATGTAACAAGAGTGGATACTGTACGGAGATGCTGGAGTTAAACTTTTATATTGTAAGAATTAATACACCTGCAAATTGTCATTTGGGATGTGCAATATCTATCTATCTATCTATCTATCTATCTATCCATCCCTCCAGTGATGTGTATCATTAAGTTTATGTGGCTACCCAGCTCAGCAAACTGAGCTTTTGAGACTGCAGATGTCTCTCATTGTCAATGAAAATCCCACAGACAGGTAAATAAAGTATAAAGCAAGTGCCTTTACTATTAGATTTCTTCTCTTGGCAGGGATATAAAATCTATGCCGTATTCCTTGAAATAGTGACCCAGATCACTCTGAAGCCTGCTACTTTTCAAACCACATGTGACAATGAATGGATGTAATCCAGCCTACCAGTCTCATTGCCTTTAATGAAGAGTGCTTGTAGAAACCATTTACTTCGAGGGGGGAATCGGAATACTGTAATCATTGAAAGTTATGTGGCCAGCGCATCTGTCTATTTTGGGCTGTCAATCAAATGTTCTGTCAATTGACAAAAGCCTTTCGTAAAGTCATGGTAACTCAGGAAGGTTTTGTCAATGTTAAGCTTCATGTAATAAATTTAGAATATAATTCTACTGGGTGCCATTATAGGAAGACATGACTATGATGATGGAAGATATTGTACACCCGAGAGTTGAAAGAAAGAATACAGTAATGTGATATGCAGCATTACAATGAAGGAATAATATGAGTACCCCAAATTATTGCAAAATGCTTTATAGTGGATTCCCTATCTCCAATAAACAGGACTTACAAGAATGTATGGGTGCATACAGTGAGGGGAGTATCATAAGGGTTAAATGCAAATATGGACTAAGAATATTATCAGAATGGATTAGGCAGTTCACCTATAATTCCTTAGGTTATAGCCAGAGTACCTGGACCTGAAAAACTTGTTGACTGTCTACAAAATGGGAAAAACATGAGTATTTTATATTTTAATACTTTAAAAAAGCTGTAAAAAAAATTGTGTGAATTAAAACTGACACTTGAACTTGAATTTCTGCAGATTCTGCTCAGTGCAGTATGCTCCAAAGTAATACATCAACTAGCATGCTACCATCTGTGTCATTCACTAGCACTCTGCATAATGATTGCCATTCCTCAATGAAAGCAGAAGGAAAGCCCATAGAGCGCTCCTGTAGCTGAGCGCACACACTGTAGGATGAGATTATTCCTATTTTTGACACTGAAGGTTAGCTGATAAAATATGTATAAGTAATATTATATACAGCTGAATGTCTTAAGGCATATCTGTAGGAACAAGTCAATGGTATGAATTAACACCTCAACTGCTTAGCAGATAGAGGCCAACCTTTGCCTCAATTGCATGTTCACAACCTACAGTCCACCTACTGTATTTTCTCATTAAACCCTGAAGCCTTTTGATGAAATGAGCTCCGAATACTCAAAGTAGTATACACTCCCAGGAGTTTGCAAGGCTTTGAACGTCTGTATACAAGTAGCTTAGTGAATATTCATATAGTTCTCAGTCAATAATTCACATCAAATTTGCCTATAGTTAGTGAACAAAACATACTGGACCAAGAGAAAGGAAAACTTTAATGCAATCTCTGTGATAACGTGTACATATATACTTATGGGAGTTTTTGCATTTGGTAGATTGTGCATCATTCTCTGTATTACAATGAGAAGATGCCACGTTTGCCAACTATTGGTCACCGATAGGGTCATATTTACAGCTAGTGCTGTCCTTAGCATTAGGGTGATTCCACAGGAGTCATATTTACCCAATGAGGAATTCATTTTTTTTTAAGGCCACAGCAATGTGGCAGTTGTTACATCAAAGGTGCTCATCACAGGCCCTCAGTGTCTAATGGCAAATACTGCCTAGGTCACCTGATTACTCTTTACACAGGCAGGCTATGTTCACACAACGTATATTTTCGTAAAATCACAGCCGTTGTACAACGGTCGTGATTCTTTCGAGAATATACGTTGCATTGCTGTCTATGGTATCCTGACCAGAGTGTATACACATAATCTACACTCCGGCCGGGATCTCTCGCGGCTCCACAAACAACTGACATGTCAGTTTTCTGCGGCCACTATTCATTGAATAGCGGCAGTAGAAAACCATGTCAGTGCACCCTGTATAGCGAGCAGCTCCGGCCGCTCACTCCACAGTGTGCAGTAGGGAGTTCTGATGCGGGCGCGCATGGATGCGCCCACATCAGAACTCTGCGGCCATAAAGATCATCCGGCAATACCGGCTGGGATGATGTGTTCAGAGACTGGCCGTTCCGTGACCCGGTCGCTTCACGGAATGGCTGGTCTCTTACGACGTGTGAACATGGCCTTAGGCTGTGTTCCCACACATTATATTTCAGTCAATATTTTGCAACCTCAACCAGGAGTGGATTGAAAACAAAGAAAGGATCTGTTCACACAATGTTGAAATTGAGTGGATGGCCGCCTTATAACGGTAAATAACTGCCATTATTTCAATACAACAGCCTTTGTTTTTAACCCTTAGAGGACTGGGCCAATTTATATTTTTGTGTTTTCGGTTTTTTTACTCCTTGTGCTTAAAAGGCCATAGCAATTGCATTTTTTCACCTAGAAACCCACATGAGAGCTAATTTTTTGCGCTACTAATTGTACTTTGCAATGACAGGCTGAATTTTTTTCATAAAGTACACTGCGAAACCAGAAAAAAATCAATGTGTGGTGAAATTGAAAAAAAAAACAACACATTGCTTTTATTTGGGGTTTTTTCGTTTTTACACCGCTCGCCCTGGGGTAAAACTGACTTGTTATAGACACCACTAGACACCAGGGATGGCTGCATACAAGTAATCAGATGCAGCTGTCAACTTTGATAGCTGCATCTGATTACTTAATTAGCGGGCACAGCGATCGGACCGTGTCCGCTAATAGCCGCGGCCCCGGGCTACATGCGGCACCCGGAACCGCGGCGGTTCAAAATGCAGCCACCGAACGGCCCCGCTCTGAACATCCTTAGGCGGCCCTGGATGTACAGGTACGCCTAGGGTCGTCTAGGGATTAAATAACAACAAATATTTGCCGTTAAATTGCGGCCATCCACTCAATTTCAACATTGTGTGAACAGAGCCTTTGTTTTCAATCCACTCCTGGTTTTGTATGAGGACCAAAATTCTGACTGAAATATACTGTATGGGAACCCAGCCTTATAGTATATACATAGATATCCTTAGAGCTTACTTGTATCTGTTGTGCTCTCTTGAATTAGTACACCAATGGAAGGACACATACACTAGGAAGGAATACCCCCATGAACATGACATTTAGAATTGCAAATTCATTTATTTACCAGGGAACAATGCATCTAGGATTTCAGTGTATTGAGCACTTTAACCAGCAGCCAACAATGTTATCTTTGGCTGGTCTCCCTGAGATCAGTGATCTGTTTCCCTTTTGGCTCCTCTAGGCATTGCTCCCACCTTGCCAGAATCCTGCTCCACTCTGATGAGGGGAAACACCCCGAAACAACTGTCTGTAGATGGATACCCAGCCTTGGTTTTTCACTGGTCATTACATTGACTTACAGGGCCACTTAATATGGTGGTTTTGGTGGTTTTCATACATGATCTGGCTAGTCCTATTGTCACGACCCGTCACACCAAACACACAGAGACAGTGAGCCCTAAGCTCAGCCCCGCCCACTGACTACCTACTTGCCCCCCTAGGCTAAACCCTAGGGCAGCAACTGGGCGACGGTCCCTGCACTGGCTTGGTGGGACAAAAAGACAAGACAGACAGACAAAACACAATAAAGAATAGTCAGCAATCCGAGTCACAACAGTCTGGCAGCAAAGGTACAAAATCAGGATCCAAAAGAGTAGTCAGAAAACAGGCAATAAGGTCAGGGGCAGGTGGCAAACAAGGGAGGTCAAAAATACTAAGCAGGAGTCAGGAGAAACCAGAAAACAGAACACACAAGCAGGCAGAGACTAAGTCAATAACCGGCAAGGCACAGGCAGAAGCTGAAATCTTAAATAGGACACCAGGAACCAAGTCCAGAAGATGATAGGAGGGACCAGCTGTCAATCACTGAGGCAAAGGCAGGTTAACCGTTACATGACCAGGGAAGCTTAGAAGCACAGACACGGGTGGTGCCGGGAAAACAATTAGCAGACAGAAGGAATAAGACACAGTTCAGACAGGGCAAAAACAAGGCAAACTAAACACAGAATAAATGGAAGATTATGGCCAAAATCGCAGTCTTTGGCGAAGAGGTCTAATCTTCGCAGCAGAGGGTGGCACTGATGCCTTTTCAGGCGTGATCATGACACCTATGTTTCGAGACTTTTAAATGAGGCTTCACAGGCTCTTTTTTTGCATATATGGTTTCTCATGTCAACAAAAAGCACAGCACAGGCAAAATAGATGTGAATTACAGCAGGACATATAAGGGAACCTGACACCTGTTCTCCTTCTATAGCCAGATCAATACATAGTTGAGTTATACTGACACATATTTTGTGTGATAAAATATCTGATTTGCTTGCACACTGTATGTAGGCTATGTCCATGAGAAATCTGCCATGGATTTGGAGGAGAATCTGCAGAAGAAAAGGCAAAGGCTCAGATTCTTCAGTGGATTTGCATTTGGATATGTCAGGGATTTCAGCATGGATTAGCTGTATTTAATGAGGCTACCCACTGGGTTTCCACACAGAATCCACTTCAATGAGTGACATGTCACTTATTTTTACTCTACAACACAGATTTTAAATCCACAAGGGAAGAAATCTGCACTGTATGAACTATAGTGCATTAAATACAGTAGGATGTTGATAACACATGGATTTCCATGTGGATTCTCCAATTCACATACAGTATATTGTGTGAACATAGCCTTAAAACTCTAACATAATGTACATCCAATATTATGTGTCAGGTAACACACTGTCTCCCATATATTTTTTTATGTGAGAAACCTGTCTATACATACCCAATAAACCAATTCCAACATTTTGGAAGTCAAAGAAAGCAAAGGAGTGATGGCAGGCAGGTGTGTCAGTTAGGCCACATTCACACACCCGTACTGCAGTCCGTGGCCACGGACCGCACTACCGTATGTGCATCCGTAGTGCTCCGTGCTTCATGGAGCACTACGTTCACACATCGTTACCCCAGCGATCCGTGCAGCAAAAAAAACGGTCCGCATTACAGCATGTCCGTTTTTCTGCGGCACGGATCGTGGCCCCGTATACACGTACGGATGTGTGAACGGGGCCATAGGATAACATTGGTTTCATGTTCTGTCCGCATTTGCGTGTCCGCATTTGCGAACAGAACAACTGATGTGTGAATTAGGCCTTAGAGTACAATTTAATTATGCAAAAAATAGGGGTGTTCTAGATATTTTCTACAACCCTTGTAAGCACTATATTAGCATATACAACAATAAGAAATAAAATTAAAACCTAATATTTTGTAGGTCCTTGTTGTGCCACCAATACTTTGAAGGTGTACTGAGGAATCTGTCACACGTCACCAATAAAATAAAATTTTAAAAAATGTAGACATGCCATAGGGACATGTCAAAAGTTTTAAGGGCCAGGGTCTTTTTGTTCAGATCCCCACCAATACACCTGTTAGACACACATTGGCTTCTGTACTCCTCTTTCTGCTTGCTGCAGGAGATGGACTTTACTAACTGTAGGTGTCTCCATTCATTCTAGCAATTGATCGGGATCGGACCACCTAGACCTATCTAATCAAAACTTTTGCAATGGCCCAGCAAAAGTTTTTTTTTCATGATTGCAACACATTAGGCCCCATATGACATAAAGGGTATTAATTGGATTTTTATTTCCAGATTATCCCACAAATGCCTGATTGAATTGAGATCTAAAAAAGTTTGAGGTTAACAAGGGTAACTTTTTTTATCATGTTCATAAATGACCTCTGAACAATTTTAATGTTTAGTAGGTAGAAAATAGAGATAAGCAAACCTTTCAAAACTTTGGTTTGACAGGTTTGCTGAACTGTGAGGGAAAGTTTGGGTTTGTCCAAACCAACCTTACTTAACTGTTTTAGAGCAGTTCAGTAAGTTCACTCACTATACTTACCTTTCCCTGCTCCCCCAGCATCTTCTTTCTCCAGTCCTTTCTGTCCCCTGCAGCTGCCTCCAGCCCGTTTAGTTTCAGTCACTGACTGCAACAGGACAGTCAGCTTATCAGCTCCCGAGATGATAGTGACAGCCTGCTCAGCCAATCACTGGCTGCTGCGCTGTTCCTTCTCAGCCAGTCAGTGATTTGCTGAGCGGGCTGTCACTATCGTCTCAGGAGTGATAGCCCGCTCAGCCAATCACTGGCCGTGGCACTGTCCAATCTCAGTCAGTCAGTGACTGGCTACACGGGCTGTCATTCCTAAGACAAGAGTGACAGCCACCTCAGCAACCATAGAATGACTGAGATGGGCCAGCGCCATGGCCAATGATTGGCTTAGCAGGCTGCCACTGTAATCTTAGGAGTCAATCACTGGCTGCCGCACTGACCCCTCTGAGTTACTGTTCGGCTAAGCAGGCTAGAGGTGGCTGGAGGCACGGGAGAATCGTAGTAGAACACCAGTGGAGCGCAATTAAATTGTGTGGCTGCCATATTTAGGAACATGTTACAAACTTTCTAAAAGTTTTAAAATTTGGTTCACTCATCTGTAGTAGTAAATATACAGTACTACTAAAAGAGGCCAATGTCCTTAGAGAATATTGTTGCTATTTAGTGATGTAGATCAGAGGAAGCTGGTGGGCATCAAGTTAACCTTCAGGCTCCTTATCCCAGGTGCAACCATACTCTTTGCATCCCTATAGCTACACCCCTTCTGTATATGGCATATATCAATGCAATAATCACATAAAATTTAGGACCCAAGGTTTCAAAGCAGAACATTGTTTATCGAACCAGACCATCTTCTTTTATTGCTCTGTAGACAAGATATGATTTTCTAATGCCCATTTCAGCCACTTTTGGTCATGGGAGTCAGTATGGGTTCCCTGACAGGCCTGCAGATATGCAGCCTCATACACAGCAAGCTGCAATTTGTGTTCTCATACCTTCCCTATATTATTTGCTAGATAATTTTTCAGTTTTTTGTTGTTGTTTTTTTTTGCCTATTTTTCCTGCTTCCAATGTATTATGTAATGTTCAAGATCTCCCTATTCATTTGACCTATGACCTATCCAACCCCTTGACAAATGCCATCATTATGAGATGATTTAAGTCTATTTTGAGTGCTATTTGTCATCTCTCTCCATGATTTTAATGTTTTAGCTAACTGGTATACAGTATATACACAGAACACACACATAGAAATACAATACCACAGGCAGTCAGTACACTCAATAGCCTCAATAATACAACTGAGCATTCAGTCAAAATGACCCTTCTTGTTAGCAGGACAGAGTCAAATATGACTACATATTGTATTGATCTCCCATAGTAAGTCCTGATGTCTACAAGAATGTTATTATTACAGATCAATAGAATATAGTCACTAAATAGAGTAACATCCCTGGTGCTACTGTCTTTTATTAATTATTTCAAGCCTGAGAAAACATTAGATGCAGAACACACTTGGTATTCAGTCTAATACACAGAATAGCTATGGGTAGTTTCTTGCCTTATTATGTTTTTTTATTAATACCTGAAATGGGCTTTTTTGCTGCTTGTCCATTATTTGACTGTGTAACTTTTTTAGTTTAAGACTTGTATGCATTAGCATTATACCTTTTTCTATATGTATATATTGTATTAAATGTATAATAAAGATGTATTTTGTGTTGCTGTGGGTTGACTTCATGCAATATCTGTTTTGTAATGTCATTTGTATCTGCAGCTTTGTAGGGGCTTTGCACAAAAGCTTATGCTTAAGATAGGCATGGGAGCAAGGAGACATTATTACATGGGGGCACAAGGGGCATTATTGCTGTAAGTTGGCATTATTGCAAGATGGGGCAAAGTGGGAGCATTACATGAGGTGCTGGGGGGCATTATTGTTATTATCTATTATTATTACTATTACTATCACTGGGTAATGTAATGGATAAAAGAAGATGTCACCTGTGAGTCACTGGATGTAACTGCACTGTAATAAGTTCTATGGGTTGCAGAGCTCCTAGTAACTAGTATCTGCCACTATATCGGCACTGTATGGGGGTAATATTAGTTATATTGGTCTTGGCAGTAGATACAGTATATGTGGTCATGGTGTGGAGGGATTATTTGGCTGTGGTATAACACTATTAGTATGTGCAGCAGGATTGTATCATGCAGAGTTTTGCTGTTATATATACAAATTATTTAGGGGCAAGGCAGATGTTTCTATGAAGGATGTAGCTACATGGGGTATATTGATGATGCTTTGCTCTGTCAATGCAGAGAAATAGCCTGCTGTATATTGAAATGTTATAGTGAGAGGACAGACTGACAGGGTGGGGGGAGGGATGAATTACAATCTTGAAAAACATACAGATTTTTGGTGGTGTCAGAACTGGAGCAGATAGGCAAGCAATGCTTTTTTTTTTTATACCCTTATGCTGTTGGAGTACCCCTTTCAGACCATAGCCATTGAGGACGTATAAGGACATATGGGCATCATAAAGAAGGGTCCTTAGAAGTCATATAATCTACATTCATACAGAATAAATCATTACTTATCTTTATTCATATCAATATTTTCTAAAGCACGTCACACCACTAGTAAAGCTGTACCACGCTGTCAGATGTAGTGTTTGTAATAAATTATTATTAATGTATAAGATATTAAAGAGATGCTTTTGAATTTGGAAAGCTGGCTGCCGGTTCATTAATCCAATTTGTGGTCTGAAATGGAGGAATGTCCTAAACTATTTGCTGGTGGTCCTTGGCAGCTTTGCAGACTGAGCACATTTGCTGTATCTTGTCTTCCTTCACAGCCCTTGCCTGACAAACCACTTATCATTTTGTAACCCTGTGATGGACTTTTTTCTCAGTCTTTCTAATGCCTGTTCTATATTTATGAGAGCTATTACTATGGGGCGAGTCAGACCATGGCTACTCTTTGGCCTTGTGAATTGTAAGATAACTTTACTTAGTAAGTTTACTTAGGGCAGTGTTTTCCTGAAATCAGCAGCTCTGTTTGAAAACATTATTATATTTTATGTGTTTTACAGGATATATTTAACATATTATGCATTTATTTTAAATTTATCAAGCCAGTTACTGCTCAAAGGGGTATTGTCATCTCAACATAGTGATACTTCTAGGGCATGAGAGTTGAATATTTTTGCAAATACATTCAATTAGCAAATTAAGGCAAAAAAAAAAAAAAAAAAGGTCACGAGCGCAGACACACTATTGCCGCTCACTATGCTGCGGGACCTTGATAACCGCAGTAAGTAAAAGAAGAATATAATAATATGTATAAAGGAGTGCAAGTGAATTTGCAAATACCTGGCTCCAAAGGAATCAGAAAATTAGTGTGATTTAAAACGAATTTTAATCGAATACGTAGTGCTAACCATGATGACTAATGTTGTATAACAAATCCATCTGTTATACCAGTATACAGGGGGACAGGACCACATACAGTCTGTTTCACATAACTTATCTCATTGCGTAGACATTAGCATAATGCTGCAAATAAGTAGGTGAATTAAAATAGTGGTACGTATTTGAGTATTCACCTTTGTAGACGTTGGCTTCTCACTGCACAGTTCCGTCCAGTAAAAAAAAGAAGGGAAATCCAATCTCCAACCCTATGTTTGTCTAAGTGACTTTTGAAGTCACTTAAAGGAGAAGGCCGGCGGATTATAAAATCCAGCAGGGGCAGGGGGGAAATCGATTACAAGTACTAACTTACCTCTCCCCTTGCTCACGGTGAGCGGCGGAACCAGCCACGGGACCCCCGTCGGAAGGCATTTTCCCTCAAGTTTCACTCGGGTGAAAATGCCTGTCCTAGCTGATGGACTGGCTGCTCAGCTAATCAGTCACTGGAGCAGCGTCCCGCCCCAGGATCTGACTGGCTGAGCAGCCAGTCCATCAACCGGGTCTTGTCGTGTCAGCTCCAGAGATCCCGGAGCCCAGCGGGAGCACAGAGGGAGGTAAGTTAGTGAATTTAAGTGGTAAGTTTCCCCCCTGCACCTGCCGGCTGCCAGATTTTATAATCTGCCAAACTTCTCCTTTAATTTTCTGATACCTTTGGTACCAGATATTTGCATATTCTGTTATGCTCCTCTATAAATATTATTATATCCTTAACCTCTTAACGACTCATGACGGGTATACCCGTCATGCGGCCGTTAAGAGTAAACAGAGAGGGCTCCCGGCGTGAGCCCTCTCTGCAGCGCGCGGTCCCCGGTTGCTAAGTACAGCCAGGGACCGCGTGTATTAGCCGCATTTGAATAGCAGCTGTGCCCCCTCTCCCTGGTGTCCAGTGGGGGATCTCCCCCCCGCGATGCGATCGCGGAGGGGAGATCCGTTCTAATGAGCCGGCCGGGGCTCAGCGTCGGAATGACGCTGATCCCGGCTCAGCAATCTATTCAGATGGTCTACAGCAGACCACTATAATAGAGCACCGATCTGATGGATCATTGCTCAATTATATACACAGGATTGATCTCAATGGGAGATCAGTTCTGTGTATATAGAAGTCCCCCAGGGGGCTTCATATTACTGTAAGGGAAAGTTAAAAAAAGTGTTTTTATTAATAAAAAATCCCCTCCACTAATAAAAATCTGAATCACCCCCCTTTTCCCATTTTACAAATAAAAATAAATAAACATGTTTGCTATCGCCACGTGCGTAATCGCCCGAACTATTAATTAATCACATTCCTGATCTCGCACGGTAAACTGTGTAAGCGCAAAAAAATCCCAAAGTGCAAAATTGCGCGTTTTTGGTCGCATCAAATCCAGAAAAAATGTAATATAAAGCGATCCAAAAGTCGCATATGCGCAATCAAGGTACCGATAGAAAGAACACATCATGGCGCAAAAAATGACACCTGACACAGCCCCATAGACCAAAGGATAAAAGCGCTATAAGCCTGGGAATAGAGCGATTTTAAGGAATGTATATTTGTTAACAATGGTTTTAATTTTTTACAGGCCATCAGATACAATAAAAGTTATACATGTTACATATCGTTTTAATCGTAATGACTTGAGGAACATATATAACAACTAAGTTTTTCCATAGGACACACAGCGTAAAAATGAAGCCCCCCCAAAGAAAAATAATTGCGTTTTTTTTTTCAATTTCACTGCGCATATAATTTTTTTCTGGTTTCGCAGCATATTTTATGGAAAAATTCAGCCTGTCATTGCGAAGTACAATTAGTGACGCAAAAACATAAGGGCTCATGTGGGTCTGTAGGTGTAAAATGCAAGTGCTATGGCCTTTTAAGCACATGGAGGAAAAAAGCGAAAACGCAAAAACGAAAGTTAGCACGGTCCTTAAAGGGTTTAGCAAGGGCTGAAAGGACATCGGTAACGTTTAACAATAGGTCCAATAAATGAGCGACGATCTAGTAGATCGCTGCTTGTTTACAGGTATTATCGGGGCCCCATCGGCCCGTGTAATACCACTCTAAGAAGGACACAGGTGCAGGGCATGGTGGACACACCCTTTAATTTTTTTTTCTTTTTTTTGTGTTAATCAGTATTTGTTAAGACATTTTCAATAAACAGAACAAGGACAAGATGTGTGTTAAGGGACGCAGCCCTTGCAAAAAGAAATCATTACAGTATAAGGCAATAAGATACAAAATGCGAGTACCAGTATAACCATGAAGGCACAGTGGGAGGTAGGTGACCCTGAACTTGGAGCCAATAAAACATTTATGCTAACCCCTCCCATCCCTCTAGAAATTATACACCCGCGTACAAGTAATGCAAGCATGAGGAACAGAATAACACAGATAACTACGTAGTATATCTGTATCGTGACTCGAAACAACTGTTCAATTAAGAGCAAGTAGATAAAGAGGAGAGGGCAAGAATGAACTAAGAGAAGTAGGTAGCCATAATCCGCTTAGGTGAAAGTAGCAAAGGGAAGCGTACAGAGAAAGCGAAAGAAGGAAAAGGCGGGGGGGGGGGGGGAAGGGTATGGGAGGAGGAGGGGGGAGGACTTTGGAGGTAAGGACCATAATCAGAATACTATGTCGTATCGCCGGATCCATCAGAAGCATGCCAACATGGCCTAAGCCAGGTGTGAGACAAAGGCAGGGCTATCTTTGTATGTCGACCATGGAAGCCATAGTCGATCAACCTTCGATCCCTGATAGTGCTCCTCCGCCATCAGGGTCTCCATACGGAATAAAAAGTCAATTTCTAAAGCCCACTCCGCAATGGATGGAGGAGCTGTGGACTTCCAATGTCTAGGTATGACTGCCCTGGGGGCCGTCAGAAAGGGGCGTAGCAGTCCCTTTCTGATAGCGGAGGTCTGACCAGGGATTAAGGAAAGCAAAGTAACAGCAGGTGTCGGAGTAATTTGCTTGCCAGTAACTTGAGTGTAAATATTAAATACCTCATTCCAAAATGGCCGTATCTCCTACAATCCCACCAAATGTGCAGCATCGAGCCAACCTCCGCCTCGCACCGCCAGCAGGTTTCCGGGACGGACGGATAGCAACGATGCAGAAGTTGCGGGCATCTGTACCATCTGGTCAAAATTTTAAAGTTCTTCTCTTGTGCAACACAGGCAGTAGGGAGTTTGTGGGTTAAAGTGAACATTTTTAGCTTGTCAGCTTCCGAGAAGGAGACATTAAGGTCACGCTCCCATGCTGACATAAACATAAGATCTCTAGTAAGATCTCTATCCACATCCTTCTCCATCAATATCTGATATAACTGGGAGATGACTTGAGCAGGGGGGGAACATTGCAGGAGCATGGATTCCAGATCAGAGGAGGCCGCCAGGATCCCATTGGGAAAGTGGAGTAAAAGAAATGCTTTTAGGAAGGGGGTGTAGGGACGGATTCCCTCCCAGCACCTGGCTCAACCTGGCACCCTCAGAGGCTGACCACAGTAAGAAAGTGTCCCTCCCAACTGCAGGGGAAAAGGCTGGGTTATCAAACAAGAGGCTCATGATGCCCGGGCGGGAGGAAAGGGAGTAGCGAGGTAATAGTCTGTCCCAGATCTGGAGGAAGCAGCGTGTTAGGTATGGAAAGGACTCCATGGCAGGTCTGTGAATGGGTAAAACCCAAGGTAGCGATCTCAGATTGAGCGGAGAAAGCTTCGCCTCCAGTCCAACCCACTGCTTCGCCCCAGCATTATGGAACCGGTCCACCAGTCTCATCAAGATTGCAGCTTTGTAATAAAGGGATAAATCTAGAAGTCCAGCCCCCCTGGACAGTTTATGTCGAGTAAGTGTTTTGAACTTTAGTCGTGGTCGGAGGGAGCCCCAGATGAATTTAGTGAAAATCGCTTACAGCTGTTTCAGAAAGGAGCAAGGGACAGTAATTGGTAGCGCTTAGAAGAAGTATAAAAATCTGGGATATCCATTTTAATCGCGCTTATCCTCCCTAACCATGACAACAACGGTTTTAGGCGGTCAATTCCGCCTTGGTACGTGCCAAGACGGGGGGGGGGGGGGGGGGTAGTTTGAGGAAAAAATAAATAGTGGAGAGGTCGGTGGGTAACCCTAAGTATTTGATTGCCTCATCTTTCCATTTAAAAGAGAAATCATTGTGGAGGCGAGATTTCAGGGTCTGCGGGAGGGAGGCATTGAGCACCTCCGTTTTCGAATAGTTTACTTTAAAATTGCTGACCTGCCCAAATCTCTCGAACTCTCTCAGAAGTGCAGGAAAAGAAACTAGGGGATTGGTGATATAAAGTAGCAAATCGTCGGCATATAAAGCCAGTTTGTATTGGGAGCCTACTACTGTTATGCCCGTAATATCTGGACAGTCCCTGAGGGCCACCGCCAAATGCTCCATCACCAATACGTACAGCATGGGTGACAGAGGACACCCCTGTCTGGTGCCATTGGCTATGGTGAGGGGAGCAGACAGGAGACCGTTAACCCGAACTCTAGCCATCGGGCTGTCATAGAGGGCCCAAATTCTGCCTATGAGGCCTTCCCCCAGGCCAACCTGGGACAGGGTGGAACGCAGGAATGACCAGTGTACTCGGTCGAATGCCTTTTCGGCATCGACCGAGACAAGGCAATCTGGGATCTTAGCCTGGGATCATAGTCTGCGTGGGAAAGTAAGAAAATAGTTTTATTTATATTATCCCTGGCCTTCCTCCCGGGGACAAACCCCACCTGGTCGGTGTGGATTAACGTGGGTAGATATGTAGATAGTCTATTGGGGATCAGTTTTGAGAAAAATTTGATGTCCGCGTTGATAAGTGAGATAGGCCGGTAATTGCAGCAGAAGGACTCATCTTTCCCTGGCTTGGGGAGTACAACTATTGTGGCCATTAGGGCCTGGCGAGGAAAAGGGCAGGAGGGAGAGATGGAATTTAAGACTTTGGCCAGAAAAGGGATCAACAAAGGAGCGAAGAGTTTATAAAATTGTGCAGTGTACCCATCGGGTCCAGGACTCTTTCCGTTAGGCATGTCTTTAATGACTGCCGCCAGCTCTGTGTCTGAGAATGTGCTCTCTAGGTCTGATGCTGCTTCCGAAGGAAGTGTCTGTAGGCCTGTAGCTGCAACATAGGAGTCCACCCTATACTGGAAAGACCGAGGGTCCATGTCTGCCAAGGGGCCTTTTAGATTGTATAGAGATCGGTAGTATTCCCGAAATGCCCCTACTATTTCAGCAGGCTTATGGCTGATTCCGCTATTCGCATGCTTCAATGAAGGAACAAACGTGGTCGCTAGTCTGGGATGTAGAAATTTGGCCAGGGACGCCCCACATTTATTAGAATGTTCGTAAAAGAAGCATTTCATCCGCTTCTTAAAGCGAGCATGTTTCTTGTCTAGTAATTGAAGAAGTTGACTCCTATCAGCTATAAGGGCGGCCAACACCGAGGGGTCCTGGTCACGCTTATGTATCATTTCCCCCTCATGAATTTTGGAAACAAGTTGCTGAATTTTAGCGGCATTTCCTTTTTTAGTCTAGATCCATGACTAATAAATACTCCTCTTAGCACGCACTTAAGTGCCTTCCACTGGAAAGTTAAGGAAGTGTTGTCAGTGGCATGGGTTGAGAGAAAGTCCATTATTGCCTGCCTGACATCAGCCTGACAAGCGACATCTTTAAGTAGGTTGGGATTCAACCTCCAAGACCACTCCCGAGTAGCAGCGTCGGGAAGGGTAAGTGTCAGGGTGATTGGGGAGTGATCAGCCCATGTCATGGGATCTATGGAAGAGTGGGGGTGCCAGGAGAGCAGGTGGTGGTCATTTATAAAATAGTCTATCCTGCTGTAGGAATCGTGCACTCTGGAGTAGAAGGTATAATCCCTCACCCCCGGGTGCAGGATCCGCCAAATATCAACCAACCTGTGTTTAAAGAGGAGATTCTTAAAAGAACGCACCTGGGAAGGTGATAGTGCAGACCTGCCCGAAGAAGAATCAAGTACTCGGTCCAAGACCAAGTTGAAGTCTCCAGCCGTGATCAGAAGTCCCTCCGAGAACCCGGCCAGCTCCTCCATGAACTGATGTCCCATTTGTACCTGCTGATGATTGGGAAAGTAGAAGTTAGCAATGGTAAACAGACGTCCCGCAACCTGCAAGTTCAGAAAAAGATATCGACCCCCCGAATCTGCTAGCGTGTCGAGTACCATTGCCGGCAAAGACTTATGGATGCCTATGCTGACGCCTTTTGTCTTGGCTTCGGGATTTGTGCTGTGGTACCACTGAGGGAAATACCTGTTCGGCATGGCTGGGATATGGCCAGTTTTGAAATGAGTTTCCTGCAATAACAGGACATGTGCCCGCTGTTTGTGCATGTGGTATAGGAGTTGAGATCTCCTCTCCGGCTTGTTAAAACCCCTAATGTTCAACGAGGTGACCTTTAGAGGGGTCATCTCGGCTAACATGTTGAGTGTGGTCCTAGGGATGAGGGGGTGGTAGTGGAGTAGAGGAAGGGGGGGGGGAGGACAAGAAGAGAGACCTAAGAAGAGGGCCGAAACAACAAGAAAATAGGAGAAAGGAAAAAAAGGACTCTGCACAGAGGGAAATAGAGACAGAGAGCTGAAAACAAGAGCCTTCAGAAGAGAGTTGAAGGACATAACTATAGGCAGACTGTCCGCCTCGGTCCACTAAGGGCCAAGGGTAGAAAACGTAATGGCAACGGTAGGACTATATACCCCGTTGCAAAACCTAGCTGGAGAGGTGACTGGGAATGTGCTGACACAGAGTTCGAGAACCCGTCTCCCAGAACCTGCAGCTACTAGAACCCACCAGAAAACAGTTGGGGGGGGGGAAACAGTGCAAACATTCAGTGTGTGGACAAACGCAACCCACAGTCGGCCGCACAATATAGATGGAGAGGAGGAAGGGGAGGTGGGGGCGGGAGGGGGAGGAAGATCGGAAGGAAGTGGGATGAGGAGAGGAAGAGATCATACAGTGTAACTAGCACCCTGAAGAAAAGCAGGTCTCTCCCCCTCCTCAAGGCACATTGAAAAATCACAGTGAACAAAGAATCTCCTATAATAAACAAAGACTATTTACTGACTCACTCCGTAGACATAGCAAGTGAGGTTTATAACTCAGAGTCTTATGGCAAAAAATATAAGGCACATAACAAAATAGTGATCAGCAATGTAATCAACAACCAAACCCAATGTGGAGTGACATACTCCCTACCAAACCGCCTGTTCATGAAGGCATTGGTCCCTGAAAATAGGAAGGAGAAAGATTATCAGTCTTCAGGTCTGGTCGGGCGACGTCTCCTTCTCCGGCTCGGGGGAGGGCCGAAAGCAGCTCCAGCACTTCTGCAGGCGATCCGCTGCTGCAAAGAAGGAAGGGGTGGCCAGTCGGTGATGTTGACCGCAGGAAGATGCAGGTCCTCTAGAAGCTGGGGTAGGTCAGCTGGGGTTCGCAGGTGGAACATGCGATTATCCATCCGTATCTGTAGCTGGAAAGGATAGCCCCAGGTGTATTGCAGTCCCTTTTCTCTGAGTGTAGCAAGCAGTGGGCGCAGGGCTCTGCGCTTGGCCAGTGTAGTACGGGACAAGTCAGTGAGAAGTATCACAGTTGCTCCATCAAAATCCACTGAGCCTACCTCCCTGGCTTTGCGCATGATATCTTCCTTCACCTGGAAGTAATGGATTCTGCACACTATGTCTCGTGGTCTGTCAGGGTCAGTGCCAGGGTCCTGTGAGCACGATCAATGTCCAGCGAGGCCGTTGGCTGTCTCCCCAAGAGAGCATTAAATATACCTTGAAGGGTCGGCATGATGTCCGGTGGCTTAACCGCCTCAGGGATCCCCCTCACCCTGATGTTATTGCGGCGGTTCCTATTTTCCGCATCGTCAACCATGTTGAATAAAGCTTGAATCTGGTGGGAGTGCAGGTCTAGATGCTGCTGGTGTGTGAGCTGAGCTGTTTGAAAGTCTGCTGTAGTCTGCTCCAGGGTTTGTACAGTAGACGATAGAGACCCAATGTCCTCTTTTAAGGATCTTATTTCAGCTTTGCAGACCGCTTCCATCCTTGTGATATACCCCTCCATATCAGCCTTAGTGGGCATGGCTGCCATGTGAGCCTGCAGTGTGAGGAGATCCACACCCAGTGTAGACGGGGAGGGAGGAGGTATGAGCTGCTGGGTATTGCCTGCTGGAGCAGGGGAGACTGCCTGTCCCTGAACAGTGTCCGAGGGGTCCTGGGACCCTGGGACCCTCAACAATGGTGGGTAATCCTGGGATAAGGTGGGGGAGGGAGAGGTTGCGGTCACCTGTGGAGCCTGCCGGGGAGTCGCCGGAGCAGAGCAGGCAGCGGTCTTGCTTTGACCATGCGGCGGCTGTGAGGAGAAGAAGTGCCGGATTCCACTGCGTGTCCGGCTCGGAGTCACTGCGGGTGGGTGCGGGGGACGTTTGCGGGGCTTGCCCGGCATATGGGCACTGTTTTCCCGGCTGATGATAGCTTCTGTGCAGGCTCTGGTCTGACGGCAGGACGGAGCTCTGACTAGGTGCGTCCGCTCGGTGCCATTACCAGGCTACCCCCCCCCCCTTTAATTTAATTTTTTTCCATCATAGTAACATATAGTTAGTGTGAGGCCACAAGAGCAGCTGGTCCCATGCCAACAAAATAAGGCAACCAACGACTATATGAGTTTGCCAGCCACATTATGGCTGCATACAACTGGGTACTCATGTGGCTTCACCCTTAGGCTATGTTCCTAGGCTATCTAAACAAAGCCTGTTATTTTGGCGTTGTTTTGAGTATCAAACAGCCGTTGTTTTAAATGCAAATTGCATTGAAGTCTATAGACAAATGCCGAAAATAATTGACATGGTGTAAACAACGGCCGTTGTTGGCATTAACTTGCAAATAATTTGTATTATGAAAAGAACGGCCGTTGTGTAAATTAAAAAAATAGTTGTTCTTTTCATGAAAAATACATTCTGTGAACATAGCCCAACTATGTATAAAAGTGCTGGTCTGGGTACAAAAATGTTGTTCAGGTATTGCCACTTCTCATTCTTGGGCTACTGTATGTTCAGACACTATAAACAACGACATATCATGTGAGCGGCCGTAGTTTAACACTACCTACAGTCGGCCGTAGGCAGTGTTAAACAATAGCTGTTCACGCAGTAGGGCCTTTTGTTCTACAGCATAGGAACATAGCCTTAAAATGTTAGTGAAAAGAAACAAAGTTCTCCTTAAAAAGGTGGGAGTCCCTCATTTAAAAGGATAGACATTAAAGGGTAGATATTACTGCAAGTAATATTCAAAAACAATTAACCAACAAGTAAAGCATAACTACTGTAAATAAAAACTATAGAGCCCAATGGAAACTCTCCAGTATCAATGGATTATCAAATAATGTTCTAAATATTCTATGCTTTATGTATTCTTTAGGTGTTCTTTCTTGCTTATTAAGCTTCTTGCCTAGGGTATACACACTATGCCCTGCATCTTGCTATACTATATTGTCTATTAGTATGGAAACTATGGTTACAATCATCAAATGTTGGACATGGGTAATGTAGGTCCAACCGAAAAAGAGAGCTTACTGTAATATAAAGATAATTGTTTTGTGTTAATTATATATACATTGCAATGCGTTGACTTTACCTAATGAAAGATTATGCTCCATTGTAAAGTTTTTACAAAGCAAGGGAGTTTGTCAATGCTTGGAAAACTGAGAATAATGTGGAAACCTATTTGTCAAATAAACTGTGAAATTGGAAAAGGTTATCACCCATATCATCCATGTAGAAAGGCATGATAGAGCCTGTTTCTTAATAGCTCATTAATTTCCATAAATAGTGCATGGGCAGCTTAGATAAATACATGGGACTCCTATTTTTTTTAAATGATGTGGGAACCCAGTGAACAGTCCCTTACTTAAAGGGGTGGTAACACCGAGAAAACTAGGTCTATACTGATTCTCCCTGTCAATTATCCCCGCTTAGCACGATTACAGGGAGAGAGAGGTGACTACAAATGGGTGGGGAACCACCCAGATGACTACCTGCCATGCCTCTCTGAGAGATTAAGCTTAATTTTCTCCAGTAAAAAGCTGCTGCTGTAGCCTCAGCCAATGCATGCCACGGGCTGCACAGGAGCTTTATAAAGTGCACCAGAGAACCATTGCGACGCTGAGGCCCGGGCCGGCCAAGAGGATGGATCTCCCCCCTGCTATCGTATCGCGGGGAAGGGGGGGGGGGGATCCGTCCCACTAGACACCAGGGATGTGAGTAATAAAGCCCTTCAATGCAGCTGTCAGGTTTGACAGCTGCATTGAAGTGCTTAATTAGCCGACACGGCAACGGGACCCGCACCGGCTAATAGAGGCACTGCCCGGCTGCAGATTGCCGGGCCGGCCGCTCTGAACACCCCCCGCGGCACCATGACGTACCAGGTACGTCATGGGTCGCTAAGGGGTTAATGAAATTATACACTGTGTGAGCCTAAACCACAAAAGGGACATGGTTTTTCCAGATGTCTCAGCATATTTACTAAGAATTTCTTACAGTTTATGGTGCATCTGCTTTGAATATAGCTGACCAACATTAAAGGGAATCGGTTAGCTGTAATTTCCTTCCAAACTGCTTACACTATTAGATAGCTGATCAAGGAGACACATGGTACAGTACCTTTCATATATCCAGCTGTGCATCCAGGATGGAGAAAAATGCTTTTATTCTCTGATAGAAAGTCAAAGAAACTTTTCCAAGCTCCCCAATAACTGTAAGCTGCAATGTTTCCTCTCTTCTCCCTCCTTGCCTCATTAACACAGGAAAGCTTCTTTGGCTCTTTGTACAATAGAATATAAGTTTTTTTCTATGTTCTGGAAGCACAGACTAGTATACGAAAAGTACCATGTGTCTCCCCAATCTAGCATCTAACAGCATCAACATTTTAGAACCTGAATTGCAGCTGACAGATTCCCTTTAAACTGGTCTGTTTTGCAATTAAAAAGCTAATAAATCTAGCGGGATAAGAAACTAAACCCCTAATGTGGCGTGAGTTTGAGTACCAGGTAATCTTAGTAAATCTGTCATTATTTTTTTGCATAAGGAAAAGAAGCAAAAAGAAGGAAATTCAAGCTGACAGCTAATTATTATTTATTCTACTGCCTAGTTTTACTGTATATTAAACTGTCTCTGTTTCCCTAGTATTGTTATTACACCGTATATTAAACTATCTCCGTTTCCCTGGTATTATTGTATTATTATTACACGGTATAAAAATAGGAAAAAAAGGTGGACAAGTAAAATCTGATACTTTTTGTTCTGAGGATATAATTGTTACGTTAAATGGATAAACTGTAGAAAAATAAAAATCATGATTATCTTTATAATGGCTTTTATTTAAAAGTAAAAAAATGGGTCGTCTGGAAAACCATTATACAGGGCAAATAAATATATGTAATAAGCAAAGGCTAATGTGGAAAATTATCAAGGTTCTCACTTATACATCATTAAAAATTAAACTTCCCTTTCCTGTGCAACCAATGGACATAACAAGCCTTATCACTTTCAGTGTTTCCATGTGTTGCTGCTTTAGCCTTCAACATGTAGCTGTCTTAGAGGTTACTGAAGCAAAAAAAGGGATAACAAGTTGACAATCCGTATCCGTGTCACCTATTCACACTTGGCAGGGCCCTCCAGCAGTGCAGAGGGTTAAGAGTGTTAACAATCGTCTCTGCTGCCGGCTGCTGGGCTTCACATTGTACCATTCTTCTGACAACCGCTTCCTGAGCCTAAATAAAGCATGACATACAAGACTTGCTTAACAAATAAAATGATTAAAGAGAGAGGCTGCCAGTTCAGATGCTATAGATCTAACACTTGCCCACATCACATGTCAAAATGGAACAGCGGCTGAGATGATCTAATATTAAATAAGCAGAGGAGAGAATTATAATAGCTATGCTGATGTTGTGTTTTTTTTCAGGGATAGATAAAAATGTCAGCAAATATAATGAGGTAGAATATTAAGCATGAATCCTACCTTGTCAGCTTTCTCTGACTTTCGCAGGTCTAAGTCACTTTTTTTTTTTTACCATGATTACACGGGCGACGAATTTAAAGTTAACTTTTTGCGTTGAACTAAGCAATATGTATCTCTAATCATATTTCAGTATAAGGATACTAGGAATCTGACTACAGAAGACAATGAATTACGCACGTCATAATTTGGAATACACCGGTTCTCAATACATCTAAATTTTTAAAGTGAATATGTCACTACCAAATACTGACTGCACCACCAGCACTGTACAGCTTAATAAACATCTGTGAATGATGTCTTAGTGCCTTTAAATCAAGAGAAACTTCAATGCCTTAAGCACCTCTTTGGTCTGTGGACATGCAGGACTTGGAGTACACTGCTGAACCCTGCTCAGATCCCACAAACTATAGTAGCTACAATAGTGGGACTATTAAAGAAGAACGAATTTTTCACCCCATGTTGCTGTGACAGTGTCAAAAGTTGAAAAATGTTGATTTTAAAAAAATGTCAATCAGCCTGTCAATCATTCAATTTCCTCCATGGACAGCAGTTGACATCAGTGTATCAGCGGCGTAAACTCATTTTTGTCCCAGTACAGCAGTGGATATTGCTAAATTAGCGGCGTCAAATGACGTCTGAAGAACATTGGTTTATCAGGGGCATCAAATTAAAGAGGATATATTACAGGCCGGCACTAAAGCACAGGAGGAGGACCGGCCCGCCCGCCCCCAGTGGGAGGGAATTCCCTCCCCTCTATGATGCGGCTCTATTGATTCTAAAGGAGCCGCGTCATAGAGGGGAGGGAATTCCCTCCCATTGGGGGCGGGCCGGCCCACCTCCTTTGCTTCAGCACTGGCCCGTGACCTGTCAATAGAACGGGTTCGAAAGACGGACCGCTCCACCGGCTTCCCCGTTACAACGCCGTTTGATCCATGGGTCAGAATAAAGAGGATGTACCTGATGGTACATCCTCTTTAAATGGTCTTCATGGGCATCATTGGACGCCAGTGGATCAGTGGCATAAATTGAGTCTTTCTCACAGAACAGCATTAGACATTGTAAAGCGGAAGCCCCTGTGTGAATGTGACTTTGCGCTCCTCGGTCCGTGCTGGGCGACCGAGGAAGCGCTGAGCCTATGGTTTTTTTTTATTTGCATCTGTTTTAATGCTGTCTTAGCTTCCCAGCCACACCCGCCACACCCGCCACACCCGCCACACTCTGGCAGTGCTAGGGTTAATCCTTCTCCAGGCCTGTCCAGCTGAACTGGGTGCTAAGGTCAGGGCTAATCCAATCAGCTGCCGGACCCAGTCCCTGATCCCAGATAAATATCAGCTAGTTCCTCATTTCCCTGCTCGCTATTGAGTTATACTCTGCTAAAGCTTTTACCTCTGCTTTTGTCTGTGTATTTCTGACCTTTGGCTTTGTTTCCTGACTTCCCTGTTTTGCCACCTGTCCTGACATTACCGCCTGACTTTACTCTTTTGGATCTTGATTGCCGCCCGACGTTGCTGACCTGGATTGTCTACTCTGGCTTATTGTGTTTGTTTTGTCTGTCCTGTGTTCCACTTTATCAGTGTAGGGACTGCCATCATAGTTGTCTGCCGCTGTTTAGGGCCGTTGAGGCAAGTAGGTAGGGACAGAAGGTGGGTTCTAGTGGCTATGGCTCACAGTCTCGTCCTGTTCCCTACCTCTGACCGGCGCTTCTTCAGGAGATCTTTCAGTCCAGGGAAGGAGCGGAGGAACCTATTCACAATGAGGTGAAGGTAGGTCTCTGGGTGAAGGTAAAACACTGGAATGGGCAGTCCATGGCAGATGTGTGTCTTTTTAACACACTAAACCCCAACAAAACATAACCCCTGTGGCATGGTGCGGATGTAAGAGTCAGTACTGTGCCTCTGGAGTGAGAATAGGGGTTCAGGTGGAGCTCCTGGTCCATATACTCCACTCCAACCTAAGAGCTGATGAGGCTCTGAAACCCACCTGGTGGAGCTCTATTAGAAACTTCAGAGCTTCCCAGGTGATGGCTCCCATGTGAAGACTCCCAGGGTGGGAGGACACAGGCAGTGCTAGGCCTGTGGGAACTGCAGCCATGGAGTCTTGGAGAAACCAGTGGATCTGGTAGTGTTGAGCAGTGGGCTCAGAAGTGACAGCTAGGGAAGCTGTGTAGTATAGTCAGTGGCTAGACGGCCTAGGCTTTATTTTATTGGCAGTGTTGCCTATGTCTTATGTTTTTCCTTGGACTGACAAATAAAGTGAATGTGGTCAGTTTAAAGCATTCAGCACTGACTGGACTGAAGTTTGTGATGTGCCAACTGTCTCAGACCCAGGAGATGGCGATCCCAGCGAGTGTGTAACCCCCAGATTGTCACCCCCCCAAACAATAGCAAGTTAATGTCTTATGTAGATGGGTTTGCTGCATGTATAGTACAGCATCCTGGAGGTTAATGACACCATAAGATACATTTTAGTTATGATAATAGAAGCTGATAAACTTAAGGACAGAGTTATTTAGTTCTCTTGTATTCACAAAAATGTATGTACATATTAATTTATTCATAGACAGTTGGATAGAATTTTTACTTGGCAGCATTCATCCGTGTATTCTGTACAGTGCGATGTTTGTACAGGCTGTCATACATGTAAATAACAAGAAAGACGGAAAAACTGTGCTTCATGTGAAGTCACAACATATGCACTGAATTATAGAATTATCTATACAATATAGGGGGAAAAAAAACTTGGTTTGGACTTTAAGGCTATGTTCACACAACGTATAGAGACAGGCCGTTCCGTGACCCGTTCCGTACTTAAGTACCAGTCGGATGATCTTTCGGCCGCAGGGTTCTGACAGGGTTTCCTACAGCCGCAATTCATTGAATTGCGGCCGCGGAAAACTTACATGTCAGTTATTTGCGGCCCCTGTGCAGGATCCCGGCTGGAGTGTATACGATGTGTATATGCTTCGGCCGGGATCCCATAGAACAATAGGCATTGTTCACCCATACAAAGTGCAGCTGTTGTTGCCGATGGCCTAAATGTGAAACAATACCTGTACTACATGCTACACTAATGGGGCAGCCAGAAATTAGGGAATTAAACAAGTAACCCAGACGCTGCTTTAGAAAGGAGGGACTTAAGTTCTCCGCGAGATGGGCAAACTTCTCTATTCACTACAAGCTCTTCAGAAGAGAAAGGCTGCACATGAACAAACAGGCATCAACATTCTGGTGGGTCAAAGGTTTACATTAGGTCAACAGTGACCTAAAAGGGTGCCAGTTATAATTTTCCACATGTAAATCGACATGAATGTGAAATAAAGCAAGTTTGCAAATTTTTTATTTATTTATTTTTAATCATGCTTTGAAACAAAACTATACTTACTTACAGGTCCAGTCTCCTCAAGGCAGCTTTTTAGTCTTTTGCTAAATGAAAAAAGAGACCAAGAACAGGAAATCCCAGTGTTCCAGTGATCTGTGAGCTCACAGATAAGGCAATCATTTGAGTGATGCACAAATTAAGCCACAAAACTTTATACTGGCTGGGAATTTGTATAACAAAAGCTAAACGAGTTGAGTATTGTATTTGAACTGACCTGAGGAAGACTTATAACTATTGATGAGTGGACCCTTGGATATTCAGGTTCATTCAGTTCAAGTGAACTCAAATAAAAAAATTAAAAAAAAATCGCCAACCCGGACTTTTACCTGAACTTTCGCTCAGACCCAAACCCTATTGAAGTCAATGGGGACCCAAACATTGGGCCACAAAAATGGCTGTAATAGGGGGTTAGAAAGGGGAAAAAAGCTGCAAATGCAACCAAAATGTGAGTAAGAACAAGGCAATTGTCCTAACAATAATGAGGTCGGGAAAGTATTTATAATAAGAATAAATAAACAATATTGTAAAAGGTTATATGTAAGAAATGCTCGGGAGCCACTCCCCCATAAAATCTTTTCTTTATTTTTCCAAAAACGTAAAATCCATCAGCTCAACCTGAGGGTGGTGGACGTCTGAGAAGCGCTAAGCAAGTGCGAAGCAGCTGTCACGTCCGTGACTTTTAGATGTTTGGCGTGTCCATCACCCTCGAGTTGAGCTGATGGATTTTATGTTTTTGTAAAAATAAAGAAAAGATTCTGTGTGTGTGTGTGCTCCCGAGCATTTCTTACATATATGGTTATAAGATTGTTGGACTTTATTCTAAGGGAGCAGCACCAAGATAACCCTATACACTCCAAACCCGCAACCTCACATTATTCCATTTGTGTTATATACCCGTAGTGCCGGTACTGTGCCTTGCAGTGATTTTTGTGAATATTGTAAAAGGGATGCAGACGTCCAGGTGGAGAAGAAGGAGGAGGAGTAGGTGGTGGTCGAAGGTAGAGGGTGAGGAAGAGGCAATGGCCAACACTGCATATTTGCACATAGGCTACTTGTTCATTCTTAGGAATGTCAGTTTGTTCACATTGCTGGTGAATAGGAGGACCTGCTGGTCAGTGATAACACCTCCTGCAGTGCTAAATACTCTTACGGAGAGAGCACATTTTCTTCATTACAGGCCAGAACCTCCAAAGCACAGAGGGCGGGCTCTAGCCAGGTGTCAATGTTAAAAACCCAGAAAGTAAATGTGGAGAAGCCATGTTTTAGCACCATGAGATGTGTTGACACACATTTATCCACCACGTACTTATAATTCTGCCTCCTACTCATATGTGCTCTAACTACCGATGGTGTTGGTGCATTCTGCAGAGCACTGAGGAACGTGTTCCACATACAGTAGCTGCCATGCTCACACTCCCTTCCACAAGACTGCTGGTCCTCAAGCTGTGGTGGCGACCTCCTTCTCTTCTGCCTGCAACTCCCCCTGACCCCTTTCTGCCTGGGGGTTCACAGGCAGGAAAGAAGAAAGTCGCAAAAATGTCCCGCATGGTGGCCCACTCCTGTGGCGTGAAGTGTTGTCCCTGGCATCAAGTCACTTCTGCGTGCCACTTGCAGCAGGGTGAGGGCACCAAAACTTTGTGCAGTAGATCTAGCATATCGCATTAATGCGCCAAATAGCTCTACACCATCAAGTTCAGCACATGCACCAGGCAAGCGGTTTGCACCAAACCGGCTATGCCCAGAGGAGCTACCAGATTTCACCCATTGTCACACACCAACTATGGGGCCTGGCTGGGATTGCCAGGGCATCAGTGATGCCTACAAGCTTGCTGACTGGCCACTAAATCATCAGCTCAGCAGCCTTTAGACAAACTTTATTGAAGAACAACAAACACACACACAAACAGACGTGTGACTGTTCAGGTGTCTGTTTGGTACTCGAACGCGTGGATTGGGCACAAACTCAGGCTATGTTCACACAATGTATCAGTATCAGACCGGCCGTTCCGTGACCCTGGCCGGATCATCGCGGCCGGTACGTAAGTACCGTCCGGATGATCCGTCCGGCCGCAGAGCTCTGATGCGCCCGCTTAAGAGCTTCCCCCTGTACACAGTGAAGCGCTCACTTCACTGTGTGAACTGACAGGTCTTTCACTGAATTCCGGCCGCAGAAAACTGACATGTCAGTTATTTGCGGAGCCGCACAGATCCCAGCCGGAGTGTATACGATCCCATTGAAACCAAGGCATTGTTCCACCACTCCAAAAGTACGGTCGTTGTTGCCATTGGCAACAACGGCCGTACTTTTACGTTGTGTGAACATAGCCTTAAAGCCTCAAACTGCAAAGTAAATTCATATTTTCATGTCAGATTTAAAAAAAATAGTAAATGGTGTAAAAAAAAGTCCCTTAAATTAGCAAAATTGCTGTTTTTTTTCCGTTTTACTTAACTTTTTTTTTTTTTTTTGCAGTATACTTTATAGTCATTACATTACATGTCGTTACATGTAAGTACTGTTGGTACTACAAAAGCCTAAAAGCCTAATGTTGCTCTATAAATGGAAAATTGAATTGAAAGAGTTATGGCACCTAAAATTTGAGGAGGAAAAAAACGAAAATACAAAAATGAAAATGAGTCTGGTCCTCAAGGGTTTAAATACATGCTAATAAAAAAGTAATATTAATAATGCTACATAACATAAGGAAACACATAGTAAAGTACAATGTTTCATCCAAACAATTTATTTGCGTAGAGCCCTTTCACTATTAGAAACTGCACGATGATCTGATGGTTTGAAAGTCATTAAACCATTTATTTTGACACGCTGATTTATTGTTTCAGATAGTAACTAATCAAAATAGTTTCTCTTCTGCCTGTTAGAAAATGACAGCACGCCGTAAACTTGGAGAGGAAGAATTAAGAACTATGCACAAATAAATGAAGAATCTCATAAATACAGTTTTATTTACCTCTTATTATTATGGCTATTCAGAAACTGCTTCCTAGCACATCAGGAGGTTACACTATATCTTATTGACAGCACTAAATAAACTACAACACAGTCATTGATATATGGGGTAGCCTGCACAAAACTCTTTGCAAACCCCATGAGATTTAATTTGTATAAAACTTTTTTCTTACATGTCAATTCTGGATCTTAAAGCGAGAAAGATACTGACACACATGTCTGTGATATTATTACTTTGGCCACTGGAAAAGCATCAGCAAATGCCCAAATATTTAGCTCTGAATCAGTCACTGACTAGGATTCAGTCATCACGATACAGTAAATTACAGTCTAAGTAGTACAATATATGCAGATATGCAGTCTGTTTTTTAAGTCCCTAAATGGACTGTAGATCACTGACACTGCCTTAACCCCTTAAGGACCGGGCCTAAAATGGCCTTAAGGACCGAGGCAAATTTTATGAACATGACCTGTGTCACTTTATTCATTAATAACTTCAGGATGCTTTTACTTATCCGGCTGAATCTGAGACTGTTTTCTCGTGACATATAGTACTTCACGTTTCTGGTAAAACGGAGTCGATACTTATAACAAATCTTTATGAAAAAATCCAAAATAACGTGGAAAATTGTGAAAAATTGCATTTTTCCAACTTTAAAACTTTTCTGCTTATACAGAAAATGGTTATGCCACATAAATTGAATATTAAATAGCATTAGCAACATGCACTTTATGTTGGCGCCATTTATTAAACTATCTTTCATTTTTTTTAGACAATAGAAAGCTTAAAACATTAGCAGCAAATATCCAAATTTTCAGTAAAATTTCAAAATCAGATATTTTTAGGGACCTGTTCAGGTTTACTTAGGCCAGGTTCAGACTATGTAACTGTGCGGCTGTATTTGCGGCTGTAATTGTGCGGCGGTATTTTTGGTGGTTCATGCGTATGCTGGAAAGTATAGGATATACGGCTGCACAGTGCACACTATGTATGAATCTACGGCCCGATCGTAAACGGACCCGTAAAAAATGAACAAGACCATTGTTTGCGGCTGGACATGCGGCCGAGGATTGACAGGCGGTCCGTACGGAGTACTTCAAAAATAGCCGGCAATGATGCCGAATGCCGATGCCTCTAATAGTTAATATATTAAATTAATAAAACACATTTTCTTTGTAATAAAGTCCCTTTCATTGGTCAATAATTTAATTCTAACGAATCCATCATTTGGCAGTTAAATATACTGTTAAAATAAATAGGTATATAAATAAATGTATATTTATATATATATTTATTTTTTGACAGTATATTTAATTGCACAATGATGGATTCGTTAGAATTAAATTATTGACCAACGAAACTGAATTTATTTCATCGAAAATGTGTTTTATTAATTAAATAATAATTAGTACAGGAAGCTCCATAAGCCGTTAATTCATATGTCGGCAATAGAGCTTTCTGTACTAATCATCACTTTAATGAAAACATCAAATGTTTCTTCTAATTATGTTATCACAATAGCATTATTAGAAGAAACATTTAGAATTATATGTGCGCTCAGCTGATTGGCTGATCGGCTGAGCGCACATATAATGAGCCGGTCCGCAGCACAGTGACTTCATTGTGCTGCGGACCAGCGAAGAAGACACATCGGGGTGAGTATAGAGCTCTCCCCACCCCCTCCCCAGCACTGCACCCCTCCCAGCAAGGAAGGGGGGGTCAGTTAACCCCTTCCTTGCTGGGATGGGTGCAGTCTGACATCAGTCTGGCCCCCAAGGGGTTAAGGGGGATGCAATACATCCTCCCTTAACCCCTTGGGGGCCAGACTGTAAGCAGCGATCTGTAAAGATGCTGCATACTGTCTGGCCCCCAAGGGGTTAAGGGAGGATGTATTGCATCCCCCTTAACCCCTTGGGGGCCAGACTGATGTCAGACTGCACCCATCCCAGTAAGGAAGGGGTTAACTGACCCCCCCTTCCTTGCTGGGAGGGGTGCAGTGCTGGGGAGGGGGTGGGGAGAGCTCTATACTCACCCCGATGTGTCTTCTTCGCTGGTCCGCAGCACAATGAAGTCACTGTGCTGCGGACCGGCTCATTATATGTGCGCTCAGCCGATCAGCCAATCAGCTGAGCGCACATATAATTCTAAATGTTTCTTCTAATAATGCTATTGTGATAACATAATTAGAAGAAACATTTGATGTTTTCATTAAAGTAAAGTGATGATTAGTACAGAATGCTCTTTTGCCGGCAATATGAATTAACGGCTTATGGAGCTTCCTGTACTAATTAATATTTAATTAAGAAAACACATTTTCGATTAAATAAATTCAGTTTCGTTGGTCAATAATTTAATTCTAACGAATCCATCATTGTGCAATTAAATATACTGTCAAAAAATAAATATATATATAAATATACATTTATTTATATATTTATTTATTTTAACAGTATATTTAATTGCAAAATGATGGATTAGTTTAAATTTAGTTATTGAACAACGAAAGGCACTTTATTACAACGAAAATGTGTTTTATTATTTTAATAGATTAACCATGAGAGACATCGGCATTAGTGCAGAGGATCGCAAACCCCGGTAATAGCAATTCATGTAAACTGTGTTCCCTGCTTTCCCAGATGCATCCAGAGGTGTTTGCATCACTTTCTTAAGATTTTATTTGTTATTTTTAGTTGAACCAGATTTCCAAGTAAATGACCGTATGTTTTGAGCCGCATGTCTATTTTTTCCCACGGCCGGAGTTTCATCCGCACATTTACAGCCGCATAAAAAATACAGCCGCACAGTTACATAGTGTGAACCTAGCCTTAAAGTGTATTTCAGGGGACTGTATGTTAGAAAGCCCCACAAAGCACCACATTTCATAAACTGCACCCCCAAAACTCTGCAAAAGCACATCCAGAAAGTTTTTAAACCCTTTAGTGGAGTCACAGAAATAAAAGCTAAGTATGTAAGAAATTTGAAATTTTTAATTTTCTGTGCAGAGATTTTATTGTAATCCAATATCTTTCATAATTATAAACCTTTTACCAGAGAAATTTACCCCAATACTGATTGCCCTGTTTCTGCAGTTTATAGAAATACCCCATATGTGGCCCTATTGCGTTATTTGATGCAACCACAAGCCTCAGATATAAAAAAGCGCCTAGTGAATTTCAATGGCTCCGTTATATTTGGTCATTTTTGACTGTACCACTTCAAGTTGGCAGAGGCTCTGGGGTACCAAAACATAAAAAACACCCCTAAAGGGACACCATTTAGAAAACTACACCCCTCAAGGAATGTAACAAGGGGTGCGGTGAGCATCTGGACCCCACAGGTGCTTCACAGATTTTTAGAACAATGTGGCGTGAAAAAAGAAAAATTTCTTTTTTACACTAAAACAATGTTCTAGCCTTCAATTTTTCATTTTCACAAAGGGATAAAAGGAATAACAACCCAAAAAACGTGTAGCGCAGTTTCTCCCGAGTACAGAAATACCCCACATGTGGACATAAAGTGCCAAGCGTGCGCAGGACGAGCCTCCAAAAGGAAGGAGCACCAATTGGCCTTTTGAAGCTGGATTTCACTGGAATGGATTTCAAGGGCCATGTCGCATTTACAGAGCCCTAGTGCTGCCAAAACACTGGAAACCCCCCACAAGTGACCCCATTCTGGAAACTGCACCCCTCAAGGAATCTAAAAAGGGGTGCAATGAGGATATGGACCCCACTGGTGATGGGCACAAATGTGGAACAATGTGACGTGAAAGTGAAAATTTTCATTTTTTCACTTTCACGGCACAAATGTGCCCGTCATCAAGGGGTCCATATCCTCACTGCACCCCTTGTTAGATTCCTTGAGAGGTGTAGTTTCCAGAATGGGGTCACTTGTGGGGGATTTCCATTGTTTTGGTAGCACGAGGGCTCTGTAAATGTGACATGACATTCATCATCCATTCTGGCCAAATCCAGCCTTCAAAATCCAAATGGCGCTCCTTCCCTTTGGAGACTTGCCCTGCGCCCACATGGTGCTTTATGCCCACATGTAGGGTGTTTACGGACTCGGGGGAAATTGCTCTACACATTGTGTGTTTTTTTCTCTTTTAACCCCTTTTGAAAATGAAAAATTTAAGGCTAGACCAACATTATAGTGTAAAAAATTTAATATTTCATTTTCACGCCACATTGTTCCACATTTGTGCCCATCACCAGTGGGGTCCATATGCTCACTACACCCCTTTGTTACATTCGCTGAGGGGTGTAGTTTCCATAATGGGGTCACTTGTGGGGGGTTTCAACTGTCTTGGCAAAACAGGGGCCTTTTACATGCAACAAGGCCCTCGAAATCCATTCCAGCCTCCAAAAGCCAAATGGTGCTCCTTCCTTTTGGAGGCTTACCCTGCACCCGCATGGCGCTTTATGTCCAAATGTCAGGTATTTCTGAACTCAGGGGAAATTGCTCTACACATTTTGTGTTTTTTTTTTATCTTTTATCTCCTTGTGAAAATGAAAAAAAATCAAGACAAGATCAATCATTTAGTGTAAAAATTAAAAAAAAAAATTACATTAAATGTTGGTCTAGCCTTGATTTTTTTCCATTTCCACAAGGGGTTAAAAAAGAAAATGAACACAAAACGTGTAGGGTAATTTCCCCTGAGTAGGAAAATACCCCACATGTGGACATAATGTGCCATATGGGCACAGGGCAAGCCACCAAAGGGACAGAGCGCCATTTAGAGTCTGGAATGGAGGATGGAGGTCATGTCGCAATTACAAAGCTCCTGTGCTGCCAGGACAGTAGAAACCCCCCACAAGTGACCCCATTCTGGAAACTACACCCCATAAGGAATCTAACAAGGGGTGCAGTGAGCTTATGGACCCCACTGGCGAACATGGTAGAACATGTGCCGTGAAAATAAAAAATACAATTTGTTTCATTTTCACGTCCCAAATGTGGCCGTCACCAGGGGGCCATATCCCCACTGCCCCCCTTGTTAGATTCCTTATGGGGTGTAGTTTCCAGAATGGGGTCACTTGTGGTGGGGTTTCTACTGCCCTGGCAGCACAGAGGCTTTATAATTGCATCATGGCATCCTCTAATGGGAATGGCGGCCAAACCTATTTAGCTGGGGAAAAGGGACAATTCTAATTTATTTGGGAGTATTAGGCCAATTATTAGTTTATAAAGGTTGAAAATGGCAGGTGTCCATCCAATTCAACCTTTTTTGATCCAGAGGAAGGCAAAAAAAACCCTCGTGAGGCAGACGACAGTAGCCTCATCACAGGGAAAAAATTCCTTCCCGACTCCATAATGGCAATCAGAATAATCCCCGGATCAATGTGACCCCTGAAATAGGAATAAGGGACAGAATTTAGATAATGTAGAACTCCAATGACGTGTGGTACGCCTTGAAGCGATCCAGTATGCAGAGGCCGGGGTGATCAGGACAGGTGTCACACTGGAAAATGGTGTCCTTTCTGATCCCCCTTTTACCCCACACTCTGCACTTCTTCTGGGGTCTCCTGTTTTCCAGTGTGGGGAGCATCATCTGTAAAATGTTGCCCTGGTGCGATACGGGGTCCTTCATATCCAGAAGCGCTGGGTCCGCTCCATGGCTGCTAAATATTAGGGCTCTATTACTGCTTCTGATATTTTTGGATCGTGCCGCAAGCTACAGTAGCTCGGGCAGCGAGGGACCAGAAGAGGGGGTGCTGGTATAAAAGTTATCCCCGTACGGGTGGTAACCTTTATCCAGCAGTGGGAAGATCAGTTCCCGAACAATCTTCCCACTAACTCCGAGGATGGGGGGGGGGCATCTGGGGGCTGGATTCGGGTGTCCCTTCCATCATACACTCTAAGGGTACGTGCACACTGTGGAATGGCAAAGGATAACCCTTTGTGCATTGCGCAGCTGGCACCCGCCGGCGGACTAATGGGGGCGCGCGTCTCCACCCGTGTCATAGACTCCATTCTATGCACGGGCGGATTCCGCCCTCTGTCCAAAGAATGAATGTGTTCATTCTTTGGACGGACTACGGAATCCGCCTGTGCATAGAATGGAGTCTATGACACGGGTGGAGACGCGCGCTCGCATAAGTCCGCCAGCGGCTGCCAGCTGTGGAATGCACAAAGGGTTATCCTTCGCCATTCCGCAGTGTGCACCTTCCCTAAATCTGTAAGTGTTCCCTGACGTACGCTCACAGAGTTTGTAGAATTTCACGCCATACCGTGATCTCTTATTGGGACGGTACTGGCGGAAAAGACGTGTCTGGGGGGCAGCGTATGCTACGCTACCCCCATACACGTCACTGGATGATGATGATGAGGAGGATGAATGGAGGAAAGAAGGATCCCCCCCATTCATCCTCACTGGCTGTTTCTGTGTCCGAGGCAATAATAACGTATGCGTCCGATGCCGAAAACACCCTGGGGGACATTTTTATATGGGGATTAGTATATGGGGTATGTAGATGTGTAGTGGTGTAGTGTAAAACTTTATTTCGTACAGTGTAGTGTTTTTTACGTGTCTTTTTAACATTAAGTATAAGAAAAAAACCTACGTTAAGAAAGGAGTTGCTGATAAATGCCGCATACTTATGCGATACTTATGCGATACTTATCAGCAAAACGTGGCTGTAGGATATAGAAAAAGACACCCTACGCTAAAATGGAGGAGTTGCTGATCAGCGGTGCACTTACGTGCGATGCTGATAAGCACTCAGCGGCGATAGGGTGCGGAAACTAAAAAAAAAAAAAAATACCTTTCTTTAACCCTATAGCAACTGATAAGTGTATAATATACACTTAACAGCCGCTAGGGGGCAGTAGGTCCCGAATTCCGGAAATTGCCGATGGGAGCCGAGGGGAGCCGAAGCCGGGACCGGCGGAAAAACCTGAAGACGCGAGAAGAAGAGGACGCGATCGGGACGCGGAAGAAGCGATCGGGACACCGTGATCAGGTGAGTATGTGCCAATATCTGCTGGGGACACCTCAGCTACCTAGCTGAGGTGTCCCCAGCAGGTATTTAACACTTTTTGGGGACTTATATTGCCGTGATCGGCCGGTCGGTCACGGCGATCGGGACGTGGCACCTTGGCCACCGTTACTTATAACTGTAATGGCGGTCGGTGCCGTCCTCGGACAGCACCGACCACCATTTTTTTCCGGGTCATCGGGTCACCACCACGGTTAACCACCCCCCGTGCCGACAAGCTAGGATGGCCTAGGATGGCACGGGTTTTGGGGGCGTACACTTACGCCCGTGGTCGTTAAGGGGTTAAAATAAGAGTTTAAATGTTAAATATTTCCATTTCTACACAAAGGACTAGTTTCTTAAGTGAATAAATGGCCACTATATGTCCAACGGAGACAAGGGAATAATAATAATGAATATGAAGAAAAAAGCCGACACTCACCGCCAAATTGCAATACAAATTTTGGTTCATTCCATAAAGAGGACTAACAACAGGGAAGGGGAAAACAGGCATGTACCTGGGACGGCCATCTTGCACTGTTCCTGGCTGGAGGGACTCTTCCTAGTCATTGCACGCTGGACATTAGCTATTTGCTGTTTCACCCCAGCCACAACTCGTGAATATTTTATAGCCTCTGCAGTGCATACCCAGTGTTTGGACTAATAATTGGATTAATAATATGTTCACTCTACTTGTATGAATAATAACAATTATACTAGTAATAAAAAAGTTTGTGCACAACATCCAAAGAACATGCATAAACTAACAGGTTCCATTCTTTGTTAGACTGTAAAGATGAAGGTACTTGTTGGTAGTTTGGGTTCACACGAACCTGAACAATTAGCATTAGAATCCTTCTGCCTAGAGAAGGTGGATGCAGCCTGAAGACTGTCTGGAAAATATTCCCAGCCGTTAAAGGGGTTATTCAGCGTTAGAAAAACATGGCCACATTTTTCCAGAGTCAACACGACTCTTGTCTCCAAGTCAGGTGTGGTTTGTAATTAAGCTCTGTTCACTTCAATGGAACTAAGTTGCAAAACCTGCACCCAAACTGGAGACAAGAGTGGTGCTGTCTCTGTAAGAAAGTGGCCATGTTTTTCTAACGCTGGATAACCACTTTAACTCCCTAAATTCCACATTATCAGTAGTGACTAGAGAGATTGCTGTGTGCAAATGGTTACCATGGCAGCCAGGAGCTAGGGGCATAGCTTAATACTGTATTACCGGTTTGTGTTATACACTGACAGGCAATAATATGCTTTGGGATACTCTGTATATCAAAGCATTATATTAAAGTCATCAGAAAAAGAGGAAAAAAATAAGATATTAAAAATAAAAAGCTATACATAAAATAGAAAAAAAAATAAAAAATGAAAGCATGCCTATTAAAAATTAAGGGATCTGAGTGTTGAGAACACGACTGATCTGGAGAACAAGGGGGAAGAGAGGCCATCTGTGTCTGTGTCTATGTGAGTGAGGCGACCTCATAGGCTTACATTATACGGCCGTCACATGACACAGAGCCGAGGGAGAATGTGTGGTCATAGTCTGAACACTCAGATATATCTTTGACATATAAAACTTTTTTTTTTTTTTTTTTTTTTTTTTTTAGTGACAGTGCCCATTTTAAGACATCATGAAAACTTTCCATCACTCCTTCCCAAAAAATTAGACATTTACATATATTGGAAAAACCTCAATAAAAACTACAGTTTATTCCGCCAAAAAAATACACAAGTCATCATACAGCTACATTGATGGAAAAATAAAAAAATGTTATGGATTTTGGAATGCAATGACACAAAAATGCCTTACTCAGATACAATATAAAAATATACATATTTGGTATTACTTTGCTTATGCCGACCTACAGAATAAAGATGCAATACAATATATCTACTCAAAATGTTTCCTATTAGACCACAATGTGTCCCAAAGATTACAAGGCCTCATCCATTTTAAATAAAAAAAAATAAAAAAAGGTGTTAAAAATACAATGCACCTGAGTTATGTACCACCTGCATTTACTTAAGACATACATCAAAAATCTACAATTAAAGAAGATGACTTATATGGTTAAAGATTGGCAGAAAATAGAAGTACCGTATTTTCCGGCTTATAAGACGACTATTTAACCCGGAAAATTCTTCTTAGAAGACGGGGCTCGTCTTATACGCTGGGTGTGGTCGCCCCATATGGGGGGGGGGGCTAAAAAATGGCCGCATCCCCACCATATGGGGCTACCACTATAAAAAAAACAAGTAGTTAACTCACCTGGGGCCCATTCCCAGCATCGATATGCCTCCTGTAATGTTCCCGATGCAGGAAGTTGTGGGAGATGGAGATCCCCGAACCACTCCCGAGCAGCCGAGCGTCTCGTTGGAGAGGCCCAGAGAAGCTTGGCTGCCGGAAGAGCTTTGGGAGAGTGAGAGAGGCAACGGAAGTTCCCAAAGCATAACATTTTCCGGCGTATAAGGCGAACCCCTGACAATCTTCTTAAAAGTCAGGGATTGACTTATACGCCCAGTCGCCTTATACCCCGATAAATACGGTAAGCCATTCCTTTGGCACTAATGTCTATTCTTCTATTTCTTATGGTTACTAGTATAAGCCTAGTATAAATATAAATCCAACGTGCCACAAATCTCCAGACAATTACATCCCCCATACAAATAGATTATACATCCTGATATTGGCAAGTACATTACAGGTAACAAAACAAGGACAGATGACTAGGAAGTAAAACCTTCTTTAGAAATCTCCGCTATCAGTTTGTGTATATAAACAATATATATTCTGGAGCTCGGCACCATAAAAGAGACATTTATAGGTACTGGCATGGAGCAGTGCTATTTCATTTAGGAATTATTTCTTTCACCTCATACATATCAGTAAAGAAAAAAAAAATTACTTCTGTATCTTAAAAGATTAGAAACATTTGGTTCTATATCAACCAATTGTGATAAATAGCCATCACTTTTAGTTTTTTTTCCCAAAAGATCTTTTTTTGGCCGTTTCGTGGCCGTTTTTTTGAAGGACGTCATATTGGTGACAAATCGCAGGCGTATTATTATCCAAAAAGGCGTCCGTAAATGGTCAAAAAAGATGTTGTGGATTTCAACTAGACTAAATAATCAAAAAGGGACCAAATAAACCAGTGTCCTTATAGGGCATTTATGAAAGAACTGTGACTGCAATGTCTAATATGAGGAACTAATCATCTGATAAATACATAGCTTCAATTAAAGGGAATCTATCACCACCATAGTACATACAGACTTTGTGGTATAGCGGGATAGCTGCTGAAATCCTGAATACATCAGTGCTTTGGATAGCTTAATCTACTGCTCCATTCCGGAGTGCTGTTAAGTACTAGTGTATTAGTGTGTTTCATTGAAGGCTGTCTCAAGCCCCTGGTTCAATGCCTATCTTGCACACTGCACCTACCTACTTCCTACCTCCTGGCCAAATTCTGGGCATATGCAGTAAGAGAACTGTTAGGGTACATTCCCACTGAGTAAAACAGGCGGAATTCCGCGGCGGAACTGTCTCAGCGTCCCATAGCCTGTCTATGGGAGAGTGCGCGCTCCTCCGCAGCCGTCGCTTTCCACTCAAAGAAGTGACATGTCACTTCTTCGAGCGGAGAGCGGTGGCAGTGGAGAAGCGCGTGCCCTCTCTTTCACTCACAGCGGGACACTGAGCACGGCGGGATTCTGCGGCAGAGAGATCTGCCGCTGAATTCTGCTGTATTTGCTCAGTGTGAACATACCTTTACACATGTGTGAAATTTAGTTTAGCCAAGATGTCAGCAGCAGAGCCAGTCAAGCATATTCCTGAGTAGTTAGGCACAGCAAGCAGGACCAGCAGTGCCCCAGGAGCTTGGGACAGTGCGCCAGATTTGCAGATTGGAATTTTACAGCATAACTCAGCAAAGTAGATTATAGCACAGTGAATTAAGATACCCAGGGCACTTTAATATTTTAATATTCAGAATCCCAGTAGCTAGGACCAAAAGAACTATACTATACCAAAAGAAAAGTTTTTCAATGCATTCTTGCCTTACACCAGAGGGAGCTCACCACAAGACACTCATACAGCACAGCAGGGACAGTGTACGTTATGGCAGCCAGAAACAGGACAATGGCAGACTGTGTGCAGCTCTACATCTGGCAGGAGGGGACAACGAGGATGACAGCAGGCAAAAAGCCTCTTGATGCCGTGCATCGTGATTGGTGGCAGGTGATGGTCTTCATGTCCTGTAACGGACAGCGAAGGTAGAGGACAACAGCGGGGGGCAGGCTAAAAAGAATCACAGCTGCATACCCTGGTGTTCTGTTTAGTGGGTATACTTCCAAAGAAAAACTTTGGTCTTACTTTCGGTGTAAGTCTTATATTTAGCAATTCAGTAGAACCTTTACTAGGTCTTATTTTCAGGGAATGTCTTATTTTCAGGGGAAACAGGGTATATATTGCAATGTGCAGAGATTATCAATATTCACATCAGCTTCTCATCCCAATAGAGTTTACCTCTAATTACTAGAGATGAGCGAAGCGGGTTCGGGTTTGAGTCCATCCAAACCCGATCGTTCGGCATTTGATTAGCGGGGGCTTCTGAAGTTCGATAAATCTCTAAGGTTGTCTGGAAAACATGGATACAGCCAATGACTATATCCATGTTTTCCACATAGCCTTAGGGCTTTATCCAACTTCAGCAGCCACCGCTAATCAAATGCCGAAAGTTCGGGTTCAGAACGACTCGAGCATGCTCAAGGTTCACTCATCTCTACTAATTACCATACCTCACACACTAGGGCTAACTTCACAGAAACATGGCTGATTTCTCCCAGAAATAACACCAAACTGATCCATAGGTCATACACGGTATTACTGGCTAAGCTTATTCACTTTAAGGCTTTGTTTACACAATGTTTGTCTTGATAATTACAGCCACAAATAATGATATTGATTATTAATTGCAACCATAATGATCAAAAGACAGCAATATTTTACTGTCAAGATGACGGTTGTTTATAAAGACAGCCACAAACAAACATTGTGTGAACATAGCCTACTAGAGGCAAGTGACAATACCAGCTATAGCACATGGATTGGGGCACATGGAGTGTGGCTCCTTTTCAACACATTTCTAGTTTTTCTCATTGATTTATTCATAGCTTGCACTGCTCAGTACTGCTCTATAATGCCCTTCGTGCACCATAAGGATGCCAAAGAGCAGGATCTCCTCTTTTGCATATGTACAGTGTATAGGAAACATAGCATATAGACTCCATCCACTAGCTCTGGGACAGCTTAAAATTAGGGTGGAGCCTGCAGAGGTGAAAACTGGTGAAAATGCCATATGCAATTGATGTGATGACCTCAAATAATGTTATTCCTTATGTCCTTGAAAGCAAATGAATGTTTTATATTTTCACTATTCTTTCCTTTATTTACATTTACAATAAAGTGGGAAATCTGGAATGTTTAGTAACACTTGAAAATATGAATAACTATTCAAAATATGAATACATTTAATATATTTTGAAAGTTGACAAAATATTATATGCCTTTTAGTTATTTTTATATGCTGTACAATCTCTACAGTATACAGTCTAGACTGAATCTGCACATACTATAATATTTTTTTTTTATTTGAAGCGGCCATATACTTACTAATACTCCAGATCATTACAGTCTAATCTGGATTAAATATCAAAGTCTGTTCAGGGCTCTCATACATTCAGTGTAATCCTTCTCAAGAGTAATGATTATTGTATAAGTATTATGTTCCTGGCAAGGATTAAGTGTAATGTGTTTACCATAGTCAATGCTTAAGTAATGTGTGAAATCTGGCACAGTTGTGTTTTACATCTGTTATAGATCTTTATTGAATCATGTCACATGGCTGGAAGTAAAACTATACACTATAAAGTAAAACCCAAGCATTTGTGCAAGTTCACCTTTTGAAGACCTAAAATTTTCAAAGCAATGTTAATATATAATTAGCTTCTTCCTTTTGGAACAAGTTTAAGACAATGCATGAAAATCAGAAGACAAGATCAGAAGCACATTTTAGGTCCGGTTTGGTCAAGTTGTGGTTATTATAAAGCATAGCAGCAAAAAAAAAAAAAAAAAAAAAAATAGTTCACACCTCACACATTTGGGGTTAAATTTCGGTTGCAGGTTCGGCACTGAAATTCCTCAACAAAGTACAATACAATGTTGTTAAATAAATCTCATTTACACAAGTATTAAAAAAATCTGCAATAGCAGACCAATGGTACCCAGGAAGAGCAGGGGGTAATGGAAACATACCTGTCCCAGTGCCCATGTAAATCAATGCAATAGCCTAGGTGGGAAAAAGAAACAGAAAAAACAGAACACTGCAAAAAACATCTTTTTATTATTAGGGAGCCCTGGGGTCCGGGAAGATGGCAGTCCCTTCTCTCGACCCGCAACCCCTATCCCTGCCTACTTTCCCCCCTAGGCTAACCCTAGGGCAGCAACTGGGTGACAGTCCCTAACCTAACTAAAGATATGGGGCGGTAGACAGAACACACAGAACTGTATATACAAACAGGTCAGGTAGTGCGAGTCGGCAACAGAAGGTAACATCAAAATCCAAATCAGCAAGCAAAGGGTTAACAGAGTCAGGTCCAAGGTCAAGCACAAGAGGTAACAAAGTACAAAAGGATGAGGCAGAGGCAAAGTTCAAATGTCTAATGACAAGCAGTACAATAAGTTCACTGGTGTAGTTGGAGACCAAACATACACTGGCAACTCTTTGGTGTAAACTACCAGCTTAAAGTGACTGTACCACCAGGCTCAGGCTGAAGCACTGGAGGCGGTCCGACCCACCCCCAGTGGGAAGAAACCCCAGTCCCTCCATGACGTGACTCCATTAGAATCAATGGAACCCTATCATAGAGGGGCTAGGGTTTCCTCCCACTAGGGGTGGGTGGGCCCGCCTCCAGTGCTTCAGTCTGGGCCTGGTGGTACAGTCACTTTAAATGCTGCCAGAAGTCCCGCCCCAGCCACTGATAGGAGCAAGGAGTCTGACAGCAGTGTAGAGACCAATAACAGCCAGGGAGCCCTCCCCTTAATGGAGCAAGCCTCAGGAGCTAGTTAGCAACACCTAAAAGCTTAACCCCAAGAGCACCGGAAAAGAGGAATCAGGAAAAGGCATGACCCTGGCAGCAGAGTATGAAGTGTTAATAGATCAGAGAGAAATCGGGCATCGGCTGATTCCTCCAGCCAAATTCTCACCCACAGAATGAACTCAGTTACATTGTACATTAAGATATTAGACTATGTTCCCACACGTTATTTTTGCTCAGTATTTTGGTCAACATTTTGCAATTAAAAACACAGAAAGGCTATGTTCCCACACTGTTAAAATTTTGTGGATCTCCGTTATTTAATGACAAATATCGTCCGTTATTTCAAAAAATGGCTGTTGTTTTAAAATAACAGCAATTATTTGCCAATAAATGACGGCCATCCACTAAATTTCATCAGTGTGTGAACCTAGCCTTTCTGTGTTGCAAAATACTGACCAAAATACTGAGCAAAAATACTGTGTGTGAACTAAAAAAAGCAAAACTATACATTCCATAAAGCTTTAATGGTGATTTAAGAATCTGTAAAAAGTGACTATGTTTTATAAAAACGATTAGGGCTGAGTCGAGAGAATTTTATGTGGCTGGTCCAAAGCCCCAATGAAAAATAATTGAAACAATAAAAAGATTTAATCACAAATCAAGAAAAAAAGTTTTTTGATAGTAATAGTAAATTTATAAGGGACCGGCATGCAAGGATGGCACTAGGGCATCATTAATGGGTATCATCAAAGTTAAGTGTTATGGTTATTAACAAAAAATTGCCTGAGTGGAGATGGTGATTAAGAGATGGGAAATATAACCTTAAGAGTATGTCCCAATACAATTTGAATTATAAGCAAAAAGAGAAGAGGAACATGACTTTGTTTTATGTCTAAAACCACAGCTGCCAACCTCAGGTGACATAAAATCCTAGCAGGTTCTATTTTTACGACAGACTATAGCTAAAACAAAGCAGGCATCACTAAGCCAGGTTGTGATGTCACTGGACCGGGAGCTACAGGAGACTGTCAGATGACCGTGAGCTGCGAGGGCAATGGATGGGTAGGTATAGCTTCTTTATTATATTACTTCCGGTTACCAAACCGTTTAATTTACATATAAAATAAACTAAAGATTTAACAGCAACAGCGCTAAGGATAACAGGAAGAAAATTACCTTCATTCTTAGCATTCTGTGCGCTATGGGAACATTGAACTTAGAAGACTAACATGCTGTTAGTTTCCCTTTAAATTATGCCTACAAAGATGGGGGGGCGATTTTTATCCCAGAAATTACTGTAAGTGTCCCATTCAGCTCTATAGGGCTAACAGAAATCGATGTATCTGCAATGTAACAATAAAAACGCAGCTGTAAGGGATAGTAATTTTGTTGTAGAAATCTCTGCAACAAATCTTCTACGTGTGAACATCCCCTGGGGGCAATAAAAATGGCATCAATCCTTTGAGAATGTATTCAGGGATCATAATTATGCATTCAGGATCAAACGTTCAAACAAACAAATATGTATTTGCATCATTTATGCCGGCATAAAAACAACAGTTTTTCAACAGCAGATCTTAACGTGTAGACAGGGAATGTGCTACTGACAATAATGGAAGTGAATGGCCACATGAACAATCAGATACCTGTTCCCAACAACTTTCCCATGTAAACTATTCTAGTATAAATAGGGGGGAGTAGCTGCACAAAAAACAACAACAAAAAGAAACAGCCATGTGCGAGTGGTATGAAAAACTAAAACCTAAGGTGAAAGGATTTGAAAAACTTAGCTGTCTTAATATATTTGGGTCAGACATCTCTCGTTCTCCCTGCCTGTTCTAAAGGTCTCAGCACTGAATCTTCTACCAATCAAAACTTTTGACATATCCCTGTGACATGTTATATTTTTTTAATGACAGATACACTTTTAATAACTCGAAAAAGACAGCATTTTGGAGTGGCCAAATAACTGGCAGTTGAAAAAATAATATTTTTTGAGACACATCATATTTGAGTTATTATTTTTAGGAAAACCAGACGTGACACAAACACAGAGAAAAACTATAGTGGAAAGATTTGCACCTTCTTGTGCGAAATATATTGTGCCAAATATTTATACCTATTTAAATGCTGTGGCAGCATTTTGTTTCCACAGCTGTTCTGGAATTTCACAATGTTTAGAGGTAAAATATGTGACCATACAAAATCAATCAATGTTTCTCAGCTTCACTGTATACATGTAACACCGCCAGATGATTCTCACCACCGGTGGTGCCATCCTGGTACCACATCTGCTCTCCTCCATGCTGATCCTGGAGCTGCTCGTCACTGGCATCCACGTGTCAGGATTTATAGGCTAGCCTCCTACTGATGCCTTCTGCCAATCAAATTTTACCTGCACCTATTTAAAGTCTCTTCGCCTGCACCCACCTTGCCTAAGCATTGTTACATTGAAGCTACCTGGCCTGATCCTTCGCCTGTCTGACAATGATTCCTGTCTTATCCCTGGTACTGCTCTGCTGAGCTCGTATACTCAACCTGTTTCCCTATGCTTTGTATCAACTGTGTCTGGTCCTTAGGTGCCAGCTGCTGCGGAAGGTGCCAACTTCCACATCCTGGAGTTAGATAGAGGGTACTTAGACTTTGCTCCCTGGTGCGGCCCAAAGCTGAACCGATTGAGTAGCAGAGTTAGTCCACACTCACTGTTTGTTACAATTTAATTATAAATTGGCAGATATAAGAGTTACATATGAGATCCTGAAGTATGAAAGTAGCTGTGTACAGTTTACAAATGAATTGGCTCAACACCTTGGAATCCTGCTGTGAAGTACAACGATATATTAATAAGGGAAAATACTGCTCAGTGGGTTACTGAGAGCAATAGAGCAATACTTCCCCTTTAAGTGTCAAGCTGAGCTGACAAGCTGAACACAGGAGTAATCCAAATCAGTAGTTAACAGCTATCAGAGTGTTGATAAGATCTGTTTCATACATTACATATAATCACAGTGTTCAAGTGTAAATTAAGTGGAATGGTCATTACTAAACTAGCGCAGCTTACTTTCCCTAGGGAGCAAAATGAAACCAATGGTTTAGATTACTTTCGATACAGTCTGTGTGCTGAAAGATTTACATACAAGCCACAGGAAAAGAAGATATAAATGAAATGAGATAACATCAAGGGTCGATGTAGGTAATAACAAGCCTTTAATATATAATTTCAGTCCTTTCCCTTTTCGTGAATCACAAAAAAAAAATGTGCTTGACTGAGGTGCATGAGTGGTTTTTTACTCATTCCTTCTATGAAGTCTATTACAAGATCCATGAGGGAAATTTAATAAGAAAGATTGGATTCTTCAGTCGTCCACAGGAGAGAGTAGCTTCCCCAGGGCTAAAGGTGAGCGGCTGAATACTAGAGGATCAGTGTGCTTAGAATCTAAAAACTTACCACGAAGGCAAATTAAATTTCTTGGCGACTAAAGGGACAGAACATTAATATATATATACTATGATGATGGCAGGTTTTATTAATAAAAAGCAGAATAAATATGAGCAAGTAGTGGAAGTGGACATCATATGCAATGTGTACTACCTCACAGGGCAAGGTCATGTGTAATGGAAATGCTGTGGATTTTCAACCGCATAATAAGCGACCTTTCTGCGACAAAATCAGCAGCCGAAAATACACACTAAAGTGTGCTGGTTTTGGTGCCGATTTATTACAGAATAAACAAATGAAAGGAAAATGAAAGTGTTAAAAGACCTGTAGTCTGAATCAAAATCCACAATATTGAGGACTTACTGCAGTCATTGGACAGCAGTCACTTTGAGGTGAAAACATATTTTGATAATTACGGACAATAATGTTCATTCTCTTTATTTTTGGGTGGCCTCAAAATGACGGCCTCCCAAAAATCTGTCAGAGAATTTTTTTTTTTTTTCCAAACATACCCTGAAAGTGAATAGAAAAATATTGGCTGTGCAGCCACCAAGGGGGGGGGGGCAGGTGTTATGTGGCTGGGTGAGGTGTTGCAGTGCCCCAAAAGGCACTTGTGATGGTGACCAGGAGCGGTAGATTGCCCACCCCTGGATACGCTGACACAGCTTTTTGGTTGTGTAGGGCAGCTGTAGATTCAGCAGGTGTTGCGTATTAACAAATGCTCAGTCCTAATAACTTGAAACAGGCAAAGACTTGATATATCTTGATATATACTTGATATATACTTGATATATCACTATCTTTTTTAAGCAGTTGTTCACCATTTAGTAAGCTGTAGCAGACAACAAATACTTGTAGTTTCCACTTGTACGGATCACAGCTGGTACGCTGGCGGATAAGAGAAGATAATAGACAATACTTTTCAGGTTGAGTGTTGCGCTGGGAGCAAGATAGAGATATGTACACAGTCTCTTAGTACTATAGTTACTTGAAATAAACTTGACCTTGGTTGTATTAGCTTGAAGCCAGTAATGGGACTATGGCTAGTGGTGTCCTGTCTAGATTCTAGGATTCTCAGCTGTGGAGGCTTTAGAGAAGAGTTACCTACACCCACGGGTATGAACCTCCACCTACTGCTGTTTATGGGCACAGATTCAGTGATATAGGCCCCATCTTGTGGGTAGAGCTAGCTGTTGGGGCAACCCCTTAGGAAACATAGCAGCTAGCAGAAGAGACTCAGCTTATGCACTTAAAGGGGTTATCCAGCGCTAAAAAAACATGGCCACTTTTCCCCCTACTGTTGTCTCCAGTTCAGGTGTGGTTTGCAATTAAGCTCCATTTACTTTAATGGAACTGAGTTTCCAAACCCCACCCTAACTGGAGACAACAGTAGGGGGAAAGTGGCCATGTTTTTGTAGCGCTGAATAACCCCTTTAACTTGACTACTGCAATATACCTGGAATAGCATAGACAGGGTTGTCCCTTAGTCCCCTAGGACATGACTAGGAACATAAGGCTTATAGAAATTAGTATAATCTTTTGCATAAAGTTGCATGGGTCCTTGCCTCAGGCCAGGGCCTGGAAGAATCTCTTCAGCAGGTTCTCTGTATACAGTACACTTTTTCTCTATGTAACACTTTGACTAGAATCTGCACAGCTAGTACCAACCCCACTGTATATATGGTTCTTCTGGGTATCTAATTGGGCAAAAGGACTAAGAAAACCCTGTGTGATAGGTTGGTGACCTCCAAGGTGGCTAGCGCGGGGATTGGTTAGATATAAAATCACCATAAAATAATCAATATAGACATCAGTTAACCCTTAGTATAGTTTTACCTTCAGCCGTGCACTATAAGGTGAAAGTCACAGTGAGATCTGGTGGTGGGAGTAGCATAATACAGCCTTCAGTCTGAGTGTATATACACAAACGTTACCGACCTATACTTGCATAACTAAAGCAGTGGACTATCGGACAGTGCAGCTGCATTTTTGCAACCCAATTGACATGCTGTGGATCTGAGAACTGTTCTGGGGTTGTCCAGCGAAAATCTTTTTCTTTCAAATCAACTGGTGTCAGAAAGTTATATAGATTTGAAATTTACTTCTATTAAAAATCTCAAGTCTTCCCATACTTATCAGCTGCTGTATGTCCTCCAGGAAGTGGTGTTTTATTTTTAATCTGACACGGTGCTCTCTGCTGACATCTCTGGCCGAGACAGGAACTATCCAGAGCAGGAGAGGTTTTCTATCTCCTTCTCTGGACAGTTCCTGTCTCGGCCAGAGATGTCAGCAGAGAGCACTGTGTCAGACAGAAAATAAAACCCCATACTTATTAGCTACTATAAGTTCTGAAGGAAATGGTAAGACTTGAGATTTCTTAATAAAAGTAAATTAAACATCTATATAACTTTCTGACACCAGTTGATCTGAAAGAAAAAGATTTTAGCTGGATAACACCTTTAACCAAGGTTAACTCTTTCCTAATATACTTATGTGTCCTTAGATGGCTTCCCAAGGAAATTGCTGGTCCGGTCACGTGATCCTCTGGCTGCCAATCTTCTTGCTTCTATTTACGTCCTTTAACCACTCTTCCTCCGGTCCGGTGGTTTTCCCATGCCCATATTGGGCCTGTTCTCGGCTCTCCTTCTCATTGGCATGAGAGCGCTGAACCCTGATTGGCTAGCTAGCGGGTACCAGCCAATCATCAGCATTTAGTACTCTGCTGCCAAAAAAGAAAGCCGGCTACAGGTGCAGTAATGGTACGGTGATGTCACACATGTCCCAATACCCGGAAGAAGAGAAGATGCAGGACCGGGGTTTATAGAAAGAAGATGACAGGCCGATGGATCACATTACTGGACCAGCGATCTTCTGGTTTGTTAGTGGCATGCACCCCCCCCCCCCCCCTCCCCTGCTCTCCCTCTCATCCCAGTCCACCTGCTGCATTTAGAAGAGTGTGAAACAGTAAGCAGGACCGCCATGACAAGTGGCTACAAGGGGGGAACTGGCTCAGCAGCAAAGCTGGCTACGGGGGGGGGGGGGGTACTGGCTGCATGGGCATATCTGGCTACGGGGGGGGGGGGGGGGCTGGCTGGATGGGCATATCTGGCAACAGGGGGGAACTGGCTGCATGGGCATATCTGGCTACAGGGAAGGGGGGGAACTGGTTGCAGGGGTATATCTGGCTACAGGTGAGGGGGAACTGGCTGCAGGGGCATATCTGGCTACAGGTGAGGGGGGAAACTAGCTGCATAGGCATATCTGGCTACAAGGGGGAAGTGGCTGCATGGCCATATCTGGCAAAAGGGGGGAAATGGCTGCATGGCCATATCTGGCTACAAGAGGGGAAAAGTGGCTGCATGGCCATATCTGCCTACAAGAGGAGAAAAGTGGCTGCATGGCCATATCTGGCAAAAGGGGGGAAATGGCTGCATGGCTATATCTGGCTACAAGAGGGGAAAAGTGGCTGCATGGCCATATCTGGCTACAAGCATGGGCATATCTGGCTTCAAGGGGGAACTGGATGCATGGGCATATCTGGCTAAAGGGGAAGGAACTGGCTACTTGGGCATATCTGGCTAAAGGGGGGGACTAGTTGCAGGGGCAAATCTGGCTACAAGGGGGACTGGAAACTGGCTGCAGGGGCATATCTGGCTACAATCTATATACACTGCAGTTCCACTTTTGGCCACTCGGTAAGGCAGGGCAGTTTGTAAACAGACAAAATGTAAACAAAGCTGTATCATAGCAGGAGAAGCTGATGGAGGAGAAAATTTATGTAGATGGGACGTTTTGATTGCTCTTTATTTATTAATTTTTTTCTGACATATAATGTAACATATGAAAAATATCAATTCTGGCACTCTTTAGCTTTTTTTCATTTACGTTGTTCCCCATACAGGAACACTATTGATGTATTTTATTAGTTTTCTTAGATATGCACTTAAATATATATATTATGTTCATTTATTTATTTACTTGTTTATTTATTTTTATGTGTTTTATATATAAAATGGGAAAGGGAGGGAGGTAAACTTTCATTATTGTCTTATTTTTTAAAACTTTTTTTTTAAGAGGCTATTACATGCAATCATTAGATTGCCCACACTGATTAATGCTATATCATTGTATAGCAATGACCAGTGTTATCTGCAATTATCATGTAGCACCTGCCTATGGCAGACTGTATTAGAAGATGGCCGAGCTGACTGAGTTATGTAAGAGACCTCCAGCAGTCAGGGTAAATTATCAGGATCTGCTGGTCCTTACCCTCTATGAAGAAGGCTCAGCTCCTGAGCTTGCTTCATAGAGCCTCTGGCATACCGTTACATCATGGGTCCTCAAGTGACGTATTGGTAAAATATGGGTCCTTAAGTGATTTACTGTTACTTTTTTAATTCTCTTTTATTTTATTAAGCAAAACATCACAACGCAAAAATTGAGTCTTAGACAACATGACATTAAGGTTTCTTCACGAACCACATGATCAAAAAATTCCAATCATCAATACATCCCAATGCACAACATTCCCAACCTCCACCCTCCCCCGGTATCGAGAGTGTCTGTGTGTTTGGGTTGGGACTGTTACTTTAATAAAGCTTTACTGTCATTGTACATTTTAAAAGTTGAGATCGGTTGGGGGCTCAGTGCTGAGACCATCTCCAGTCATTAGCTATAGTCGAGAGAAGAGTGCGGAAGCACGATTACAGGAGACAAGCTCAATAGACTTAGAATAAAAACCATCTCCCACAACATATATCTACCTATACTACCCTTCTATTAGCATTATGGGTTATCACTAGTCTCTTACCTGGACCCTTGCTCTTCTTTATGTATGCCTTTGGATAGCATATGAACTTTTGAGGTTCTCATGAAATTGTTTCCCCCACCTTAAGTCAACCAACTTGCCATCATCATAGCCCAAATAGATGCAACATCTGTGGCCTTCCCTCTAATAACTTACACCGCTTGATCCTCAATTTTCTTGTCTGGCTCTTATACCTCTTCCCCTTAATCCATACCTCATCTCCTTCTTTCCATTTCTTTCTCTGGCTGTACATCAGTAGACTTCCAAGCACTGACAATAATATACAAGGTATTCCACAACCTGTCTCCGCTTACATCTCTACCCTTATCTCCCAATCCTTTCCCACTGTAATTTCCAGTCCCTAAAGTACAATTTTCTCAGTTTTTTTCTTTATCTTGCAACATTCCCAATAATTTGGCACTTAACTAAACACCAGGCTGTAACTTAAAAGGAATCTGGAATCCGACCTATTCTGAAAAGCTTATAAACTGCAATAATTCAGACTTCATTTTGTAAGTAGTTTCTAATCCTTGACTTCTTTTTCTTCTTCTTTTTTTTCCCTCTAAAGTATAAGCCCTCACAGCCAGGGACCTTTCGCCTTCTGTGCCATCCTGATATAAGTTCATGCAATTTCTTTTCTATCTTTTTTTTGTTAATTTTATGTATTTAAACAGCAGGACGTCAAAATGAATCAGTGGACATGGATGGCATAGTTAACTGTTAAGACAAATACCTTTGATTTTTATTTTTTTTGTGTGTTTTGATTTTGCATTTAAGTAATTATTTTAAGGAATTGATACAAAATTGCTCATGAACTAAACAAAGTATAAGGCAGATAAGGTTCCAAGCTCAGGAGTGGAGCTTCAGGAGCTGTACAGAATGATTATAGCTATTGGAAAGCACCTTTTAATTAAAGCTTATTGGAAGGTCTTACAATTCAGTGCATAATTTATGCCTCAGATAAAAAAAAAAAGTCATATTCTGTTTAATAGGAATGAGTATTTTTATTAATGTAGTCTTTTTGAAGCTTTCCCCTTCTTGACTATATAGTTCATTATATATTTTCAATGCATGTCTCTTGTGAAACACTGAAGCAAAAATTTCTTTCCTCAGTTCTACTCAGCTGTTTATTGTTTTCTGGTACATTTAGGGTCTGACCAAGTGGCAGAAACACAACACAGTTTTTCTGCACCAAAATTCAGTCCGCTTCACTTCACTTTTGTTGTGGATTTATGCCATGTTACACTACATGTTTTCAAAGCAAAAAGTAAAAAAAAAAAAAAAAAGAAAAGTGTAAGGAGTTTAGTCTTCTCTATACATAACAGGTAATGACTGACACCAGCAGTTCCATTCATGCAAGCAATTTAACCTCTGGAATGCCAGAATCAACAGCGATCATTTACAGACCATGCATGGAACGTGGGACTTAGCCCTACATGTATAGAATTTCTACCACCAGAAGGTTAGAAGTTTGCTGCACCTGCAATAGATTTTTTTTTCCATGTAGCCACTTTATATTTTTTCTTGTTGTCGTTTGGCCTGCCCTACCTAGCTGTAAGTTTACTATAGGATAGATGCTATGCCTGTAACCGTGTAGGACTGCATGTAGGAATATTCTAGAAATGGTAGTGTCACTGGAACTTTTGGTACTGTCACTGGTACTGCTTCTATTATTGTCCAACTTTAGCTTTTACTATGGTTATGCTGTATGTGTTTCCTTTCTGTTTTTGATAACTTAATATTGTTTTAATTGGTACATTGATAAACTCATAAAGTTGGTCTCATTATTTTTTAAATGTAATTACTTTCTTTGTGTGGCAGTGGTTAGGCCCCCTTGTGCCCCCATATACTGGTTACGCATCTCTGTACAGATAATATGCCTCATAGGCATAATAGGCATCACTCTATAGGTAATGACCCCTGGTAGTCTCCCCCGTAGAAAGTATCCTGTAGAAGTAATCCCTCTGCTAGTCCCCCAGTATGGAGTATCCCCCATGTACTTGGCATCCCCAATATGTAATTCCCCTGCTAGCCCCCAATAGGTAGTTTTTCCAGTTGGTAGTCAGTAGATGACCCCTTGTATAGACTCCTTTAGCCTCCTGTATACTGCCCCTTATTTCCCCTTAGTGAACTACAATGGGCAAACACAAAGGGGTGATGTAGGAGGCACCATGCTAGGTACTGTGCTATCACCACTATAGGTTACAATGATCTCAGCAAATCTCAGTTAACAGTGTACAACAGACCATCCTCAGAGATGTGGTAAATTCAAATGCAGAACTATTGTTTAGCCATCAAATTCTACAAAACAAAATAATATATTTTTTTAAAGTTGTTTGCACTTCTTTTATTCCTTTACCTTCACAGTCTTCCTAAATGGAAATGGAAAATTATTACAATGAAGTATCACTTTGTTGCAACAACTGTCTTACAAAGAGCTGCTATAAGATATCTGCAAAGCAATCAATCGGGGAAAAAAAGCTCATCTCAATGTTTAATGCAACCTCGCATTTCCTACTAGCAAGTTTGCAATGTCCAATCATACTATTCACAGATCAGAATATAAAGTATGCTCAGATTGTACTATCCTGCACCTCCAGAATCAACTAGAACTTTTTGAACCCTGTGCCGATAGCCAAGGATATTTGTGCTGCCATACAAGCTAAAAAATAAACTGATGAAAAATGCAAACATGTCGCCATGTGTTATATCTTTAAAAGTTCTATTTGTTTTCTTTTGCTCTGCATCTTGGGTGAAACGTTTAGGTCTTTCCTCTTTTCTATTCCTCTATTTATGTTGTGCATAAACTTTGAATGTATAGCCATGCAATTATACAAACACACATAAATAAGGAACTGGAAGCTGTTGCCAATAGCCAAATGCTGCATACAAAAAAGGCTGCAGCAAGAGCAGGTAGTTATACGTTTATTTCTTCTTGATGGTATCTGAAAATGGCAGCCCGCCAAAGCTTATTACAGCCATTAATAGATGCCGTTATGGAACTTAGAAGTAATAGTGTATTGCTTTATTACTGAATAATATTGAGCATAATAGCATAAATTAACATGGTGATTACTGGATGAAGTGATGAATACTAAAGTGCATTATTGAATAAAAATAAACATTTAAATAAATAATCTAGTATGTTTGAGCATAACAGAAGAGATCATAATACCAGGTGTGCAATGAAGAAATGCATAGAGCTTATGAATTAAAGATAACCTAATAACCGGGCACTTATCTAGAGAAACATGTGCTAGGCATTTATGTAAAACTACAATCACTTACTAGGCCATGACTTGTACTAACATTAGCATCTCTCAAGACGAGGTAAGCAGGCTCAAAAGTTTTAATTTGCGCTCAACCAGGAGTGTTATATACTGTAAGTAGGCAATGTGAGCCAAGAGAAGGCTTAACCTTTAAAAAAGAATGTATAACCTAGAGTTGTTTTTACTGATTAAAGTCAGATATTGGTACATATTCTTTTTTCTAATCGGCTTCTATACTCTCTATTTTCATACATTAGGCCATGTTCACATGGCAAATGAGACCGGCCGTTCCGTGACCCAGCCGGGCCACAGAACGGCCAGTCTCTGAAAGGATCATCCCGGCCAGTACTGCAGTACCGGCCGGATGATCTTTCTGGCCGCAGTGTTCTGATGCGGGTGCATCAGCGCGCACCCGCATCAGAGCTCCTCATATCACACAATGAAGCAAGAGGCCGAAGCTGCTCGCTTCATTGTGTGAACTGACAGGGTTTCCTACTGCCGCAATTCACTGAACTGACATGTCAGTTCTTTGCGGTGCCGTTTGGGACCCCGGACGGAGCGTATACTATGTGTATACGCTCCGGCCGGGATCCCATAAAAGAATATGCAAGGCCGATGGCAACTTTTATGCTGTGTGAACATAGCCTTATGGAGGCTGCCATCTTGCCTAAGCCTTTTTTAATAGCATTTCGTGAACTGCATTATAGCAAGCCTCATGGACATAAACACAATAAACATATCCAAAGCCTATTATTTGTATGGGACACATGGACATGGACACAATGAACATATCCAAAGCCTATTATTTGTATGGGAAACATTTGTGAGACATGTGCTGTGGGTAGGAGAGAGGCTGAGTTGTTAGCAAGAGCTATTAGGACAGGTTATTATATGATTTATTTCTCAGAAAATGCTTGAACAAAAATAAAAAAAACACTTGGGAAGTTCAAAACTGTGATTTTCGTGTTACTTGAATAAAGCGGAATCCATGAGCACCTGCAAATCATCATCATCTAAATTGCACAGCCAAGTTTGGCCTCAAGGACTAAGGCAACAACAATAATGAACACGTGCAAAACAGGAAAAAAAAGGCACTTGAAAACCACAATAGTCTTAGGCTGTGTTTACATTATTTGACATGGCCGTTATTTGCCGTGTGAAACAACAGACACTGTTTGTCATGTTCATGCAGCCAATATTACCATATTGCCCACAAGAACATAATTATATTTTAATTGGAATGTGGACACATTTGGGTGTGCCTGTGCTGCAACTAACCATTGACATCTATGCAATGTACGACCATCAGAACGGCCACACATTATGTGAACAAAGCAGGACCAATAGCTGTTGCTCCTGCATTATTAGCCGCAAATAATTGACATGTCAAATATTTTAACAGCTATAGGAGAGCAACGGCCATTGTTCAATACAGTGTTTGTATAGCAGCCATTGTTGCCAGAGTGCAATGCCGTGGATTATTTTAAGGCAAGAAACCGTTGTTTTTATCGCCAACAGCAGACGTTCTTGTCTTAAAAAAATACACCGTGTGAACATAGCCTTAGGTTTGCACAATTTTACGGAAAACCAAAAAGGAAGCCAATGCAGAGCAAACCTACAATTGAAAGGTTTGAGTTTTATTCCTGTGTTTTGGATACACGCATGGGTTTGGTGAATATACTGACCAAAATTAGGATAAAAAAAGTGGGGGCCTAGCCCTAGAGGCATACAAACTGATATGATAAAGAAAGGACAACAGCTACAGTTGTAATAGGCAGCGCAAGTGTAGTGTGTTCAACTTGTGCTGTAGAGCATTGATAATTTAGTTATTCAGTGATTAATTGTTAATATGCTCCTCTCTGATAATGGTCACACAGTTCACTGAGCAGCATAAAGTACTACACTGCCGCTCTGGCATTTATGGGAGTATCTGAGCGGCTTGATCATTTCTGGTCAGTCACAGTGCATTAATCACTACAGGTAATAAAATTATTGCTGTCAGATGGAGATAGTGTCACCAAGTTGTCACTGCCTGACCTAGTGTGCAAAATGTTAGAAACAACCAGTCCGTTGCCACAATGACTAAGAGCCATCGATTTACAAAAAAAAAAAAAAAAGTCTCTGACAAGAGAACTTTGACTTTTTAGAGGGAATATCTGAAAGGTAAAAATAAGAAAACCACAAAAAAAAGCACAATTTTGTTACCCAGTTTATCAGCTGACCCTTGACAAAGCTGTACGTGATATACTGTGTGCAGTGGAGCATTGGAGGTCTTGTTAAGGTGGAGGCAGCATACAGTGTCTTGTATGTACTTGCACTTTACAATTGTATTGTAGTTTGCATCTGTTATGACTCACTGCAGTATTTTGGACTTCTCACTTTGTGATTAGCGTTATATATATATATATTGTTGAGGTGTAAATATTATGTACTGACATATCTACCTGTTAGTTTACTTAGTAATCATTTCTTTGGGTATTTTCTAATAACTTCTTTTATTTTTGGATTCAGCTCTTCATTTCTTCTGGGTCTTTGCTTCCCTTCCTTTTAATGGTAGTCATTAACCCCTTGCCTCCTCAGCCTGTTTTGGCCTAAATGACCAGGGCCTATTTTTCAAATCTAACCTGTCTCTTTATGTAGTGATAACTCTGCGATGCTTTTAATTATCGTGGTTATTTTAAGATAAACTTTGATATACTTTAGTTGATACATTCAGTAGTTTTTTGTAAAAAACAAAACAAAAAAAAAAACACATTTGCACAAAAATGTGAAAAATTTACATTTCTTTATATTCAAAATTCTCTTTTTCTAAGAAAGATAGCCATGTCATGTGAACTAATTATTACTGCAACATCTACAACATGTCTACTTTATGGTGACATCATTTGGCGATTGTCCTTTTACTTTTTAGGATGTAAGCAGCTTCGAAATTTTGCAGCGATTTTTCAAATTTTCAGGAAAATTTCTCATTCTGATTTTATAAGGGATCAGTTCAGTTCTGAAGTGGATTTGTGGAAGTTGGAGGGGAAATTTAAAATGTTAATTTTTTTTGGCAGATATTCTATTTTAATCATTTTTTTTCCTCTAACAAATACTAACTAAAAAATGGAACTTAATATTTATTCTCCTTATTCCAATTCCAATGTTAGAAATTCCCCATATTTTTTTTTTTAGCTATTATACCATGTAACAGAGGCCTTGCGTTGCCAAAATATTTGAGCACGACAAGTTAACGTTTTCATCTGTACCATTCTGTACCCTGATCTTTTTTTTATTTAATTTGGTATTTTTTATTTTTTTTATTTACGGTGGTACAAAACACAATTTAGCAGCTGTTTTTCACCATTTTTTTGTACGCTGTTTACTACACGTTACATGTAACATGATCGTTATTTGTCAGGTCGTTACAATTACAGTGATATTCATTTTATATAGCTTTTATTATAGTTTGTGGCTATTTATACTATAAATACTGTTTGTGTCTTCCATATTGTAAGAGCACTAATATACATTTTTTTTCACCATTGGAGTTATGTGAGGAATATTTTTTTGCGGCATAAACTGAGGTTTTTAGTGGTACACCTTTTGGGTACATGTGATGGTTTTGATATGCTTTTTTCTATATTTTTTAGAGAGCGTGATTAACAAAATTGTCATTTTGGTTAGTTTTTTATATTTATTTTTTACGGCATTAATCAGGTGGGATAATAAATGTAATAGACTGGGTCATTACGGACGATATCAAATATATGTATCTCATTTATAGTGGATCATTTATAAGGGGGGGGCGGGGAATGTGTATATTTATTTATTTAACTTATCTATGTGTTTTTGTGTGTTTTTTTTTTTTTTACTTTTTCAGGTACATCTATAATACATTACAGCACATGATTTGTGCTGTAATGTATTATAGAGTTAATGAGCTGTCAGTACACTGATAACTCATTCACACGATCCGACCCCTGCCTTAGTGCAGGGGCTGGACTGTTCTAACCAGAGCAGCCCAGACGCAGCGTCTGGGTTGCTATGGTTACCCCCCCCCCCCCCTCCGGATCACCCTCTGGATTCCCCATAGACGCTGCAGTCCCACTGACAGTGGCACCTATAGGGTAAAATGCCCGGGGGGAGCGCAGATCCCCTCCGGGCAGCGGCAGCAGGAGAAGGCTGTCCGAGACAGCCTCCTCCTGCTGCCCAATTGTCGCTAGGGACAGTGGGGGGAGGCAGGGAAAGCATGACATTCCAAGAACATCATTTAGCAGGAACTACCTGCTTTACCTGACGTTCATTTTGCGGAAAGGAGTTAAAGAGGTACTCAAGCATAAGAAAAAAATTTAGTGCCAGCGTTATAAAGAATATAATAAATAAGCTATTCTTACCTATCCACACTCCCCTGGTGTGCTCTTGCAACGTCCCCAGGTCCCCCGCTGAATCATCTCACCGCCACTTCTTAGATGGACTCGTCCTGACAGTGACATCAGCTCACTCAGCCAATCACTGACCGTCTCGTCTCAATCAGTGATTGACTGAGTGGGTTATCACTGCCGAGACTGGTCAGTCTTGGAAATGTTGATGGGATCGTTCAGCTAGGGATCAGGAGACACCGCAGGAGGACCCTGAGGAGCTTGGGAAGGTAAAAAAAATAGCTTCTTCCTTTTATAATTGCAGCATTGTATAAAAAGTTTTGGAGTACTCCTGTAACTAATAGGACATTCACCTCGCTTATCTTGATGTGCCGTACTACTTACCCTGCATATTTTTGTGAATGGGTGGTGCACATTAACCAAGAGACTCTGAACCCCCACAAATAGACTAAAAGAGTTGTTTTTTTATACAAAATTATGATAAAAAGCATTGTTTGGAATCAAGCTTTATTTTACTAATGTTCAAGAGAAAACAGCTAAAACTGTTCTTCCAAAGTTCAATTTACTGTGTGTTCATAAGTACAAAAATATTTATGTCTAACACCAAAGCCTATATTTTACAAATTAAAGGAACTTAACCTAGAAAAGAATCATACAAGTAAACAGGATATAAACTTGCACACAGTGTTTGCAGTATTGTCTTTATGTTCTTTGAACAATTTTGCAGATAACCTGCATATATAGTTCTGGTTAATCTTTATTGGTAGAAATTGAAAAAAGTTTTCACACCTTGGTCTTTGACAGACAGACACATAATAGCCACATTATTAGCACTCAAACTCTCGCCGATAAAAAAAAAATGGACTTCAAAAGTTTTTTCATGACAGGTACACTTTAAAATATTTGAGAGACACAGGCATGAGATAGGCTGTCTCCTATTTTACAAAACATAACCGAGTCGGTAAACCTATTTTGGTCAGAACTTTTGGAAAAGTTGGCATAAAGGTGAACATTACATCATTGGTTCATTGCTTCTTCTAATACCTCCAACTTTTTTATTTTTTCATTTTAAAAAGCATAACAAAAATCTGCTAGAGGTGTGTATTTTAATGTTACATTCACTTAGCATTAAAAAGATTTCTTAAGTACTCAGATAAACCCCTAGGTGACCTTACACTTACACATCTTTCAAAGTGTTCCTTGTTTGTATTACAATTAAAAGTAGGGATGGTCCGAACTGGGTTAGATTCAGGTTCGTACGAACCCGAACCCTCGGTAATGAGTCCCGCTGTCTGCCTGCTCTGTGGAGCAGGTGGATCCAGCTGGAGGACCGCCTGGAAAACTGGGATACAGCCATAGCCATAGGCTGTATCCCAGTTTTCAAGGAGTTCCTCCTGCTGTATCCGGGACAGCGGGAATCTGCTGCCGAGCGTTCGGGTTTATACAAACCCGAACCTCTGCAGGTTCGGACCATCCCTAATTAAAAGTATGTATCTTACAAAGGCTACCAACAATACAATAGCCTAATTTCAGAATTTTCTGGTTGCTACTAGAGGTGGACAAATTGATTATATATTAATCAAATTAGTATTTTCCCCCAAAAATTTTGTCTAAATTAGATTTTGAGGGATTTGTTCTAAAACGTCTCTTGCCATGACTTTGACCCACCACACACAACCTATCCTCTTAATGCCTCCTTTGTTTTAACCAGAGATGAGCAAAGCTTTGTTGACAAAGTGAAGTTTTGCTAAATTTCATTCCTAAAAAAAAAAGAAAAATGTTTGCTTGTAGTATACCAGTTTGTATACCAGTATACCAGTATACCACCTGTCTGCACTCCCCAGGGTCCTCTTCCGTTGTCTTCAGCCCCCCTTCAGCCTGCCGCTGGGGGAGCACAGGCAGGTAAGCATAGATTTGTTAAGGTTGTCTGCCGTTTGAACCACTTAGATACTGCAGACAGTGGAGATTGAATTACAGACAGGGCAGCCAACTCCAAACAGTGGTCATTATCGACCATGACATCCAAGAGATTAAACAGCCAGGCTCTAGAATTATCTATGATCCTGGACACTGCTGGCAGGTGTAATCTGTAATACCCATCCACCACCTGCTGTGTATAGAATGACCTTGCTTAGGTGGGAACACAGTGTTACTTGCGATCGATATTAAATATTCACTTGTGATAAATATTGAATATTAAACGTGTAGCTTATCATACAATCTTATAGGTGTAATTTTTTTTTTTTTAAATGGGGTTAACTGCAATGTTCTCTGTAAATACTGTGCAAGTCCAACTGCAAGAAAATTCATTGATGTAAGTATAGAATATAACAATAGCACAATACTGTACTTTAATAATGGGGATGCTTTGAAATCTGTAGTTTCTTTTGTACTTCAACTGTTCCGTTATGTACCTTAAATTGTGCCTTTGTGTATTCTCAGCACAGTTCACCCCAGCTAAGACATATGAAGAGTGGTGGGCATATAAAGAGGCAGTCCAAGGGAGCTTTGTACCAGGTATGTACGCTTTATCCTATTACATTTACATTTTTAAAGGAATATGCAAAACATTTTACCAGCACTTTGAATTAAAGAATTACCACTGTCTTCTGTCATGATACTTATCTCAATAGTTGTCTCAGTGTGTAGCATTTTTTTCAGGTTTTGGGGTAATTAAAGTATATTACAGATTCCAATGGAGAATTTCCTGTTGCTATATATATAACAATGGTGTAAACATATTTTACTGTCCTGGTGTTATATTATATTCAATTCAGATAAATACTGTACTTAATTTTCCACTTATCATCACGGTAATTCCTTATAGTCTAAAAGGTCTTATAGTCCTTTCTCTAACTATAAAAGAGCTGTCTCCTTGTGAGAAGCCTCCCTCTGCTGCCTTTGTCATAATGCCCAATTCCGTTTTTTCATACAGTTTTAATGAGATAACCATGGACAGGAACAAATACAGGGGGAATAATCCATCCAATTATGTGTCTCTTTTTTAAAGTGTAGCTGTCAGTTCAGGTAACTTTCTGGATTAGCTGTCATGTGTGTATATGAGGAGTAGCACTATATCTTGTCAGTGTAAAACTTTAAGATGACATTTTTAGCAGTTTTTTTTGTTCTGCAGTTTTCACTTCTATTTTACAATTGTACCTAAGCAAGTGGTTGGAGACTAGCTGCTGTGATACTAAAAGATAAAACAGGAAAAAACAAGGGCACCGGCGCCTCGTGTCTTATTGTGGCAGGCTCAGATTAGACCAAGAGTGAACAATTGCACTCACCTAATAGCCCCTTGGGCTATAAGCATAACACCCCACTGGGGTATCCAGGAATCCGTATGGAGATGGTAGCGAAGGAACCTAAGGACTGCAGCCAGATGTATCGAGAACGGGATACTCCCAATCAAGGGCCCGTATTAGAGTAAATAGAAAAAGAAAAAATTCCGATACTTGTAGACAGCGCTGTCCCAGAGAACATCCAAGGCTTACACCGAATTAGTGAAAAATAATAGTATATTTATTTGTAAAAAGCACAAGGTTTACGCGTTTCAGGAGTTACATAGTCTCCCTTCATCAGAACAGTGCATGCACTGTTCTGATGAAGGGAGACTATGTAACTCCTGAAACGCGTAAACCTTGTGCTTTTTACAAATAAATATACTATTATTTTTCACTAATTCGGTGTAAGCCTTGGATGTTCTCTGGGACAGCGCTGTCTACAAGTATCGGAATTTTTTCTTTTTCTATTTAGCTGCTGTGATGTCCTCCATGCATTGCATACATACATAAGTGGAGATCCTGCCCTACTTCTAAAGCAGTGGCATGGAGGACATTATAGAGTAGTACTGAGCAGCGTAATCTAAAAAGGAGCGTAATCAGGAAGGAGCACTGGAGTAATATCTCATACTACAAACTCCTGGTGCCTTAGCATGTCTTTCCATCTGATTCTATCTTTCTCCAGCCTATTTCTTCCACAGCAGGCAAAGCCTGATAAATGAAGAAAGGTGTGTTTTTTAGAGATGAGTAAACCGAAATTCCCAAACTGAGATTCATTCCAAGCTTGTGGTGGCCGCACATAGTACATTAGAAATCAGTAGAGCCAGGGTTACAGAAGGTTATAGAAGGTTAAATAGGTATCAGGGACAGTAGCATTGCTATTCATGGATGAATAGCGTGAGGGTATAGTATATGTGAAATGGCTCCTGTACTGTCAATTGCGTGTGTGGCTGTACACCTTGTCCACAGCAATCCTGTGAGAAGTTAACCTATTTAGTCACCTGTCAGTTTACCTTTTAAAACAGAGTCTGGCAACAGAATAACTGTCATTGTCAATGAAGCTTATTCTGCTGCCAGACACGATTTTCAAAAGGCCAACTGACGTAACCTGACAGCTCTCCTGGCTGTAGGTAAGCCAGTGAGTCATCAGTCAGGTGATTACAGGGACTCCTTTGTTTTTGGTGAGGTGCAGTGGAAATTAGCCAACAGGGAGACAAGGTATTTATGGTTAAACTGTGATTTTACTAAAACGTCAAGTACAACGGGTAGAAGAATTTTACCTATTGAGTAGCCACCATAGATGGATCAATAAGTGAAAATTTCTCTCTTAAGTACAATGCATATACCTCATATGCAAGATAATATACATAAATAAAGTGCAATAAGCATAAATATTACAATAATTAAAAACATAAGTTATCAAGTGGGATGTCTTGTGCCCCTTTAACTTTAAAGAGTCACTTGAAACAGCGTCCATATTAAAGTTTTCTTATAAACACTTGTAAACAAAAGAGTCTGGTGACTGCCATAGTGTTAACGAGAAAACATAAAACTGGCATTGTAAATCTTTATAGTTTTCTTTAAATAAAAGTCCCTTTTTGTAGATAGAGGTCCTCTTGGTTCATAGGAAGTAGCGCCCATTAGAGTCTCTACATAAAAAAGTCACCTAACATCTAACACACATTACATAACAGAAACCATTACGGCCCAAGGGGTGCAATCCACATGAGGCTCTCCAACTGGCCCTACTTGGCAAGATGCTCATGCAGGAATGAGAGATAACCTCAACCTGTGGCCCATAAGACATGTGGGCTTCCTCTCACAATTGGGCACCTGTGGATGTAGAGGAAGGAGGTGGCAACACACCCAGCCAGGTTGTGGGAACAGCCCACCATCCCTGTGGCCATCGCATAGGGGTATACTCCACCTCTCCGGGACTTCTGCACATGAACAGCTTGATGGCCTATCTGGGTTTGGTTCGGATTAACACAAATTTTACCCCCAAAATTTGCAAACCTGCTGAATCAAACTTTTAAAAGGTTCTCTCATCTCTATTGTTTTTCCCTATTGAAAGATTCAAATTCAATCGAGTAGTGTGACGAATACTGTGCTTTTTTTGATCCCTTCACCATGCACGGAGGCCGTGAGGGACCCTGGGAGTACGCACGCAGTGCAAAAACGGCGTCTACCCTCATTGGATGGCTGAACCACATGACCTTGAATGTTTAATAATTGACTTCTGCCTCTCGACCGCAGATGCGTTTTCAACCTAGCCAGGAAAGATCTTGGAGCAGGGAGAGATAGGTTTTAGTAGCGTTTTGGTTAGGCAGGATTACTACTGAACCCAAAAGTAATTTTCAGGGATAATATCCAGCAAAACAGTCATCTTTGAATCCAAAGCACTTCTCAGTGCTAAGACATAGATGATATAACAGCAGCAGCATCAGTATCAGCAACATCAGCATCAGCAGCTGTATTCATTCCAGTACCCTGTGTGTACAAGTGACTTATAGTGTCCCTGGTTTATCCCACTAAGGGCACATAAACTTTATACCTGATACCTGTTGTGATACCTATTGAGCCAGTTGCCCATAAAAGGCAAGTGATACCTATTGTGCCAGTTGCCCAGTAAAAGGCATGTAATACCTATTGTTCTAGTAGCCCAGTAAAAGGCACGTGTAGCTATTGTTCCAGTAGCCTAGTAAAAGGCACGTGTAGCTATTGTTCCAGTAGCCTAGTAAAAGGCATGTCATTCATACTGTTCCAGTGACATTCGTACAGCATGATGAGCGATACGCGCGAATAACGTGACGCTCTATGGACACACATTGGAATCATGTATGTAAAGCTGCACAAGAAATACGAAGGAAATGTGTAAACATTGCTGTAAACATTCGTAAAGCGCTCGCAAATATTTTTCATTTGCAAATGCGGAGAGTGGCATTATACTGCGATTTTAAGGTGTTGGGTGCACCCAGGCATGCTCCCCCTGATGTCACAGTGTCACTCCGGAGGTGTTGGCATCGTTTAGGGAGGTTTCATGGGGGACTTGGTGACCTTCAAGTAGTCAAATTTAGATTTCCAAGTGCAGGAAATTTTTTTCCCATAGACTTAAATGGGATCGAATATTCGTTCGAATAGTCAAATCTTGGTGCCTATTCGATTCGAATTCTCAAAAGTCAAATATTTCACTTCTCGCTCATCTCTATCCCCTATTGTTTTTCTCCATTGTTTTTTGCAAAAAAAGCACAATGATATTTTATTAAACTAAAAAATAGTATGTATAGTGCACCACTGTTGCCTCACATTTGTTTTGACTTACAGTCTGTGTGTGAACATAGACACAATAAAAATATTATATAACTGTAAAAGAAAATGTATATATATATATATATATATATAATGGTAATGTAACTTATAATAGTAAAATACCGGCTACTGTTCTGTACTGTTTTTCTACCCGTTTCAAATTACAGATGTATTTTTGTTTTATTTTTGAGTTTGTTATTTGATTGATCCTTTGGAGGAATTCTTTTTTTTTTTTAATTGCTATGTTAGAAATTCAGCTATTTTGGTATGTTTTACTGCTGCCTAAATAAAACCATGTGTCAACAGGTGGATAAAAACAGGTCGTAAATAATGAGCATGTTTATTATTTTTATGCCCATACTATTTATGTCTGTTTTCTCTACCGTGCAGCCAATTCCCATTAACTTCAATGGGGAATGGCTGTACATCACTTAATTTTATGGCAGTACTTTCATATTATTTCACTATGTGTAAACATAGCCTTACCCTGAACCAGGAGGACTAGCTTTTAGAGATGAGTAAATTTACAGTTCAAGGTCACAAAACCCTGAGTGCTCCACATTTGACTCCAAGGGCTAGAGAAGATGCATCACTAGGACTGTATCTATCTTCTCCAGCCACTAGGAGTCAAATGGCGAGTGTTTGGGGATTTCACTTACTGTAAATCCGCTCATCTCTACTAGCTTTTTTTGTGCCATAGGTCCCTCAATATGCATATGGCTATGTTGCAATGCATAAGATTTTGGCAGGTAAAAAAGAAAATTTAAATTGTAAGCAGAATATTTAGTTTGTATTAACTCATGATTTTCACTCGTAAGAAATACTTCATCTTCTAATGTCAAATGTTTCTTGATGACCTTTATTCTTGTGCAGTAAAACTCCATTTTCTTAGTGATGTGAACCCTATCGGATATTAATTTTGCCCCTTTTTTTTTACCTCTATTTACCAATGTCTTACCTTTATCACATCTACTATCTGTAATTGGAAGTATTGGAGAAGCAAGCAAAAAACACATAAAGCACTTTAGTTAGTCTTCAGAATATTTAGCATTCTGCAGGGTTAGATCGGCTGAATACTAATATAGACAGAAGCTATATAAAGCAAGTAGAGCCAGAAGCCGTGGGAGGTGAAAATTGCAGTATGGTAGAGTTTTCATTATGAAAAGTTTGCAAGCAGTCACACTAATTAGCCTCAAAGAAATGTCTTTAAGCAATTCCTAGCTGTTTTACTAGTTGTTCAAAATAAGATATATATTGAATAATTGGGATGTTATTGTTTTATAGGTATTTGTTTTCTATTTTATTATATTTATAGATTTATTTATGTATTCATTTATTGTGATTTGTAAAAAAAAACCAACATATATTCTGCAGTCATGTACATAACATAACCCTCGCTCAGTGGGGCTCACAATCAGATAGCCCTAACACATGCAAAAGGATATCCTGTGGTGTATTTGTGTTATGTTCTTCATTCATTTGTGTTCAAAGGTGTAGTTGTTTTAATACTTTTGCGACTGGTGTATCTTGATATATACTTGCAAAGTGTATGTATTAAAGAAACTACCGTTTTTTTCTGTTAGATAAAACAAAAAAGGGAGGGGGGGGTTCATATTTTTTGTGTATACAGAAATCTGTGTAAATGTCCTACTGGGATTCCTGTGGGACCTATGGTTGGGTGCTGTCCATTTGTGCTTCATTTTATGTATACTTTATAAACTTGTACTGTTTTAGGCTTTGTTCCCACAATGTCTTTTTAGCCATTGTTTTTCAAATAACAGCTGTTATTTTATAATGGTGGCTGTAAATAATAATCATTATTAATGGCTGTCATTACAAAAAACTGCCATTTTTCACTTAAAAAAACATTGTGGGAACATAGCCTTATGCTACTTTACCAAGTTTGCACTAGAATTGTTTTTAAAGGTGGTACATACACACAGGGCCGGATTAAGGTTGATGGAGGCCCCCGGGCGACAATTCCTCCCCCCAAATAAATAAATAAACTATACAGCGATCTATACAGATGGCTGTTTACTGTAGGTGACTTAGCACAGACCCCTTCTTGCTCCTGGTTGTATGGCTCAGCATCCGCCTCTGTTGCCCACATAATGGTAAATAGAGGCTACAGTGCAGAGGAAGATGCAAAGCCCTAGAGACAGGAGTGGGGAGGGCTAAGTATCAGAGTGTATTCCCAAATTGTTTTTGTGTTAATAACGCAATGTGAGAACACTGCACTTTCTGTGCGCTGTTGCCCACTGTGTTAGGGCCCTATTACATGGCCTGATATCCTGGGTAAGCAGCACCGGTCTGCTAGGGTTTGGGCTGGTGGGGGCCCCTAAGTGGTGGAGGCCCCAGGGCACGTGCCCCCGGTGCCCTCCCTTTAATCCGGCCCTGATACACATGTCCACATATTGACTTAAGTAGCCTTCCAGAGAGAAGGGAGGAGCTTGTTCTACTCAAGGCAGACAAGTTCAGTCAGTTCTAGAGTAGCCTCTCTGGAGAGAGGAGGTGTCAGGCAGCTCACGAGGTGAGAGTGATTGCTGTCACAGGACATAGCTGAGGAATCCATGCACAAGTCCTACTAAGCATTTCTTATCTGCGAGTAGGCAGATTGTCTTCCTTCTGTTTCTATACCCTATCCCAAGGGAACATCCTATCTCACTACTGAGCTATACCAGGATTTCCATACTGCCTCCTTTAGGAAGATAGAAAGAGATTAGTAATATAACATTAGGCTAGAGAAAAGACCTCAAACTTCAGATACCCCCAAAACACTTCATCCTTGTGGGATAGCCCTGTTCCAGCTATTACCTACTGTGTACTTACAGTATGCCTCCAATTGTGGAAGAATTCATACCATTCAGTACAAACTTGTTTTGCTCTAGTTACCACAATGTTAGGCCTTCTCACTGCATCTTATCATCACTGGGGCCCCAAAATACCATCAGGTAAGATATATACATGGTGTTACCCACTGGAAAGAAAACCACTATCATCTTCTGTAAGGTCCGCATGTCACTGTGTCAGCCCATAAGGCATGGGAAGACTCTGGTGAAGCCTTCAAGTCCTTGTAACCAGAGTGACGCAGACCATGACCAGTGTGAGGGCTTCATGTCAGTCTTCAGACAGGGGTCCTTCCCTGCCATATCATCTGTGCTTCCTATGGATTGTTGCTCAAATTTGAGAGCTTGTAAACGTTTTATTATGGAGCAAATTTGTATTCAGTTTCATCCATTGCCTCTAGGCAAGAGTAATTCTGCAATACTCAATCAAGTCCCTCTCAGCACATGTTGTTATTACATTCTGTATAACTACACAGGGAAAAAGTCTCCGTGTGGAGGCATACAGGAAAAGTAGGGCCTTATAAGCTTCTACTGGTGCTATATAATGTGTTAGTAAAAAGCCATAATCTGGCACTGGGAACGATCCATTTATTTGACAAATGTTCAAAGAGATAGAGAGAATGCGAGACAAGAGATTTGAACAACTATTATAACACCTATATTATATTATGATTTAAATTAACCATACAAGACCCCCACCAATCTCCAAAACGAGACGGCAGTAGTGCTTGATTTCAGTTCTGATTGGCAATACATGGCTGTGCTGAAAGAAGTGTGTGAGCAGCGTTACGGCCGTATAGAAAAGTTACAGAAAGTCTGTAGTCGAGGCAAGCAATGCCCTGCAGAAACAAATGGCCTATAGCACTCAGCAGCAGCTGGAATCAAAACTTTTGACGTGATAGATGTTGCAAATTGCAACAACGGTCGTGATTAGTCAAAAATATACATTGCCTTGGAATTTATTGAATTTCGGCCAAAGTGTATACACTCTGTATACACTCCGTACGGGATTCCTTGCAGCCGCACGAAAAACTGACATGTCAGTTTTGTGCGGCCGCTATTCATTGAATAGCGGCAGCACAAAACTGACTGTGCAGACAAAGTAAAGTACAGCTCTGGCCGCACTTTACATTGTCAGCTATGAGTAACTGGAATGGAATGCACCCGCATTCCAATTCAAAAGAAATTAAGTATATCCAGACTGTACTGCAGTACCGGCCGGGATGAACTGTGCCACAGAACGGTCAGTGCCTTTTGTTGTGTGAACCCGGCCTAAATCTACAGCACTTCCATACACCATTAGTTTTAGGAGAGGACTACCAACCTGGAGATCTAAGACTTTAAATTACATTTTAGCACAGTGTATCATACACCAAACAATCTACAATATGTAACCTTGGCTTAGTTTTTTTTTTTATTGTTATTATTATTTTATTTAATTTATTTTTTTTGCTGTGTATTGTTACACATTTTCCTTTTTGTCATTGTAAAGTATGTGGCCTAATGCAACTTTACCATATAAAACAACATGATATAAAACCCGCACACACATGATTTTGGTTTAAAAGCATTTTTAAAGCATCTTTAGGGAGGGTGGCATTTTATTAAAGCATTGCGCAACGCTAGTTGTTGTGAGGTTTTTTTAGGCTTTTATACACAAAAGTGCTTGTACAAAATAGCAGAAAAATGTCAAGTACATGCCTGAAAAGACTTACTATGCTCCATTCTAAACAAGAATCTAATTCCTATGAATTAAATAGATCTTATCCATGCCATGAACTCAGTACTTCTGTAGTGAAGATGTAGGTCTCCATAATAGACTGGGCATGCAGCCTGGTCACCTTTGGCTGGCAATATAGTTGCTAGGCAGCTTGCTGATCTCATTTGGGTACTGACTAGAGAGCTTGGCACTTGCTTTGTTCCTTTATTAGACAGTCTTATTGACTCCCTGGTGAATGATCACAACAGGAATCTGGTTTTCAGTGCAGAATCATATGTTATATTGGTCTAATTTAGTTTTGCCAGGGAATCACTTTTATTAATTATACAATCTTGCTCTAGAAATAGCTTGAGACGTTTTCTTAGGCTATGTTCACATGCCCTGGTTTGCATTCATATTACATGTTGCAGATGGGCTCAGTCCAACAACCAACTCAATGCCAAAACCACTGTACTGTATCTTAAAGGGAGTTTATATAGGAAAAAAAAAGTCCACGCAATGATAGCCTATGTTCACACAATGTCAAAAAAAGAGAAAAGGTGGCCATTTTTTCTATTTAAAAAGACGTCCGGTATTGCCGCAATGTACTTGACTTCAATGCAATTGAATAAAGACAATGGAATGACGAACATCTAATGCACACAGTGTATTAAATCACATCAGAATAATGATCATGACAATTATTTTTTTTGTCTTTTGCAAACAACAGATGTTATTTTTTAAGTTTTCACACAGTTTTTTATATTTCACCATCCTCTCACCGTTTTACTATTCAGTGGATATTTCAATTAAAGACAAACCCAAAGGCCAATTGTTTTACCTAACCTACAATAATGTATCAACAGCCGTCATCACTTAATTTTTGCATAAAGTAGTCCGTTGAAACCGAAATTAAATGTGTGATGAAATTGAAAATGAAACACATTTTTTTTTATTTGGGGGGAGGGGGGGGTTGTGTTTACACCGTTCACCCTAGAGTAAAACTGGCATGTTCGCTATACTACTCTCAAGTCGATTATATTATGGCTTTTAAAATTCTTTTTTTTTCTTCTTATGTTCCTTAAAATTGCTCTATTCCAATCCTTATATTAGACTATGGGGCTATGTGAGGTGTAATTTTTGGGCCATGATCTGTACTTTCTATCGGTACCTCGTTTGCATATATGCAACTATTTGATCGCTTTTTTATATCAAATTTTTGGGGATTTGATGCATCCAAAAATGCGCAATTTTCCATTTTGTATTTTCGCGCTTACGCCATTTACCATGCATGATCAGGAATGTGATAATTTTATTTTTATTTATTAAATTAAAAAAAGGAGGTGATTCAGATTTTTATTAGGGAAGGGGATTTTTTAGCTATAAAAAATGTTTTTTTTTTTTTTTTTTACAGATAGCTGCCAGGATGCCCTATGCCTCAACCATCCCCTCCCCCGAACTCCCCTAGCAAAACCTCTGCATATTCTCTATCTGTTGATATTTAGTGTGATGGCATAAGTTGCTATAGCCATCTTGTCCAAAATATGTCATAGTTCATAGATTATGATCATAGACTAATCTTGTCCCTTATATGGTCTCAGTAATAAATTTTATGCAATTGAATCATATTATATTGGTACCAAGAATCTGCACTATAATATACGATCATGTTATACTTAGTCTTCTATTACCCCTTAATTTTACATTCCCTCCAAGGTATGCGGTGGTCATCTAGCATTGCTACATACACAATGTACACATAAAACTACACGTCCACTAGAAGGTATGTTTTGAAGACTGAGAAATCTTCCATTGTCATCTTTGTGCATTCATAAAGGATAAGACAAACTCCTATATGCTTTCTCTTAATATTTAATGAAACATCTCAGCCGAGCCCCTCCCCCCTTTGCCAGTATAGTGACAAGGAGTCATTAGCAATGCGCATTTCAACTAGTGAGTGGGTGACTCTGAAAAGAAACAAACACAATTAGAGACAGAATCTGAGTGTGTACAAATCCGTGTATACACATACATGCATAGATATGTAACCTTTACATTGGAGATCATGTAAAATCACTAAAACTAAACTGTGTTTGTAGACATACAAAATGAGTCACCTTATTGTAGACTAATATTTTCCAATCACTGTATTTAAGATATGACTTGAATTAAGTCATTTTCTTTTTCTGAATAAGTTTTTATCAAATCCTTCTGAAGACATTTTTTTAGACAAAGATGTTGAAAGCAATCACAAAGGGGAAAAAAACACAATGATATCTCAATGTTTGACCCCTAATATGCAGTTTGAGTAAAAATAAATAAATAAACAGTTCCAGAACAAACATCCAAAACCCTAAAATGACTAGTATATTATCTTTAGTACATGGGGAGATGGATTACCTTAAAGCTAATGGGATGCACTTCACATTGGTGAGGATTAGAAATAAGCGAGTACTAAAATGCCCGGGGGCTCGATACTCGAGAAGAATATTTCCCGATGCTTGGGTGCTCGTTTCAAGTAACGAACCCCATTGAAGTCAATAGGAAACTCAAGCATTTTTGCAGGGGACCAAAGCTCTGCCCAGGAAAGGTTGCCTGAAAACCTGGAAACCTCAGAAAATAATGGAAACAAGATGGAAATGGACAGGAAACAGCAGGGGCAGCATGCATGGATGCCTCCAGGGCTGGCCAATCGCAACATTATGCCAGATTATGGGCTCCCGGCTCTTTCCCCCATGTTCCTGTACCTCCTCCCTCGCTCCAACTTCTGTTTACTGTCAGGCCTGCAATCTCCTGAGTTGATTGATGTCTATCAGGGGTCAAAGTACAGCCTTGGACACACTGATGCAGTAGCTGTATTTCGCTGATCTCCGTCTCTTTCTCTCCGTACAACGACTTCCCCTCCTCGTCTCTCTCCTTACTGCACAGCCAGCAGACCTCCACGTGATTGATGGCTGTCAGGATGAGAAGACGCACAGCACGATGAGGATAGTAATAGCTGAACTACAGATCCCAGCCAGCCAAGAGAATGTCAGCAACAGGACAAATTGACTACTGACAGCAGATTTGGGGTAGTCGTATAGAGTATGTGTGCAACTGGTGCTTTTTCTTTAACCCCTTAGCGACCCATGACGTATCTGATACGTCATGGTGGCGCGGGGGGTGTGCAGCCGGGCAGTGCCTCTGTTAGCCGGCGCGGGTCCCGTTGCCGCGCCGGCTAATTAAGCACTTCAATGCAGCTGTCAAACCTGACAGCTGCATTGAAGTGCTTTATGCACACTATCCCTGGTGTCTAGTGAGTCGGATCTCCCCCCCGCGATGCGATCGCGGGGGGGAGATCCGTTCTTCTGCCCGTGCCGGGCCTCAGCGTCGGAATGACGCTGATCCCGGCTCGGCAATAGATTGCTATGGCCTGCAGCAGGCCATAGTAATCTATGACCGATCTCATGGATCTTTGCTGTGTATATACACAGCATTGATCTCTATGAGAGATCAGTGCTGTCTATATACAAGCCCCCCAGGGGGGCTTCTAGTCCATGTAAAAAAAAAAAGTAAAAAAGTGTTTTTATTAATAAAAAATCCCCTCCCCTAATAAAAGTCCAAATCACCCCCCTTTTCCCATTTTATAAATATAAATTAATAAATAAACAAATAAATAAACATATTTAGAATCGCCTTCCTGATCACATTCCTGATCTCGCACGGTAAACGGCGTCAGCGCAAAAAAATTCCGAAGTGCAAAATTGCGCATTTTTGGTCGCATCAAATCCAGAAAAAATGTAATAAAAAGTGATCAAAAAGTCATATATGCGCAATCAAGGTACCAATAGAAAGAACTCATCATGGCGCAAAAAATGACACCTCACACAGCCCCATAGACCAAAGGATAAAAGCGCTATAAGCCTGGGAATGGAGCGATTTTAAGGAACGTATATTTGTTAACAATGGTTTGAATTTTTTTACAGGCCATCAGATACAATATAAGTTATACATGTTACATATCGTTTTAATCGTAACAACTTGAGGAACATGCATAACAAGTCAGTTTTACCATGGGACGAACGGCGTAAATGCAAAACTCCCCGAAATCAAAACAAATTAGTTTTTTTTTCAATTTGACAGCGCAAATGATTTTATTCCGGTTTCGCAGCATATGTTATGGAAAAATAATGCCTGTCATTACAAAGTACAATTGGTTTCGCAAAAAATAAGCGCTCATATACGTCTCTAGGTGAAAAAATGCAAGCGCTGTTGACTTTTAAACTTAAAATGGAATAAGCAAAAGCGCAAAAACGAAAATTGGCTTTGACCTTAAGGGGTATAGCTGAACTACAGATCCCAGCCAGCCAAGGTAATGTCAGCAAGAGGACAAATCGAATACTGACAGCTGCACTACAAGTTGAAGCCAGCAGCCAAGAGTAGCAAAAAAATATATATATATGTTTTGAAAATTTTAAGCTCTTAGACTGTTGGGTTCTTCCTGTCGGATTCCTGCCTAATCGCACACTAATTCCCTGCCTAACACTCTCCCTGACAGATAGCAGCTCTCTCCCTATGCTCATCCAGCCTGTGTCTGAAGCTAGCATTGCAGGACCTGATTCTTATATGCCTAGGTCATCTGATGTGACCAGCCAATCGCTGCTATCGACATGTAGGGTTCCCACGTGCATGATGATTGGCTGAAAAAAGCCGCCAAGCATGCAGGAAGAGGAAGATGCCATTGTCTCAAGAATCAAGCACTATCGAGTACCCTAATTCTCGAACGAGTACCAAGCTCGGATGAGCATGCTCACTCATCTCTAGTGAGGATCTACTATAAAAAGCTTTCCATACTCCACATTTATTAATTTTCATTTTGGAGAACATGTTATATTTTATGCATCGCCCATCCTCCAGTTGAACCACAACTTCTTTCATGCGGTTTAGAAATTCAAAAAACTTAGAAGGTTGTGAATCCAGCCAACAGTGCAATAGTGTTTCATTCCCCAAGGATGTCTTCTACACATCCAGATACGCAGATCAATGGATCAAAGGGGAAGGGAACTCAGACACAGAAGATGGTAAAGATATAAGAGAGCACTATAGGATATAACCACTCTAGTGGACCACAAGACCAAAACGTGTAGGAAATAAGGTGACAATTGTTATCTAGTGCATTGCGTAGTAGTACATACTCCTGTTTTACACCATTAGTTGTACTGTGCATTCCTGGAGGTCCCTTGCATCTCTGAAATGGAAGTATCAAAAAATGTTATTGGGGCAAGACCAAAGTCATCTTGGAGTTGCTGATAGCTCTTAAGTTGGGTGGTATAACTAGCACCCTTTCTCGTAAAGTGAAATCTTACAGGGTGAAAAACTGTAGAAGGTGGGGGTTGTGCCATAGGGGAATAAAGGGAGTACAGTTGGTTATGTTAAGCAACAGCTTGTTTTTACACCACACAAGGATAAGATCTAATGAGATGCTGCCAAGCACTGCTGCAATTGCCAACTGGAGAAGGAGGATCATCAGCGCTTCATCCTCGTAGGTGTTGCAGCTGGGCAGACAAAATTTAGCTGTTTGTTCTGGGCTGCTAGGCTTCCATCCAACTTACTGCACTAGGGGGAATTTGATTCTGGGTGTGTCTTTTTTCCACATACAGTAGATTCCCAATCGTGTGAAAGGCTGTCACATAAGATAATTATGTGCTATATATAATAGCTGTGGCATGAGAACCATCCTAATGAGATTTGTTCAGCCAACCAATGGTAATTTACACTATTTATTTATTTTTTATCTGAATTTCCCATATAATGGCATTACTGTAGGTTCAAGAAAACAAAGTCATTAAGGTTGGATGAAACAACAATGCCAAGATATTTATCTGTAGAAATCAATAGTGGTGATCACTAGGGTATCAGATGCTCTAGATGATGGGCAGAAATTATCATTTGGTAATAGGGAAGATCCACCTCAATTGATTTGCAGCCATTAAGTAGACAGGGATTTTCCAGTGTCTCTCAAGAATAGCAGCAGATTTTCTGAGTAGGCAGCAATATTTTCTACAACTGACCCATATACCTTTTCCCTTTATACCCTGGGAGGCCCCTATACCTGCTGCTAGTGGCTTAAAGGAGACGTCCAGTAATTGCTTAAAGCCGACTACCTGCAAGAGGAGGGGGGAATTTGATTACAAGTAGACACTAACCTCTCCTCATGCCAGCTGTAAGCGGCGGGAGCGGCTCAGGACCCCCGCCTGAAGTCATTTTCCCCCGAGTTTTGGTGACTCAGGGCCTTGTCTTTGCTGGCTGCTGTCACTGACTGGCTGAGCGGCCAGTCCATCAGCCGAGTCGTGACTTGTCCAACCCAGAGATAACAAAGCCCAGCAGGGGTCCCACGGCTGCTACCGCCACTCACCGTGGGCACGAGGAGTGGTAAAAGACTACTTGTCATCAATTTCCCCCCTCCTTCTGCAGGCTGCTGGCTTTTAGCAATCCCTGGAAGAAGCTATTGTAGCGAAACGTGCGTCGTCTGCTTGTGGACCTGAGACCCTCCATTGCTGGTTTACAGGTTTGTGGCAGGGGATGAGTGATAGGCGTACTGGTGCCTTACTATCACCCCCCCCCCCCGTCCTTGTGATGTTGCATACCTTATGTGTATTTTTTTCCCCCTCATGTTACTGCCTATTGGTTGTATTCACCATTTCAGCCCTGTCACATGGTTTGAGCACTTGCACTTTAATTGTATATACTGATTTTTAGCACATGTGTATGGGGGGGAGCATTGTATATTGGTAACATCACTATACTACAGCGTTTCCCAACTGGGGTGCCGCAGCACACTGGTGTGCCGGGAGAACCCAACAGGGGGTTCCTGGTGGGAAATGTGCGCTGTCACTTTAAGCATCCCCAGAAGCTGTGGCTGCGCAGCTTCTCAGGATGCACAGATCACTTTGATGTTCCGCCCGCACTGTGAGCGGGCGGAACATTAAAGTGAGCATAATGTAGGAGCAGGAAGTGTCAGACTCCTGCTCCTACATTCACTCCCATAGGCTGCCGGCACTTCACGCCAGAAGCCTATGGGAGGCCGGGATGTGACCTCTCCGGCAGGCGTGATGATGTGACGTCATCACACCTGCTGGACGTCCTGTCCCCACGGCTCGCAAGATGGAGCCAGAAGAGGAGGAGGAGAGCTTCTGCCTGCAGCCACAGCGCGGATTAGGTGAGTAGGATGTTTGTTTTTTTTAGGGACAGAGCAGGGGGCATTATTAGTTCATAGGGGCATCTCTGGGGGCATTATTAGTATATGGGGGCACCTCTGGGGGCATTATTAGTTCATAGGGGCACCTCTGGGGGCATTATTAGTTCATGGGGGAACCTCTGGGGGCATCATTAGTTCATGGGGGGCACCTCTGGGGGCATTAGTAGTATATGGGGGCACCTCTGGGGGCATTAGTAGTATATGGGGGCACCTCTGGGGCATTATTAGCTCATGGGGGCACCTCTGGGGGCATTATTAGCTCATGGGGGCACCTTTGATGGCATTATTAGCTCCTGGGGGCATTATTAGTATATGGGGGCACCTCTGGGGGCATTATTAGTTCATGGGGGGCACCTCTGGGGGCATTATTAGTTCATGGGGGCACCTCTGGGGGCATTATTAGTTCATGGGGGAACCTCTTGGGGCATTATTAGTTTATGGGGGGCACCTCTAGGGGCGTTATTAGTATATGGGGGCACCTCTGGGGGCATTATTAGTATATGGGGGCACCTCTGAGGGCATTATTAGCTCATGGGGGCACCTCTGGGGGCATTATTAGCTCATGGGGGCACCTCTGATGGCATTATTATCTCCTAGGGGCATTATTAGTATATAGGGGCACCTCTGGGGGCATTATTAGTTCATGGGGGGGCACCTCTGGGGGCATTATTAGTTCACGGGGGCACCTCTGGGGGCATTATTAGTTCATGGGGGCACCTCTGGGGTTATTATTAGTTCATGGGGGCACCTCTGGGGTTATTATTAGTTCATGGGAGCACCTCTGGGGGCATTATTAGCTCATGGGGGCACAGCAGGGGATCCTACATACAGGGGGCATCCCACATTCCTACTCGCTTTACTGCACATAACACCAAACAGCGCAGTTACTTTGGGAGCCGACAGGAGTGAGAAAGGAAAGGAAGTTGCTAGAAATGTGCGGAGCCTAAATTGTTTGTCTCGCAGGTTCTGAAGAGAAGAAAAGTAGCTGGAAGAAATCATCATGGAGGACTGGACGGGATGAAGAGGAAAAGGGAAAGTGTTGCCTCAGATCAAAGAAGACGTCACCTGTGAGTCACTGTATGACGGTTTTCTTATTTTGTAAAACATCATTTAGTAGGGGTGCCCCGAGGAAATTTTTTTTTCCAAGGGGTGCTTCGAGGTGGAAAAGGTTGGGAAGCACTGCTATACTAGATATATTCATTTGGAGTGTCCTGGGATCCCATTTTTTGCATTTGTGTGGTCATAGGTGTCCTTCTTGTAACAAATTCTTTTCATGTGACATCACACAGAACCCAGTGTTGGTGCTTGTGTGAGAGTGTTTTTATATATCTTTTAAAACAATAAATAAAGAATATTCATATTTTCCCTATAAACGCTTCCCTTTTGTTTTTTTATATGGCTTTTAGCAATTGGCACACTTGTGCTTTAATGGTCAACACAAATAGCAGTTGTAATAAGGGACAGGCTTGCTTAGTGCCTTATTCAAAGTAAAAGGGGCTTAAGAGAAGACCATTGGCTCTAACACATGAGGTAAGAGATGGTGTGGCCATTCTCCCTCATTATTTAAAATTACTCCCATTCGACACTGTCAAAAGCTTTCGCAGCATTGTTTCTTCAGCTTTCATAGGAGAGAGTAAGAAGTTCAAAAAGATCTTTTGCAAATGAATTTCTTTTGATATGGCAGGACTTAAACCCGATTGATCAGTGTGGACTAAAACAGAAATAACAGATCTAAGTTTTTGGACTGTTGCTAACAACTTTTGCTAATAATTTGATGTCAAAAGAGTATGAATCCATCAAGAATAATAAGGAAGACAATTTGGAAGGGTACAGGTCTTTATAGGAGATGTGAAACAGTTAAAATTTCAGCTGGTTCCTCTGCCATATTTCCAGTCATTGTGCTTAGGCAGGGTATAAGAGTTGACTTTTGTTGTACTGTAATAATGGTTACTGGGAGATGACCAGCAACCTCCCCTTCAGTATAATAGTATTGCCTGTTTTAGATTTAATAATTCGTGAAAATATATATATTCAGTAAGTATATGCACCTAGTGCCACAATCAGCTATGTATAAAAGTGAATCTACAATGAAAAGGTGACCATAAAGCATACCAGACAGGTACGGGTCTACTCACTGATATTGAGATGAACTTTATGGGGGACATTTATCAATACAAAAAGGCGAATAAATTGCACCGAATTCCCTCGTTAGAACGCGCTCACGGCCGCAAGCCTTTCCGCTGGCTCCATAGACACCATTCTTTGGGCTGGCCGGTTTCGCTATCGCCGAAAGAATTGACATGTCAGTTCTCTCGGTGGAATGCGGAATCTGCCTGTGCATAGAATGGTGTCTAAGGCACGGGCGGAGAAGCACGCGGTCGTGAGTACAAGCAACGGAATCCGCCGGATTTTATCCACGTGAATTCTGTGGTCTGAACCCGCCCTTAGGCCTCATTCACATGTCTGTAGTGCAGCATTTCATGTTTAATGATTTCAAAGTATTCATACGTGTTACATGATCTGTAATGCAAAGAACCCTGGTAAGAACCTGAAATTGTGGCACAGGTCACTATCTGTCTAGATAGCAGTCCGGACATTGCATACAATTATGGATGCCACATTGCGGACACGTGAATGAGGCCTTACATGTTATGGTTGTTATGGGCAACTAAGCCAGTTTTACTATTAGGGTGGGTTTACATGTACCGAATTGCAGCGGATTTCACTCTGCAAGTTCCTCAGTGGGACATCAGGGAGCCGGGAGCCACAGAAGCAGGCCGGAGCACGGTCGGGTAAAACATTAAACGGGCTGAGATGGGTAAAGGTTGATTGAGCTTTACATACTCCGCTGTGAGTATGTAAAACCCATACAAGATGATGAACTTGCAGCATAAAATCCGTTGTAATCCGGTAAGTGTGAACCCACCCTTAGACAGTTTTTCTTTATATCCACCACTGAGTGGGGGAAAGCCTGACAGATTTTACACATGAAGTCTTTTGCCGGAAAAGTATAATATATATATATATATATATATATATATATATATATATAATATAGATATATAAATTTGTGTGTGTGTGTGTGTTGATGTGTGTGTCAATGAAGCATAATAATTTGTTTTATAGCAAGTTTTTATATATTTCAACATTATATTTAAGAGAAATTTTTCTCTGTACTTAACATTCACACTTTCTTTTTTTTTTTAAGTCTTCCTAGGAGACTTGACTTGTTTGCTTTTTTGGTAGACTGCAATTATCTATTGTACTGCAGTGTATTATCGCAAGTGAAAAATTTATAGGCATCCTGTGCTGCCCTTAGGCTCTGCAGGGCCTGATAGGCATACACAGATAAGTCTTTAATAATAAATCTTTTAATGATAGGCATACACAGATATGTCTTCAATAATGGAAGTCATTATTAGACCCCTGACTGCCATGGAAACATCCCAATGATGCCAGTATGGAGATAGAGGGCTCCTTCTTTCTCTGCCTAAAGTTGAAAGTTTGGCACAGCTGAACATTTCTGCATTCTCTATGGGGAGAGTGCCCTCCACACCCGACGCTTCTCTCCACCGGTATCAAATTCAGGAGGCCCCATTACTCTTTATACTGATGACCTCAGGTGACATCAGTATAAAGTGTATATGGACCTTATATGTTTAAATTCAGCTATCTCTATTGCCATTTTTAAACACATAACACCATAATATACATAACTAAGGGGTTAAGATAAAAAAAAAATATATAGCTGACAGAATGTAAGGAGGCAAGAATAAAAACAGGTTGGGAATAATAATAATAATAATAATAATAATTAGACTGTGTTTGGTTGGTTTTATAAGAAATTCTCTATTATATTCTCATAGGTTAGGTTAGGTTTTGACATGATTTTTACCAGCAGCTAACCTCACCAGCAAACTATCAGACAGTAGCCTCATCCATATAGATCTCCCAGAGCTTCATGCAGCCCTTATAGGTAATCATGCCTGATTTTGATCCATCCATTACCTTTTTTTCTTCTTCTTCTTTTTCTTACTGCTTACGTTATATTAATATAACCTGTGCCGTGGGACATCTTTTCCAAATACAGGTGAGTTTCATATATGAGTGGTACCATACAGCAGTTCCCCAGTTGCAGTCATACAGACATCTGCTCCAAAGCAATTCCTACTTTTACAAAAACTCCTAAGCTAAGAGGGATAGAACTTTCAACATATCTTATAGTCTGTGTCTCAACAAAGAGCTTGTGAAAGCGTCTGCCAATAACTGTCAGATTTCAGTGGGTTAATGCACACTCTTGGGTGTTCGTTATTGTTACAGCTTTGGCTTATTTCTCTTGCTGTGCTTCCCCCCACAGATGTTCTTACTCCACACACTCACACAGCCTGTTAAAGATTTATAGGGCTCCTCGACCTGTGGGAAATTACTCCAGATTTCTCTCAAATCAATGCTGAGTGTCCCCTCTCTGTCTCTCTCATCCCTCCTTACCTCCCTCCCCATCTGTCTATCTTTATGTTTAATAGGAACTGAGATGTAATTTTTTTCAGCTCTGTTTGATGTAAAGAGGCTGCAATGTGTCTTCGGGTGGATTGGGCAGGCGAGGAGAGGGGGGAGATGCTAAGATAGAATAAAGGGAATAGAGAGAGGAATATGAATTGGGAGGGAGACACGCTGAAAGATACAAGGTGGAATGAATTTTCAGCAAGCAGGCAAGAAAAATACTGACACAGGCACATTAGCCGCTGTAGAGTCTAAAAGAAAATCATTTGGTTAAACAGCGGATGGTGGTAAAGAGATGAGAACTAAAGGGAGGCCTCATTGACCAGATCTAATAGCATTTAAGGCAGTCACATAAACCCTTAAAGGATCTGAGGAGTTCTTCTAATTTGTGCCTTGGGACTGATGTAAGGTGGTGTTCACATCACGTTTCTGCCTTCCGATGCACGGATATGTCGGCAAAATGTCAAAATTGGATGCCCTTTTATCCGTGCATGAGGAGGCACAGGCCCCATTGATTTTAATAGAATGAACGGCACGCAGCTATTAAATACACTCGGAACATCTGGGCATATTTTGTCTCGGACTTAAAGTTGTGGTTTACGGTCTGACTCTAAAAACACATATATCCTTGGAAATTGACCCAAACATTGTCACTAACTGACTACATTCACACTATTAGAATATTAGAATCAATATGCCCTGCGCCTGCCCATGTACAGATAGGCTGGCATGCAATTCTGACATTTTGTCAAAATATTCATGTCACAAAAGGCAGAAACATGATAATAGCATGATAAACATGATCATTTAGAAAGATGGTCAACAAGAAATGATGGCTTGGACCAAACCATTTTTAATGATTTATAAGTTCAGGTTTATACGTTAAATAGATTTTTTTCTGAATTTTTGATTGCTAATTTTCCACTTTACTATCTATATTTTAAACTTATTGTAAAATCTTGTAGTTTTCATTTTGACCACTAAGCCTAAAACTAAGCCTATCTCCTCTTCTGTACAGATCACCTACCATCAGTGTCCTCCTTATCATCACAGACAGGAGTATAGTAAAAGGTTACGCTATTATATGGATAAGACACCATTTGCGATAGCAGTCCTCCCACCTGGGCACAGGTCACAGAGCTTGCCTAGAAAATTTCCCATTATTGTGAGTAGAGTCTGTGCCACACTATTGTTTCTTTGACTTTTAAAAACAGCTTAGGCAAGATGGCTGTCTCCCATAACAATGTACAAAAAAAAAAAAAAAATGAAAAAAGTAAAAAAACAAAACATTTTAGTATATTGGTTCACTTTAACCATTTACCCTAGATGTTAATGATGAAAGTGACCAGGAGGTGAACTTGTTCACACTACTTGTCAATACGCAATATTCACTGTAAACAGCCTTGTAGACATTTTTCACAGAATAAAGGTGAGTGGGATGTATTGTTTGTATATTTTTACAGATTTATTACAACATGATACAGAATTATCTATTTTTAGTGCCTTTAAGTTGGTAGGATAAGTTGAAACAAGTCTAACTAACTTACACCAAAAATTATGATATATGATCTAAACTACATAAAATGTAAAAGGCATGAGGGTTGCATCGCATGCAAATAGAAAAGCCATATGCACAAAGAATGTATTGGATGGCAGCACATGGAGTCCCTGAGGTTCAGCAGCCATGGGCACCACATCTGCTGCCATATATCTAAGATGTATATCTTGGTAATGTGACATGTGATGCAAAGGTATCTATAAACATAGAGGTAAAAGAAAGGGCATCTATTGAGCTTTAAAAGCTAAAATGTGTTCAATTTCGTTTAAGATTTCCTCCATGTTTTTCCTTTGAGTTTGCCAAAATCATAAGACAAAAAAAAAATTGTTATCTTTGCGGCGTAAAATGTAAAAAAAAAAGTAGCAAAACTGCAATATCTGAACACAGCCAAAGTTAACTTTTTACTTTTTAAAGGAAATGTGTCATTAGAAAATGACTTATTGTTCAAATAATGTTTTTATGTTTAACATATTTTTAAGAATTTTTGGTTTCTAATTTTTACATTTTTTATACTTATATTATAAAATAATCCTGGAATCTTGCAGTTTTCCTTCTCACCACTGGGGCTAAAACTAAGCTGAGATTTCCTGTTGTGTCTGTGGTGATATGAGGAAGCTGCTGTAAAGTGATCTGTACAGCACTGCAGCGACATGTGACACCAGTATATAGAGGAGACAATAGCAGCTCCCTGTGGAATGACCTCTTCCAGAGTATGCTCAGCATTGTTTCACATTCATCTCAAGGGGACAGACTCTGTCTATTGCTATCTATGTCCATGAGGCTTGTTGTAAAGCATGTCACTAAATGCTGTTAAAAACAGCTCAGGCAAGGTAATAATGTACAAAAATAAAATAAAAATCTGAAAAGTCTGAAAATAGAAATGGATTGGAATAAAGAAACAATTCTTAACGTCTTACGGTTATCAGTAAAATAAAATGTAAGTGATACATGCCCTTTAAGGGCAATTCCAGCTTTATAGCCCTGCTGTGATGAGCAGTTTGTACAACAGAAAGCTTTAACCCACCAGCCAGATCAAAAACACCAAGGCCAATGTTTGCGGCGACTCTCTTCACCTTTGTACATGGTGAGACCTAAGCTGGGGGTCCTTCTCTATCTAGTCTCTATACCCTCGTATTATGATTGCCCTGATGAGACAACCACATTAGAGGGGATTTCAAGGAAAATATAAAACTTTACCTTCTGTTTCCCTATGCAGTAAAACAATAAATGAACAGAACGCCCCCCCATCGCCCACACCCCACCGCCCCTCAATCCCCCAAACTGCTCCAGTTGTGCAATCTTATGGTTGTTGCTTCAAATGACTTTTCCCACTAAGTCAATATCAGAGCTGAATAGAGGGGTATAATATTAGAGACAGGCTGAATAGGAACACAGCCATTGCACACCTTGGGCAGCGGGGGAGCAGGGTGGTAAGTATAGGCTCATGTATTGTATTGAGAGGCAAGGCACACAATTTCATATTTCCAAGGCAAACCCCTGCAATGTTATATATCTCACGAACTGGAGAGAATGGAATGGCTGCACATCCCATCTATGGCTGATACCTGTACCACCGCGCAGGTCATCTGGTCCACACGGGTCCCTACGCTAACTCCGCACCGTGTCGGTCAGCGACCGCCAACCCCGCAAAGCGTGCACGTGCAGGGAAGGGAGGCCATGGAACGGCCCTGCAACCCCAATGTCACAGGACCAGACCCAAAAAGCCCCACCAAAACCCAGCCAGCACCACCGGCGGGGAAGGCTGCCCCCAAACGACACCAGTATGGATATGGTATTACACTTACCATTGCTGCTCTCACAGAATGGGGAAGACATAGGGTCCAGACATGTGAGCACAGGCATATCCTGCTAATTATGGTCATGTGGGTCTTATAAAGGAGTGCTAGCTGTTCAGAGAGGGAGAACTGTGAAACACGAACTGGAGAGAGTGGAACGGCTGCACATCCCATCTATGGCTGATACTAATGCCGCTAGGCCTATATTGATCAATTCATACACAAAATTCTGATGTGTTTTTTATTTAGCCAAGCGGCACTAGTATCAGCCATAGGTGTGAGGTGCAGCACTCTGTTTCTTCCCTGAACCGCATTTTGTTTCTCTCTTTTCTCCGTGTTTTGCACTCCTCCTGGTGAGACCCACATGACCGCAATTAGCAGGAGACACCTGAGTGCACATGGTTTTAATCCCTCCTGTTTTTTCCCATTCTGTTTGCTGCAGCTATGGTGAGTGTAATACCTTATCCAGACTTGTGCTGCTTGGGGGCGACCTTCTCCGCCGGCGGTGCTAGCCGGGTTCTGGTGTGGTGTTTTTGGGTCTGGTCCTGTGGCATGGGGGTCGCAGGGCCGTCCCATGGCCCCCGTTCCCTGGCTGTGCACGCCTGCGGGGTTGGTGGCCACTGACTGGCACGGTGTGGACTTAGTGTAGGGACCCATGTGTATCAGATACCGGCACGAGGTACATGGGGCAGTATGGCTTGATCAATTCATACACAAAATTCTGATGTGTTTTTTATTTAGCCTAGCGGCACTAGTATCAGCCATAGGTGTGAGGTGAAGCACTCTGTTTCTTCCCTGAACCGCACAATGTTATATATCTGCTTACACTGAGTACACAAAAAGGTGGTGGTGGGGGCGGGGGGATGCATTGGCTTGTGGTCATTGTAACAATATAGGGTCTTTATTTAAGTAATAACGGATACAAATTAAGGACTTTATTTTATATTATATTGTACCTATAATAGTATCACTACACACAGAAAGATGCCTACAACAAATTCATAATTCCTTAATTGGTTTTAAATCCTAATGTGTCCATATTCCTCACAGAAAAGTTAGAGTTTTTTACACTTAGAAAGATCATTCAACTCAATTATAAGAGAAGAGAGAAAGAAATGTGTTGGAGCATTGCCCTGAGTCACCCTGCAGTAGGCGCCCAGAATGAGACTGCATTGGGATGGCTGGCTGTAATAACAATTATTCAGTGTGAGGATCTTGATTCAGGTTTCTGATTTGTTATACTCCTTAATTAACAGTCATGCTAATTATCTAAGGCTCAGTTCACGGTATCCGTGTGCTCTACTTCAGCACAAATGATAAGAAAATGTTACAATGCTTAAGGGGAATCTGCCAGCTTTAATTCACCTTCCAAGCTGTTACATAGCTGTTAGGACAAGGAGACACATGGTACCCTTTATATATCCAACTGTGCTTCCAGGATGTAGAAACATGGTTTTATTTAGTACAAAGACTCAAAGAGGCTTTCCCAAGCTCCTGGATAGCTGCTAGGTGGAATGCCCCCTCCCTTCTCTGTGCTTGATTGACACCTGGAGCTGAGTCCCAAGCAGGGTCAGGTATGGGAGTGGGGAGAGAAGAGGTGTTACGAGCTCATGAAAGCCTTTTTGACTCTATGTATTATAGAATAAAAACATTTTCTAGGTTCTGAAAGTACAGCTTGATATATGATAGCTGTCACGTGTCTCCTTGACCTTTCAGCTATCTAACAGTGTCAGCAGTTTGGATTGTGAATTAAAGCTGACAGATTCCTTTTAACATGGCTATAGACTTTTATTAGCCACAAATATGACTGGTGTGTCCTTTTCATATACTTCTCACTGGTATACTGTGCATAAGTAAAAGCATTTAGACGTATATATTTATTTGTTTAATGTTTTTGCTTTATGTGAGTCAAAATGGTTTACATGCTGTGACCTGTGTGTTCACACTATACAATGGTTATCAAAGCGATAGATAGATAGACAGACAGATAGATAGATAGATAGATAGATAGATAGATAGATAGATAGATAGATAGATATGAGCGAACCGGGTTCGAGTCGATCCGAACCCGAACGTTCGGCATTTGATTAGCTGGGGCTACTGAACTTGGATAAAGCTCTAAGGTTGTCTGGAAAACATTGATACAGCCGATGACTATATCCATGATTTCCACATAGCCTTAGGGCTTTATCCAAGTTCTGCAGCCACCGCTAATCAAATGCCGAAAGTCCGGGTTCGGATGGACTCGTGCATGCTCCAGGTTCGCTCATCTCTAATAGATAGATAGATAGATAGATAAGAGATAGATAGATAGATAGATAGATAGATAGATAGATAGATAGATAGATAATAGAAAGATACTAAGTAAATGTAGTGAGCAATATACCATGAATACATAAATCTGGTGAGATAGATAGATAGATAGATAGATAGATAGATATTGCCTTAGCCTCCTATATAGTTCTGTTTATATACACATCACTGTGTTTGCTCTTCTGCTGTAAAAACTCTGTACACTTAGGTAACAACCTAGTGGTGTCCTAGAAACATCAGTCAGCTCTCATCACAGCTCCGTTGACCATTGCATCAGCAGCATCTCCAAGACCATGTAGTGCTGAGAAACATCAATATCTCTTACTTTCCTCTGTGAAAGCTTACTCTGAAAAAAGGCTTCATTGGAAATGTTTCATTCTAAAGGATGCATTATTCCGAGCTAACACAAACACTAGCAGTAACATGCTGTGGATTCTGAGATTCATGATTCGTGTGTTAATGCTGAGAGTTGGGAATGAGATTAACAGCTCCTTAAATCTTGTTTCCCTGGCTTCCTCCTAATTATAAAATATTCAGACAGCTCTGCAGTAGCGAGGTTGATGGGAATGTGTCTCCAGAATTCACACAGACTTACAAATAAATAAGCTCTGCTTACACTTTTACAGTCTACGCTGGACTCAATGACAGGAACCTGGCATGTTTGCAGATCAAATACTATGTAGGGTTGACGTTTAATAAAACAAGAGTTTATAATATGTAAATATGTTTTTTTTTCTTTTGCTGTAATTGCCACAGTTCTATATTGGTTCACATAAAAATGTAATGTTACTGATTCCACCTGGTAGAATGTTGGGAGCTAAAATTAGGATTGGATGCCAGTATTGCTGATTTTTGGTCACACATTTCAGGAAATGCAGTAAAAAGCATTTAAATTTAATCTATGCCAGTATGCAGAAAAGTAAGGGGAAAAAGCAGGATAAAAGGCACAAACCAATGTGTCGTTACTGGAGGTTTAATGAAGATAATTTAAAGGGGTTATCCGGCGAGGGAAAAGTGTTTTATATATTGTTGTAAATATTGAGAAAAATATGCTTTCCTCTCTGTTCTCCCCTGGGGTCCTTCAATTGGTCTCCAGTTACTTTGCGGAACAATCCCGCCTCCACTTGGGCCCGGCTGGGTTCACACTATGTATATTTGAGGCTGTATTTGGTCCTCATGTCAGGTCCTCATAGCAACCAAAACCAGGAGTGGATTGAAAACACAGAAAGGATCTGTTCACACAATGTTGAAATTGAGTGGATGGCCGCCATATAACAGTAAATAACGGCCATTATTTCAATACCACAGCCGTTGTTTTAAAATAACAGCAAATATTTGCCATTAAATGGCGGCCATCCACTCAATTACAACATTATGTGAACAGAGCCTTTCTGTGTTTTCAATCCACTCCTGGTTTTGGTTGCTATACAGCCTCACAAATACAGCCTCAAATATACATAGTGTGAACCCAGCCTAGCTAAGATGGACTCGTTTCAGCGGGGACAGCTCGCATAACCAATCACTGAGCTAAGCGGGCTGTCATTGTTGGGACAAATCAGTCTCAGAAGTGGAGACGGGATTGTTTAGGGGGGGACCACAAAGAACTATAGGATAACTTCTTTATTGTTTTTTATATACTTGAAACAATATATTAAAACTTTTCACTTGCAGGATAACCATTTTAACTGAAAAGCACTCATCTTAGTTGGTTATACTGTGTGTATAAGAACATATTAGGCATGTCACTAAAGAAGAATGGCTGCTATTCCTCATTACTGATGTCCTAACTTGGATCAATGTATATTTTCTATAAGGAATCTACCCCTCTGTGTATCTATGTCAATAAGGTATAAAAACCACAGCTCATAGCACAAAAAAATGAGCCCCAGACAGTAGGCTGAACATTAAACAATTATGAGGGTCAGAACATGGCAATGGACTTTTTTTTTTATAAAAAAAATTATCCAGATTTAGGCTTTCTTCACAAATGTAAGCCAGGTAATAATCACGGCCCTTGTTGCAGATTTGTAAAAACCGCCGTGATTACTATGTACTGTAGCTTACGTAGTGCTGCCTTCAATGGAATCCCGGGCCGGAGTGTATACACATAGTACATACTCTGGCCGGGATCCCTTGCGGTGGCGCAAGAATCTTACATGTCAGTTTTCTGTGGCCCCTATTCATTGAATAGCGGCCGCAGAAAACCCTGTCAGTTTACACAATGGAGCTTGGTGCTCCCTGCACGCCCACATTCGAATTCAGCGGCGCTAAAGATCATCATCATCATCATCATCTTTTCCAAGACCGGACGTTCCATGACCCGGCCGGGTCACAGAACAGCAGGTCTCTTAAAAAGTCTGAACATAGCCTTAGACTATGTTTACATGACATTTTTTCCTATCCTTTAACCCCTAGATGACCCAGGACAAACCGGTACGCCCTGGGTCACTGTCCCCAGACGGCTCTGGGCATACCGCTAGGTCCTGGGCTATGAAGCCCGCTCCGGAGCGAAGCGCACTCCATAGCAGGTGGGGGCCGGCTGCAGTGAGCAGCCCGGCCCTCTGCAGGGCGACAGCAGCGTTTAAGTGTAAGTGACAGGGGCAGTCCCCTGTCACTTACCGATCGGGACCACACTGCGGGGGTCTCGATCGTTTTAACGCACCACCGAAGATCTCTCACCTTCCTCTGTGCGGTCCGATCTGCGCTCTGATGATTAAGTCTGCCACAGGCAGGCTTAATCAGCAAAGCACCTGTCACACTGATCAATGCTATGCCTATGGCATAGCAATGATCAGTGTGTAAAATCTAGAAATTGTATGTTAAAGTCCCCCAAGGTGACTTAAAATGTGTTTAAAAAAAAAAGAAGGAAAAATGTCTTTATACCCCAAAGCCCCTCCCCCCCAAAAAGTTTAAATCATCCCCCTTTCCCATTATATAAATAAAACATATAAAAATAAATAAACATATAATATACTATAGCGTTCATAATTGTCCGAAGTATAAAAATATAATAATTGTCATCACTAACGGTGAACGGCGTAGACGAAAAGAGAGAAAAAAGCGCCAGGATTACCATTTTTTGTTACATTATATATAAAAAAAAATTATAAAAAGTGATCAAAACGTCCGATCTTTACAAATATGGTATTAATAAAAACTAGAGATCATGGTGAAAAAAATGACATGTCATACAGCCCTGTAGGTGAAAAAATAAAACTGTTATAAGTGTCCTAATAGGCCCATTTTATTAATAAATAATTGCAAAAAAAAAATAATAATTTCATTAAAAATATATATATAACATTAGAGAATCTGTGTAACCTGCATATTGTTGTGTTCAGACTGACTTATAGAATAATGGCATCATGTTGTTTTTACCATATAGTACATTACGTAGATACAGGAACCCCCTTAAGTTACCATTTTGCATTCTTTTTTACAATTTCACCAATTTATATGTTCATAAATAATAAATTTGTGCAGTAGAGAGAAGTAAAAAGTACCTGGGTAGGTATTCTGGCGCTGCCAAAAATTGCAGGGATGCAACTCCCAAAACACAAATTTTTGGCAGTGCCAGGATACCTACCCAGGTACTTTTTTCTTCTCTCTACTGCATGAAAGCACGGGTCCTGACACTGGGAGAGTCCCGTTTCCTGGATCCTTCATCCGGCAGCCATCATCCGAAGCTACAAGTTACCCCATAGTGGGGTGATACGCACAAAGCCCAAGGGGCTAAAGGTGAGAGTCCACCTATACTTTAAATTCATACATTTTCATGTAACAGGAGTACACAAGGCGCCATCCTTCCGGCTCCTTTTTCCTCTTGTTCTATAAATAATAATTTTGGGATTCCATCATACATGTTATGGTAAAATGAAAGACGCCATTACAATGATAGATTGAAATTGATAGAAAATGAAAATTTGCGAGGTCCACTTGGTCATTTTGGGCTTGGTCCTCAAAGGGTTAACTACTTCTTAAAATGACGTCTGTCAATTTGAGGTCGAAATGACGCCCATCATTTCACGTTTTGGACACCTGTGATTACAGTGACGGCTGTTGGTACATAATTCTAGTTCAGTTGGACTGATAGGCCTTTAGGTGTGTCTTTAACCCCTTCAAGACTAAGCCTATTTGGGCCTTAATGACCAGGCTCATTTTTCTAAATCTGACCTGTCTCACTTTATGCGCTCATAGCTCAATGATGCTTTAACGTATGCTAGCGATTCTGAGAATGTTTTTTCGTCACATATGGCACTTTATATAAGTGGCAAAATTTGGTCACTACTTTGTGTGTTTTTTGTGAAAAACATCAAAATATCATGAAAAATTTTAAAAATTAGCATTTTATGAACTTTGAAATTCTCTGCTTCTAAAAAAAGAAAGTCGTAGCACATAAATTAGTCACTAAGTCACATTACCAATATGTCCTCTTTATTCTGGCTTCATTTCATAAACATATTTTACTTTTTTAGGGTGTTACGGGGCTTAGAAATTTATCAGCAAATTACCACATTTTCGTGAAAGTTTCCAAAACTGATTTTTTTAGGGACCAGTTCTTTTTTTAAGTTGATTTAGGAGGCTTGTATACTGGAAACCCCCATAAGTGACCCCATTTTGGAAACTACACACCTTAAAGAATTAATATAGGGGTATAATGAGCATTTTAACCCTACAGGGGCTGGAGCAAAGTATTCACCATTAGGCCGTAAAAAAATGGAAAATTTAAATTTTCCAATAATATATACGTTTAGATTAAAGTTTCTCATTTTAAAAAGAAACATGATAGAAAAAGCACCCCAAAATTTGTAACGCAGGTTCTCATGAGTACAACGGTACCCCATATGTGGGCATAAACCACTGTATGGGCACACAGCAGGGCTCAGAAGGAAGGGAGCGCCAATTAGCTTTTCCAATGCAGATTTTGCTGAAGAAGTTTCTGAGCACCAGGTGCATTTGCAAAGCCCCTGTAGTGTCAGCAGAATAGAACCCGCCCAAACATCACCCCATTTTGGAAAATACACCCCTCAAAGAATTAATATTGGGGTGTAATGACCATTTTGACCCCATAGGTATTAGAGGAAAGTATTCAAAAGTAGACAGTAAAAATGAAAAACTCGAATTTTTCCAATAATATGTTCGTTTAGTTTGAAATTTCTCAATTTCACGAGGAACAAGAGAAAAAATTTACCCCAAAATTTATAACGCAGGTTCTCCTGAGTACAATGGTACCCCATATGTGGGCATAAACCACTGCATGGGCACACAGCGGGGCTCAGAAGGGAAGGAGCGCCAATTAGCTTTTTCAATGCAGATTTTGCTGCAGAAGTTTCTGAGCGCCAGGTGCGTTTGCAGAGCCCCTGTAGTGCCAGCGGAGTAAAATCTCTCCATAAGTCACCCCATTTTGGAAAGTGCACCCCTCAGAGAATTCATTTTGGGGTGTGGTGACCATTTTGACCTCACAGCTATTAGAGGAAAGTATTCAAAAGTAGACAGTAAAAATAAAAAACACGAAGTTTTCCAATAATATATTCCTTTAGTTTGAAATTTCTCAATTTATTGAGGAGCAGGAGAGAAAGTTCACCCCAAAATCTGTAACGCAGGTTCTCCTGAGTACAACGGTACCCCATATGTGGGCATAAACCCCTGTATGGGCACACAGCCGGGCTCAGAAGGAAAGGAGCGCCAATTAGCATTTTCAGTGCAGATTTTTCTGAAGTGGTTTCTGAGAGCCAGGTGCGTTTGCAGAGCCCCTGTAGTGCCAGCGGAGTGAACCCCCCCATAATACACCCCATTTTGGAAAGTGCACCCCTCAAAGAATTCATCTTGGGGTAGGATGAGCATTTTGACCCCACAGGTATTGGAGGAAAGTATTCAAAATTGGCCAGTAAAAATGAAAAACTCAAATTTTTCCAATAATATGTTCATTTAGTTTGAAATTTCAAAATTTCACAAGGAACAGGAGAAAAAATGTACCCCGAAGTCTGTAACACAGGTTCTCCTGAGTAGAACAGTACCCCATATGTGGGCATAAACCACTGTATGGGCACACAGCAGGGCTCAGAAGGGAAGGAGCGCTAATTTGCTGGAGCAAAACCGCAGCTAGTAACAGTTATTAGAATAGCGCAGTTACTAAAATACAATAAAGAAAATTTGATTACAGGTAACGTGGGGTGGTTACGGACAGTCTGTGGTGGTTCCGGGTAATCTGGAGGTGGTTACGGGCAACCTGGGGTGGTTACGGGTAATCTGGGGTGGATACGGACAACCTGGGGTGGTTACGGTGAACATGGGGTAGTTACGGGTAATCTGGGGTGGATACGGACAACCTGGGGTGGTGACGGTGAACATGGGGTGGTCACAGGCAACCTGGGGTGGTTACGGGCAACGTGGCGTGCATACGGACAACCTGCTGTGGTTACAGACAACCTGGGGTGGTCACAGGCAACCTGACGTGGATACGGACAACCTTGGGTGGTTACAGGCAACCTGGGGTGGTTACAGGCAACCTGACAAGGATACGGAAAACCGGATGAGGTTACAGACAACCTGGGGTGGTTACAGGCAACCTGACGTGGATACGGACAACCTGCTGTGGTTACAGACAACCTGGGGTGGTTACAGGCAACCTGGGGTGGTTACAGGCAACCTGGGGTGGATACGGACAACCTGGGGTGGTTATAGGCAACCTACGGTGGTTACAGGCAACCTGACAAGGATACGGACAACTGGCTGTGGTTACAGACAACCTGCTGTGGTTACAGGCAATCTAGGGTTTTTACAGGCAACCTGCTGTGGTTACGGTAAACATGAGGTGGTTACGGGCAGCGTGGGGTGGTTACGGACAATCTGGGGTGGTTACGGGCAATCTGGGGTGGTTACGGATAAACTGAAGTGCTCATAGGTAATCTGAGGTGGGTACCTGTAATCTGGCGTGGTTACGGGCAATCTGAAGGGGGTCATTGACAATTTGGGGTGGTCAGTGGCAAGGTGCGGTGGTCAGAGGCAAGGTGCGGTGGTCAGAGGCAAGGTGCGGTGGTCAGAGGCGACCTGCGGTGGTTGCGTGCAATCTGGGGGGGTTACATGTAATCTGGCATGATTACGGCAACCTGCGGTGGTTAGGGCAACCTGGGGGGGTTACAGACAATCTAGATTTGTTACAGATAAACTGAAGTGCTTATAGGTAATCTGGGGTGGGTACATGTAATTTGGGGTGATTACGGACAATCTGGAGGGGGTCACGGGCAACGTGCGGAGGTTACGGGCAACGTGCGGTGGTTATGGGCCACGTGCGGTGGTTACGTGTAATCTGGGGGGTTACGTGCAATCTGTCGTGATTACGTACAACCTGGGGGGGTACGGGCAACCTGCGGTAGTTACGGGTAATCTGGGGGGGTTAGGGGTAATTTAGGAGTAAACTGCAATTATTACTATAATAAAAAGTGTGTGTTTTATTTTTTTGTGTGTTTGTCACTTTTTGTACTTTACACATTCATTTTCACTGTATTATGGTGCGTTCACACCTACAGGATTTGCAGCTGATTTTCTGCAGCAGATTTCATTTAAATAACTGAACACAGCATCAAATCTGCTGCAGATCCTGTAGGTGTGAACGCACCCTTACTAGGATTACTGTGATATTTTCTATCACAGTAATCATAGTTCACTGACAGAGACCAAATTGGAGCTCCAGGATCAGGTAACGTATAAGGAGTAGGGGGTGACTGGGGGACGGGGGGGGTGACTGGGGTGGTGGGGGGCGACTTGGGGGACGGACCCTGACACTTTTTATCCCCTGTCACTAATCATTGATGGTGACAGGGGATAAAAAGTGCATCCCTGCACTGTGAACAGGCGATCGGCGGTATATAGTATATACCGCCGATCGCCTGTTCCGGGACCCCACAGGGGGGTCCCCGATCACTGCCCCATGCTCTCCGCTACCTCCGGTTGCGGAGAGCATGGGGTTTTAATTCATTTTTACATTTCCATCGCTGTGAACAGATATACTCTGTTCACAGCTATGGCGGCGGCCATCTTGGATCCGATGGCCGCTGGGGGAGGGGGGTTAGTGACTGGCTACTAGGAGGGGGGGGCTGATCTGAGGTCTGATTCACTTATTTCATCTCCCCCCACCGTGGATTCACGGTGGGGGGAGATGAAAAGCACTGCAGCGCCGGCCTATTAGTGACCGCCGTATCGGTGGTCACTAAGGGGTTAACTGCCGGCATCCGGGCACGGCGCGGATCTCGGCAGTTGCGGAGGGTGCCTGGCTATCACTGACAGCCGGGCCCCGCCAGGGATGAGAGGAGTGCAGCTCCTGCGCCTCTGTCATCCCAAAGATGTACCGTCACGTCCATCTGCAGGAACTGTATGCAGATTTGGACGTGACGGTACGTCCATATGCGGCAAGGTGTTAATAAAAAAGTCTATTGAATTTAATAGTAAAGACAATGTAAGGACGATGAAAAAAAATAAAACTGTGTGCAAACAACTAAACAATAACGCCCATTGTTTACCAAAGACATCTAAAAATAATTGTCATTATCATAAGTTTGCTGTCTGCGCAAACAATGTTCATTATGTAATACACTGTGTGCATTGGGTGGCTGTCATTCTATTGACTTTAATGCATTGCATTGGCTTCAGTTAAAATTCAGCAATAACAGACTTCATTTAAAAAAAAATAAAAAAAAGTGGATGCCTTTTCTCTTTTTTTATTTTTACTTAGTGCGAACGTAGCCGGGGAGGGGTTTAATTGTTCATGTTTATTTTTTTGCAAACAGCGGAATGTAAAATTTTGTAAATAAACTTCATACGCAACGGGGGAGGTGTTGAAAATTTTTAATTGCCACTGTGTATGTGCTGTGTAAAATGCGACAACATGCATGATTTGGCATATGTCTCACTTTCCAATGTTCAGATGTCTTCTAGTCTGCACACATTCTGCTGTCACAGATTTTCACACTTTTAAAACCATAAACTAATTTTTAAAGGTATATTGGAACATATATTTTGTCTCTAAAGAAAACCTGTCACTTCAGGGGGACTTTGCAGAATAAATTGTCATAGGTATGTACTAGAGGAATACATGCCTTGTATTCTGCATTCTGTGTCAGCATTTTCTCCACTGAAAGCTCCATCTCTAATTGTCAGTTTTTCCTTAACTCAGCTTCAGAGTGGGTGGAGACTAGGTGCTACATGTGTCCTTCCTTACCTTTCCTTTGGTTCAATATATCAAAAGATGTGTTACCCAAGGTGACCAGATTTAAAAAAAAAAAAAAAAAAAAATTCCATAGACTGCATTGTAAGTGTATTACAATGCAGGTGACGGTAATTCCGAGAGTTCTATCCCCAGCCTTCACCAGAAGAGGACTGCATACCTTTAGGATTCTTTCAGCATATCCTGCCACGGTCCCAAAGTAATAGGCACACTTTAGGAAGTATGATCTATTGTATGTTCACAAGTGTTGGAGTTTCATTGTATTAACGCAATAAAGGACATCTGGACAGCCATTAAATGATTAATTACTCCAATGAAGTGATGCAGTAAGGGTCCATTTACACAGAAAGATTATTTGACAGATTATCTGCCAAAGATTTGAATCCAAAGCCAGGAACAGACTATAAACAGAGATCAGGTCATAAAGGAAAGCCTGAGATTTCTCCTCTTTTCAAATCCATTCCTGGCTTTGGCTTCAAATCTTTGGCAGATAATCTGTCAGATAATCTTTCTGTGTAAATGGACCCTAACACAGTGAAATTGTGCAGCACTGCAATGAACTGATCAATTACTGCAATTCAACAATGCATTCACATTGCATTTTCATTACGTTACTGCATGTGTGAACACAGCCTCAGTCTCCTGGCCAAGATTGCCTTGCTTATTTTTATTACCAAACCTTTGAGAATTGACTTTCTTCCCACTCCAGTTATAAGCTATTTTCACATTACATCAAAAAAAGAGTAAAGGCGGCTGCCCTTTTCTATTTAAAAAGGCGTCTGTTATTGCGTCAATGTAACTGACTGCGATTTAATGCATTGAAGTCAATGGAATGACGGATGTCCAATGCACACAGTGTATAAAATGACTGACATTGTCTGCGCAGACAACAAAATAATGATCTGTTACACTTTATGTGGATACTTTGTGGAAGCCTATGGCTGGTAGGGGTGTACACAGCAGATAACAGTCACAGTAAGCATATGCAGACTCACGTTTTGTTGCAGCAGCGCTGGAAGTTGTCCGGCAGGTGAGCAGTGTGTGGTTCAGCAGAGCTGGAGGTGGTAAGCGGCTGTTCCACTAACGGATCTGTGGGAAGATAGCACACAGCAGGAGCAGGTCCTGGTTAGGTGAGCGGCAGCGCCGCTGACAGACAGCGGGCAGGATGTGTAGCACTAGGTAAACCTTGCTGAGGAGTTTAAATAGCAGAGTGATCCCATGTGCAGCAGTAGTAATAATCAGGAGGTCTAGTAGCAGGACTCTGGAATAAGAGGACCGCAGGGATATACAAACAGGAGAGTCTGTAAGCTAGAGGCAGACAGAAGCTAAGTTCTAACTGATACTCAGGCAGGGAGGGGCACAGGTGCACACATTATTATAGCCTCCGAGAGCAGGTAAGATGGCCACTGAAGCTGCAGTGGCCATCTTGCAAAGAGGCAGAAATGCCCACAAACACAGCAAACATAAAACCAGGACCGGATCCTAACATGATCATGTCAATGATCATGTTTTTACTGTTAAATTCAATTCAATGGCTTTTCAATTAAAGACACACCCAAAGGCCAATTAGTCCTCATAAACTAGAATAATGTAGCAACAGCAATGGGTGGCCAAGCAGCAAAATGACGGACGTCTTTTTAACCTCAAAATGACGTAAGTCATTTTAAACAGACAGGAAAAAGTGTTGTGTGTACATCTATATAATACTTTTATGTTATGTACCTGATTCCTCCCTTTATGCTCCACTCTTCTATATCTCTTGTCCAAAAAATAGGCTAAGACCTGTTTGATTGTGGGCCAACTGCCTTCCTAAATGTAGACTTCAAGATGTTTACAAAGCACTCAGCTAATCACTCAGCTAATCTTACTGGTTAACCAAGTTGATAAATAAGGACCATGTTGGGACAAAATGGTAAAGAGACACGGACAGTTGAGCCCAGGGGCGGATTAACTTTACCATAGGCCCCGGGCTGTCCACCAAACCTGCCCCCCCCCGCACCCCACTGTAACTATGGCAACACTAGCGTGGTGCATATAGTTCAGGATAGTTATTGTCATGATGCCCTGATTTGCGCAAAATCGCAGTAAAAAAAAGCAGTGATTGTTTGCAAATCATGGCAGAACTGTATGCAGGGACAATACACCACTGAAAGTATAATTTTTTTTGGGCGGCCATGGGCCCCCCTGGAGCTCAGGACCCTGGGCTACCGCCCGAAAAGGACTTATTATAATCCGCTACTGGTTGAGCCTAAGCTCACCTCCGCCAACTGTCCCTGCCTACTTGCCGCTATCTGCCCTAAGTGGCAGTGGGTAACTGGGAGGCAGTACCTGGCCTGGATACGTGAAACAAAAGACAAGACAAGATGCACAAAGCACACTAAGAATAATCAGCAATTGATCGCACTGCAAAAGTACAAAATTGGAAACCAATAACGAAGTCAAGAATCAGAAGGTAAGGTCAGGGCAGGCGGCAAATAACAATAGTGGAGGTACAAAGTAGAGTCAGAGTAGCAAGGAACAACAACAGAGGCAAGGGGAACTAGGCAAGAGACAAAGCTTAATAACCAGCAAGTTACAGGCAGGCACAGAGAACTTAAATAGGAGACAGAAGGCGATTGGATCACAGACAGAACAGAAACAGCAAAGGGAATGGAGAGACCAAATGTCAATCGAAACAAAAAAAGAGGCTAACCATAAAGTGGCCAGAAGGAACTCAGCAGAGCAGACACAGGTGGGGAAGGGAAAACAATTAACAGAACAGAAGGAGTAATGCTACGTTTACACGGAGCAATAATTCGCCCAATCGTACGATTAATGATTTTGAAGTAACAATTTTTTTTATAACGATCAGCGTTTAGATGGAACGAGATATCGTACAGAAAATTCGTTTAGCGATCGTTTTATGATCGCTTAAGCCTATCTTGCACATAGATAAAATAGGTGAACGACTGTTTACACAGAACGATCTGCAAATTTTTTGTGAACGACGATTCAAGAACATGTTCAAAGATCAAAATGAACGATTTCTCGCTCGTCGTTTGATCGTTCATTGCATTTACACGTACGATTATCGTTCGAATTCGATTGTTATTGTGCAAATTCGCACGATAATCGTTCCGTGTAAACGCAGCATAAGACAGTGCTCAGATAAAGCTCAGAATGCAACACAGAATGAACACAAATTCAAGGCAAAACGCGTATCTTTCAACCCAAGGACCGTGCCAAAGTCCCAACAGGTGCAGTCATACCAAACCAAGTAAGTTTTGTTCCCTATATACATAAAGCAGACAATATGAGAAGGCCAGTGGACCTAACAGAATTAACCAATTCTCTTCGGTTTAAGTGCAAAAGGAGTGTCTTTTATTTTCCACACTCTTACTTACTATGTTATATCTGGTCCTTTTATTCAAGTATTACAACACCTGTTATGATTACGTTTCCCTGTGTCTCTTCTGATCTTATCTTTATTTATGGTAAAAGTAGGAAGCTTTGCCTTCTTCTTCAAGTTCTTATATGCACACCCAGATCAATTGCCAGAGCATTGCTATATAACAATGTGGGATTTCTTTCTGGGAAAGGAAACTTGGCAGATGATTTGCCATATGACAGACAAAAATGTGCTCAACACAGAAAGAAAATCAGTACAAACTTGAGTACAAAGTTTCAGTTCATCTGAACAGAACCTTAAACATACCACACTTAGGGTCCATTTACACAGAAAGATTATCTGACAGATTATCTGCCAAAGATTTGAAGCCAAAGCCAGGAATAGATTTGAAAAGAGGAGAAATCTCAGGCTTTCCTTTATGACCTGATCTCTGTTTATAGTCTGTTCCTGGCTTTGGCTTCAAATCTTTGGCAGATAATCTGTCAAATAATCTTTCTGTGTAAATGGACCCTAAAACAAGTAAACAATTGCAGGAGTTTAGCTGTTTTAGTGCAGTTCCATGATTTTGCTCATCAAAACCTGTCTGCGTTCCCGGACGTCTCCCACTGATTGCAGCCACCTGCACTTCCTGAATGAGGTGAGAGTGACAGCCCACTCAGTCAATCACTGGCCATGGCGCTGTCCCATCTCGGTAAGTCAATAATTAGCTAAGTGGGCTATCACTTTTATCTCAGGAGTGACAGCCTGCTCAGCCAATTACTGGCTGAGGCACTGTCCTGTCTTAGGGCCCTATTCCCTGGACGATTATCGTTCAGATTATCGTTAAATCGTTCGAATCTAAACGATAATCGTTCGGTTGAAATGCAGTAACGATTAACGACCGAACGAGAAATCGTTGATCGCTTTATAAGACCTGGACCTATTTTTATCGTTGCTCGTTCGCAAAACGTTCGCAAATCGTTCGCATTGAATAAGACATCGTTCGGTCGTTCGCAATAGATACGAACGCAATAGCGAAGAAATACGGAAGAAGAAACGATCGCAATTACGATCATAAGTAACGATTATCGTTCCATGGAAATGAGTGAACGTTTTCAGGTCTTTCGCAATAGCGGTCGTTTGAGATCGTTAATCGTTAACGATTATGCTAACGATAATCGTCCGGTGGAATAGGGCCCTAATGGCCCTATTCCACGGGTCGTTTTAGAGGAGCAAACGAGCGCTATTAGCGCTCGTTTGCTCCTCGTTCCACGCTCGCTGCCGCCGCTATTCAACGCGGCTGCAGCGAGCGGGTGAGTGCGGGAGGGGCGGCGGGGAGCTGCGGGGGGGCTGCCCGGGGGATCGCTGATCGTCCGGGCAGCCCATAGGATATAGCAGCGTCTGCTGCCAATGCTCCTATTCAACGGAGCGACGGCAGCAGATCGCTGCTATATCAGTCGCTTGTTTTTCAACATGTTGAAAAACAAGCGACTGCAACGATCAGCCGACATGAACGATGTCGGCTGATCGTTGCACTCTATTCCACGGAACGATTATCGTCCGTAGCGGTCGATATCGTCCGAAAACGAACGATAATCGTTCCGTGGAATAGGGCCATTAGTCAGTGATTGGTTGAGTAGGTAGGAGATGGCTGCGACCAGCAGGGGACACTGGAGACCTGTAGGAGAACACTGGGGGAGTGAAGACAGATATGCATAGGCAATTTTTTTCCATCTCTACTGTACATACATCAGTCTGGCGGGTCAGTCTGACCCCCAGGGGGTTAAGTGAGTGTGCATAGTATTTCCAATTAACCCCTGTGGGGGCCAGACTGATCTCACACTGCTCCCACTCCAGCATGGAAGGAGTTGGATAACCTCTTTCCTTGCTGGGGCAGGTGCAGTGTCCATCCAGCCAATCAGTGGCCGAAGCGGGACACCACCTCAGCCAATGAATGGTTCATCAGAAATGCAGGAGAACCAACATGTCAAACAGCAAACTTAGTGCGCCTGGTCTGGTGAAGACATCGGATGATGAATATGAAAATTGAAAACCCCAAGAAGGCAATTCTGAGCTGGGTTGTGATGTCACAGGAACTGGAGATCCAGTACTTGAGTACCAATTTCATCTACTTTAGAGAGCTCAGAGCAAGAGCAATATCTATGTTACTACAACAGTTAAAAGATTAAGAGGAGAGAAGTAGACATTGCGATGTATATTAAATGATATGACCATTTATTTCAAATTTCTCTTCAGATCAGAACTTGCAACATTTGACTGAAGATTGTACAGTGCCTGTGAAATAGATCTCCTTAACTCAGCGCTCATCTCTGTCAGCTATAAGACAAGAACAGTAGTAGTGTCACTCTAAATGCTCTTCCATTGTAAAGTAAACAAATGGCAATCTTGATTTGATCATTCTATAAAAGCCATTTAACAGGAATCTACTCTGGGGAACAATAGACTAACAGTGTGAGCAGACATGTAGCACAAACACGGGTATAATATACTGTATGAGTCAATGTGTTTTTCTTTTAAAAATTCAACAGATTTTGCAACAGAACAATTGGTGCTAATTATGAAAATATATGTCTTGTATCATTCCCGTCTTCCAGTGATGCATTGAAAGAAGGAAGGAAAAAGAAACAAAACTCTACCTATAAGACATAGTGCATCTTCCTGATTAAAGAGATCCGTAATTATACTACTCACCTGCGGGCATTTTATAGGATGGTGCACTAACCTTAAGAGTATGTTAAGATGACGCTGAGTGCGTTCTGTGAGATAATCTCATCTGAAGAGGGCGAGATTCCCCCAAATGTTTAATGAAAGCGAGATATAATAAAGTGTTCTTCATCAAAGGCGAAGGCAGTTAACCTCCACTGCTTAGCAGGTCAGGGCAGTCCTATTACTTTCCTCTTGTTCATCTCATCAGTGATGCAAATTGGTTACTTGGAAAAGATCATCGTACAGTGTATAAGTACAGATATTGTGGAATCTGGAGATTATCTTACAATTACCTTTTTACAACTTAAGTTTAAAGTGTTATAACTTTTAAAATCAACAGTAGATGTGATATAAAGCAAGTTTCCAGTATATATTCATTATTTGTTTTTGTTATCATACTGTAAAACAAAGCTGAACTTACCAGAAATCCAGGTCCAGTCTCTTGAAGGCAGATTTTTCGTATTTGTGCCGGTTGAAAAAAACAGACTAAACACAGGAATTCCGGCCAGTACAGAGAGTCATGTGTCCATCAATCACATAACTACCTTCTCTCTGTGAGCGCTCAGATGGCCTGGGATACACTGGACTTTCTGTTTTCTGACCGTTTCCTGTTTTTTTTTTTAAGAAAACAGGAAGTGCCTTGTTTTCCATGATAACTAAAACTTGCTTTAAATCACATTTACTGTTGATTTACTGTTGATTTACATGACAGTGACACTTTAAGCTTTCATGGATCAAGGGTAAAATGCCAAAGCATAACACCACAATCTGCAATCAGTTTACGACTCTACTCAATTTTACTTATTGCTTCAAGAAACACTCATTATGTTCTTAGTTATATCATTATATAGAGAATGGACGAACTCCTGAGCTACCACTCAGTATGCAGCTATTATTAGCCCCTATTATAGTGCTTCTCTTTATCTTTGCATTTAGGAAATGAAATAATATTGTTGGGAATAACCTTATACAGTGGTGTCAGCTCTTTATGAGCTAGACAATTTCCTATATTTGCATTAAGCTAGTATTATGAATACACGTATTTTACACTCAGTAGGTGCACTTCTATGGAGGGCTGTAGAAAATATATTGAAAACAATGGCAGTCAATACCATAAAAATGGACACCGTTAATTTATTTAAAAGGGCTCAGTGTTTGGGGCCATGTATCTCTTTTATCATTGTTATCGTGCTGGATTTACTAGGTAATCTCTACACCAAAAAACTACAGCCCCACCCTTACTTCATAACAGTCATGGAATGTGTTCTAGTCAAGTTGATTGAGCCTGAAACATGGCTGTTTCTGTATTTTCTATAGAGTTGTATGGAGTGTCAGCTTGCGTAGTTGCTGCCCCATGCACCTCCTGCTTAGTGCATATGGCACTTGCTGGGGAGAGGAACAGGATGCCTGTATTAGTGATTGGTTGGGGGATCCTGTGATCTAATATTTATTACTTATCTTTTGATTATATGGTGTTATTTGCTAGAAACCCATTTAATAATATTTAATTTGAACAATATGCTTTTTGGATCAACTTTCATGTTGGGTTGGCAATAAGAACAAATGATAGAGAGACTTTAAGACTATGGGGAACATTTACAAAACTTGCGGCAGGGGCGTACGCCAGGAAGAAGGCGCAGATTTGTCCCTTCTCCCTGGTGTATGCCTGCCATATCCCCCTCTCGCCCAATGAGCAGGTGGGGGGAGGCTTAGCGGAGGAGGGGGATGTCAAGGCGGTGAGGAGGCCTCCTCATGCTACCAGGTATAATTCATGATCCAAATCTCCATGTGGAAGCAGGTGTAGATTTGGTTTGGGTGCCCTGCTGGCCCGATTCACTAAGAGGCGTGCACCTCTTAGTGAATTCATCCAGGGAAAAGGGGGTGGGGCCTTGATAAACACACACCGTGTCTTGTGAGACTTCTCTTCTGGAGGTGTCATTGATAGGCTACGATCACACAACAGTTTTTCCTCCCCGTTTAAAATTACGTCCTTTTGAGGTTAAAATGATGTGTGTCATTTCGCTGTTTGGCCACCTGTCAGTACAATGACAGCTGTTGGTACATTATTCTAGTTTAGGTGGACTGATTGGCCTTTGTGTGTGGCTTTAATTGAAACATCCATTGAATCTAATAGTAAAAACTGTGAAAAAAGAAAAACTGTGTATGACCACCTAAAAAAAACTCTATTTGCAAAAGATGTCCGAAAATAATTGACAAGATCATTTCTTTGAGGTCCATGCAGCTAACATACATTATTTAATACATTGTGTGCATTGGACAGCTGTCAAGCCTTTTCTCTTTTGTTAGAGCAAATATAGCATATTTTTAAAAGGACTCTGTCACCTCCAACCCACCCTCCTCAAATCCCTTAAATAAAGTCCTCTGTAAGTAGGATAAAGGATGCTGATTCCAAATCTGTAATTTGTAGCTTTCTACTTCTGTGTATTTCCCCGCTGTACAGGCCAACAAACTGGGCATGTTGATGCATAGAGAGGACTACTTAGCTCAAGAATATCATGGAGAGGACTACTTAGACTCCTTCATTTGTGGCCTTATAGCTAAGGAATGCAAGAACATAGACAGATTGAAATTGCATCAGAGTTTTTCAACGTAGATATTTTGATCCTGGTCAAGACCCTCTAACTGGCACCCACCATATAGACGAGCTCCAAGCTGTGCTGTTCATAATCCTGCTGCATATTGTTAAGATGACAATTTTGCATGGCACCAAAATTATGCTTGTAATTTCTATATGGCCCATGGCAGAAAAAGATTCCTCTTGGTCTGTCCTTACACTTTTCCAGGTATGTTTAAGTTTACAGCAAAAGTTTTTTCCGCTGCTAGTCCGTATATGCTTTACGTGCTGCCATATAGCTGTCTATTCTCTTTCCCGGAATAGGAGTGCAAAGGACCTCACCTGTGGATGATCAGGCGTTGCAGCATGGATAAAAGAAACGTATTCCAGCAGTCCAATAAAATCTGGTATTTATTTTGTTAATTCCATAAAATCGTTACATACAAAAAATGCAGAAAAATTCTAGACGCATTTCGGCTCGCTCTGAGCCTTGATCACAGCATACAGCAGAGTTAAATACAGACTGACTTATAAGCATGAGAAATTACACACCTTCACCTGCAAACAATTACATCACATGACACAGGGTAAACCAACCTTCCACTGAGGAGGGCGGAGCAATTGAACACATAAAGAGAAGGAAAAAAAAGAAAGAAGAATAAACATACATACCAAAAACATACATATAAAACAGAACTCAAAAAATTATAAATATACATACATATAAAACAAAACAGAAAATTATACATTATAGCATGCTCTTTACACCATTTTTTTCATGAGTTCTGTTTTATATGTATGTTTTTGGCACTTATCTTTCTTTATTTTCCTTCTCTGTATGTGTGCAATTGCTCCGCCCTCCTCAGTGGAAGGTTGGTTTACCCTGTGTCATGTGATGTAATTGTTTGCAGGTGAGGGTGTGTAATTTCTCATGCTTATAAGTCAGTCTGTATACAACTCTGCTATATGCTGTGATCAAGGATCAGAGCGAGCCGAAACGCGTCTTGATTTTTCTACTTTTTTTTGTATGTAACGATTTTATGGAATTAACAAAATAAATACCGGATTTTATTGGACTGCTGGAATACGTTTCTTTTATCCATGTTTAAATTTACTTGATACTTTTCAAAACAAATAATATTTTATGATATTTCTAATCATGCACCATTGACCTGGACTGACAGGAGAGTTGCTCCGTTTCCTAGCACACAGTATGGACGAACAAATAATCAAAAGTCTGGAGAGCTGAGCCAATCAGGGCCAGGTCAGATGCTCTAGTTAGGTACTTAAAGAGACTCTGCCCATAGTTTATGTTGTCCTATCTCAGTGTAGCATAAACTAGTGAAAGAGAAGCTGAACAGAATGATGTATCACTTATAGATAGGCATTTGATTAGCGGTAGCTGCTGAAGTTGGATAAAGCTCTAAGGTTGTCTGGAAAACATCCAAAATCACTGCCAAAAAATATATATAGGAATTCCAAGCCAATTATCATATCACAGAATGGGAAACTAAAATTTAACCTTTATTATAATAATTAAAATGACTCTTGTCAATAATGAAAATATGTGTATAAATAACAACAACACAATTAAATCTATGATAAACAAACGATCGCTGGTGGTAACCACCCCCGATGGGGTAAAGTATCACAATATGCCTACACTCGGTATGCCCTGTTATAAAATAACAAAAAGATGTGTGGGCAAGGTACGGGGACTATGCAGTAATGGCAGGTCTAGGGGTCCTATATGCCCTGTTCTCAGTCCTGAGCTAAACCTGCCCTAGGCGGCGTGTACGTCCTAAAAAGGACGCCCCCCGCTCCAGAACCTGCCCTATCTCCTATAGTTAGCCCTAAGGATAAAGGAAACTAACTGTCTCACTAATCTAATCTAAAATTAGGTGTACTAGTGACTAGGGGCTATGATATTCACAATAGAAGCACACGGGACCGATAGATGGGCTAGGGCAACAAGAAACAAAGTATACTAAGGTAGTCTGTAAGTATAGCAAGGAACTAATACTAAACTGTGCAGTACAAATATTGTGTATTCTTTGTGATAAGTACAATGGTATATGCAACTAACAGCAGTAGAGGTATATACTGCCAAAATTCTATGAAATAGATGAGGATATTCCTAAAGGATATAACCAGCTACATAATACCAGCAGAACTGCAATAGTTAATCAGTATAGATAGACAGACAACCTATAGTTCCACAGCTCTAAGTGGCCAGATTACTACCGTATAGCGCTCACATTCACCTGATCACACAGATGTAACAACCACATGAGCTCCAAGAGGTATATACCATGGTGATATAATATATAAATCACATGTATGCCGCAGTATGGCCGCCCGATATACTCCTGAGCCAGCAATCTCTGCAATATCACCACAGACAACCAACAGACCCCCACCGGTGCAGGCACTAAGTGGTCATAAAACAGAGAATGATATAGAGGGAATAAAACTTTCAGAAGTATCTAGATTTTATACTCATCTGAACACCCTCAGTTGCGGTCTCAACGCGTTTCATATCCTGTAATCCTCAGGAGACCCGATATTAGGATAGTGGATATTGTCCATGCTAGCAATGTTTTGCATGAACGCCATAGACGTGGTAGATGTCCATGATTCATCTCACCTCTACAGCGTTCCCGCTGATCTTTAAAGATCAAGGTCCCACCCCTCAAAGGAGAGTGGACAGCGTGTCTGGAATATCGCGATATCATTCGCCACACTGATAAGGAATCCAGACGTCCTGAGACCCACCAAAAACATGGCGTCTAATAGATCAGCGACAGATCCGCATACAAGGCACTTCCCCCGGATCAAAAACCTCCAAAGATATGGAGGAACCCTAATCGGCGACTGATTCACTGATAGAGCATACAGCCACCTAGACTGATGCGTATCACGGATGACATATAGTTCATCTTAAACTACACTACAGGGGGAATGTAAAAAAAAGGGATGACGGAAATTAACTTATAGTGGTGATTAAAGCACATAGGTAATAAGCCCATACGTCTAATATTCCCTAGATGGGACAGATCTGGACCAACATAACTATAACATGCAATGTTTATAGCAACAAGAGTAATCCAAATATGTATATATAGTACTGGGTGGTTCCTATACATCCTACTCTCAGAAACAACTATGATAGTTATCGGGCATTAGACTGAGCGTCTGTATATGCCGATATGTACGCATAATTGGTGGCACTATTTTGTGTGCCGATATCCGCAGGACCAAAGAACAAAACTATATAGAACAGCACAGAGTACATCATTGGGCTAAATAAAGCAAGTGAAAGAAAGGGCTTCGTTCAGCCCGTTTGGCGCTGTGGATTTACATCTAAAAATCCACTGTGCCTCCTTCTGCAGGAGTTTTTTATTAAAATCTCCTTTTCTAATGGAGGGTCTCACCACCTCCAGGACAGCAAAATTAAATAGAGTAGAGTCCCCCCCGTGAATCTCATTCATATGTCTCGCTAGAGGCGTATTACGGGCGTGCTCTATATCATTAACATGTTCACAAATACGCCTCCTTAACTCGTGGAATTTCTTGCCTATGTAATCCTTGGGGCATGGGCATTGTGCCATATAGACAACCCCCTTAGACCGACAATTGGCAAATTCTCGCAACCAGAAACTTTGACCCGTGGTAGATGCTACATTGACCTTCGTACACCTCATGAAATTGCATGCTTTTCAACCACTACATTTGTAATTCCCCACCGTTTTTCTGCCTAACCATCCGGTTTGGGGTGTGGGGCGTGAGTAATGGCTCCGTACTAGGCGGTCACCCAAACTCCGACCCTTTCTCTACGTAATGAGTGGACGTTCGGGTATCACCTTTTTCAGGCTGGGATCCGCCCTAAGGATGGGCCAAAATTCATTCAGAATCTCATATATTTGGGGTGAACTTTCATCAAATATTCCTATAATCCTTGTGAGGTTGTCCCCCTCCTCTTTTATCCTAGGAACCAGTAGATCCCTCCGTCTCACATCTTTAGCATCCTGATATGCTCGTTTTAGGGCCCACTGTGGGTAACCTCGTGAGGAGAACCTCTATCTGAGCTTATCTGCTTCCTTATAGAAGTTCTCATCCGAGGAGAAATTTCTTTTAATCCTTAAATATTGCCCCTTAGGTATTCCCCTTTTCAGGGACTGGGGATGATGGCTACCCCAGTGGAGGAGACTGTTTGTAGCCGTCTCCTTTCTATAGAGGGTTGTAGACAAGCCTCCATGTTCATTCTTATAGATCTTCACATCTAAGAACGCAATGCTCTGCTCAGCAATTTCATATGTGAACTTCAACCCGATGTCATTAATGTTCAAGAACTCCATAAAGGAGGCAAATTCATCCTTAGTGCCTGTCCACAACACAAAAACATCGTCAATATAACGATTCCACATCAAAATTTTTGATGTCCATACAGTATCTTCTGACGGGAAGACCACGGTGTCCTCCCACCAACCCAGGAGGAGATTGGCGTAAGTGGGGGCACACAGGCTCCTCATGGCCGTCCCCCTGAGTTCGTGGTAGGTCCGCCCATCAAACAAAAAGAAGTTATGGGTGAGTATGAATTCCAACAAGGTATGAAATCATTATGTGACCGAAAAAAATTTCCTCTGGTTTTTAAAAAGTGCTTAACTCCCAGCAGGCCCTTGTCATGGGGAATAGAACTATATAAAGCCTCTACGTCGATACTCGCCAAGAGGGAAGGTTCTTCAATCGTCACCACCTCAATTTTGTTGAGTAAATCCATGGTGTCCCGTGTGTAGGAGGGGAGTGATAAAACAAATTTTCTCAGTACCTGATCGACGTAAAGGCTTGCGCCTTGACATATGGAATCGATCCCTGATACGATTGGTCTTCCTTTTAGGGGCACAAGGCCCTTGTGTATTTTTGGGAGACAGTAAAAAGTTGCTGTCTGGGGGGTCACTGGGCAAATAAATCTATATTCCTTATCGGTTATAAGGCTCTCTCCTTTGCCTTGGTCCAAGATCTGCTTGAGTTGGCCCATAAAGAGGGAGGTGGGATCAGAGTCCAAGACCCTGTAATTCTCTTTGGACTCCAGGATGGACAAGCACATGGTTCTATATGTCTCATGATCCATCAGCACCAAATTTCCCCCCTTATCCGCAACTTTTAGGACAATGGAATCGTCCTTTTCCAAGCTGGTAAGTGCCTGTATTTCCTCATATGTGAGGTTATGGTGATATCGCTGGGGGGTCTTCGCCATTTTATGCAAAACCTCTACTCTACTTAATTTTGCTGTCCTGGAGGTGGTGAGACCCTCCATTAGAAAAGGAGATTTTAATAAAAAAAACTCCTGCAGAAGGAGGCACAGTGGATTTTTAGATGTAAATCCACAGCGCCAAACGGGCTGAACGAAGCCCTTTCTTTCACTTGCTTTATTTAGCCCAATGATGTACTCTGTGCTGTTCTATATAATTTTGTTCTTTGGTCCTGCGGATATTGGCACACAAAATAGTGCCACCAATTATGCGTACATAGCGGCATATACAGACGCTCAGTCTAATGCCCGATAACTATCATAGTTGTTTCTGAGGGTAGGATGTATAGGAACCACCCAGTACTATATATACATATTTGGATTACTCTTGTTGCTATAAACATTGCATGTTATAGTTATGTTGGTCCAGATCTGCACCGTCTAGGGAATATTAGACGTATGGGCTTATTACCTATGTGCTTTAATCACCACTATAAGTTAATTTCCGTCATCCCTTTTTTTTACATTCCCCCTGTAGTGTGGGAGTCCGCTCCTTTAAGATGAATTATATGTCATCCGCGATACACATCAGTCTAGGTGGCTGTATGCTCTATCAGAGAATCAGTCGCCGATTAGGGTTCCTCCATATCTTTGGAGGTTTTTGATCCGGGGGAAGTGCCTTGTATGCGGATCTGTCGCTGATCTATTAGACGCCATGTTTTTGGTGGGTCTCAGGGCGTCTGGATTCCTTATCAGTGTGGCGAATGATAACGCGATATTCCAGACACGCTGTCCACTCTCCTTTGAGGGGTGGGACCTTGATCTTTAAAGATCAGCGGGAATGCTGTAGAGGTGAGTTGAATCATGGACATCTACCACGTCTATGGTGTTCATGCAAAACATTGCTAGCATGGACAATATCCACTATCCTAATATTGGGTCTCCTGAGGATTACAGGATATGAAATGCGTTGAGACCGCAACTGAGGGTGTTCAGATGAGTATAAAATCTAGAAACTTCTGAAAGTTTTATTCTCTCTATATCATTCTCTGTTTTATGACCACTTAGTGCCTGCACCGGTGGGGGTCTGTCGGTTGTCTGTGGTGATATTGCAGAGCCGCGGAGATTGCTGGCCATAACGGGCATACATCGGGCGGCCATACTGCGGCATACATGTGATTTATATATTATATCACCATGGTATATACCTCTTGGAGCTCATGTGGTTGTTACATCTGTGTGCTCAGGTGAATGTGAGCGCTATACGGTAGTAATCTGGCCACTTAGAGCTGTGGAACTATAGGTTGTCTGTCTATCTATACTGATTAACTATTGCAGTTCTGCTGGTATTATGTAGCTGGTTATATCCTTTAGGAATATCCTCATCTATTTAATAGAATTTTGGCAGTATATACCTCTACAGTTGTTAGTTGCATATACCATTGTACTTATCACAAAGAATACACAATATTTGTACTGCACAGTTTAGTATTAGTTCCTTGCTATACTTACAGACTACCTTAGTATACTTTGTTTCTTGTTGCCCTAGCCCATTTATCGGTGTCGTGTGCTTCTATTGTGAATATCATAGCCCCTAGTCACTAGTACACCTAATTTTAGATTAGATTAGTGAGACAGTTAGTTCCCTTTATCCTTAGGGCTAACTATAGGAGATAGGGCAGGTTCTGGAGCGGGGGGCGTCCTTTTTAGGACGTACACGCCGCCTAGGGCAGGTTTAGCTCAGGACTGAGAACAGGGCATATAGGACCCCTAGACCTGCCATTACTGCATAGTCCCCGTACCTTGCCCACACATCTTTTTGTTATTTTATAACAGGGCATACCGAGTGTAGGCATATTGTGATACTTTACCCCATCGGGGGTGGTTACCACCAGTGATTGTTTGTTTATCATAGATTTAATTGTGTTGTTTTGTTGTCTGGAAAACATCCAATGAAAACCTATCACTATATCCATGTTTTCCACATAGCCTTAGGGCTTTATCCAACTTAAGTAGCCACGCATAATCAAATGCCGAACGATCGGGTTCAGATGGACTCGAGCATGCTCGAGGTTAGCTTATCTCTAATCACTTACATTGTTCTGTACAGCTGACCTATAGATATCCTCCTGAAAAAAACATGGACAATAAGTAGTCCTCTCCATTATGTGCGTTAGCCCAGTAGTCTTCAATATTTATGAGAAGCAGAAAACTCCGCCCACCAGCTGCTGGAGGGCAGGGGGAGGGGGTGTGCCAAGAATTCTATTCTCCTGCATACTAGGAGAACAGCTGAACAAAATGATGTAAGTTATACACCGATCTGTTCATCATTTCTGTCACTAGTTTATGCTGCCCTCATTTAAGGTGAATTTAACTTAGTGATAGATTCTCTTTAATCTCTGCACCTGCTGCACTTGAGCACCTTTTGATCGGCCTCTCTATACCTTTGTATTGTTCTTTTGCCTTGTACTTAGTTTTCTCAGTATCCCGACTTCCAGCCTGTGTTTGTCTCTGCCTTTATATGAATATTTTAACCTGCCATGACCGCTTGGTATTTTACCTATATTTTTTTTGACCTGTTACTCTATTTTAACTATCTGGTTTTGAGCATTTTGCATATTATCAGGTATTTATGATATTTTTTGCTTATGTGTGCTTGTTTTTGCTTATACTCTATGTGTTTGTTTGGTATTGACCCAGCCTGTCTTACCTTTCTTCCATCCTTGTGCGCTTATACCAGAGTACGGACTGATCATTTAGGGGCTTCCACATAGATGGAACAATGGTTGGATTTAGAGCAGGATTGCACTGTTCCCTACCTAATACCACATCCTCCTTTCCTTTCTCTGCTCCAGACTATATTTACCAACAAACTTGGATATTTTTGTCCTGATAGGGCCAGTTCACACTGAGCAAACACGGCGCAATTCCGCGGCTCTCCGCCGAGGAATCCCGCCGTGCTCAGTGTCCTGCTTTGAGCGAATGGGAGATCGCGCGCCTGTCCGCTCCCTCTCCTTTCCGCTCAAAGAATGAACATGTTCATTCTTTGAGTGGAGAGCGGCGGCAGCGGATGAGCGCGCGCCCTCTCCATTCATTTAACAACAAGACACTGAACAGGATTCCGCGGGGGAGAGCTCCGTCGCGGAATTGCGCCATGTTTGCTCAGTGTGAACCGGCCCTTAGAGAGGACCTGTGACCTTACCTGGTCTGTTTTCGCAAATATGTCTACTTCCCATTGAATAACAATTATGAATCATCTGTTCTTACAGCTCTGTGTTGCACCATTGCTTTATTATTCTGGCTAGAGCTGTGTGAGTAAATAGACAACTTTCTGGTTCAGCTCTGACTGGACTGTATCCCACAGTGTAGAAACACCCCCCAATTGATATTGCCCATTTAGCTACTTAATCATACAAAATGAGTAGATGAGCAGATGAGTGGCATAAAACAGAACAGATGTTCCAGATGTGTTATATCATGGAAAATACATGTATGTACAAAACAGGGAGGTAAGGAAAGATCACTGTTAGGGTATGTGCACACTACGGAATCCTGGCGGATCACCCGCCATGGATTGCGCAGCTCACCTCCGCTCGCGGACGCATGCATCTCTGCTGGTCCAAAGGCTTTATTCTATGGTTTGCCAGATTCCACTGTCTGCCCAAAGAATGAACCCATTCATTCTTCGGGCGGATGGCGGGAACTGGCAAACTATAGAATGAAGCCTATGGGACCAGCAGAGATACGCGGCTGCGAGTGGGGGCGAACTGCGGAATCCGCGCTGTAGTGTGGACTTACCCTTTCTAAAAACCCTCATCACTTTCCTAGGGCACTAATGACCCTCCTAGAGAAAATTGGATATAATCAGGTGTATTGCAGGTCTTCCAGGCCACAGTATTGCTATCTGCTTAGGCATTTATGTACAGTAAAATAACCACCCAAGATTTTATGTATCTCAGGTACAAATCTGTCATTTACTTTGAAGCCAGTGGAAAGCATACTCTTTACTAGAGAGCTGTTATAGAGCCATCAAGTCTTCAATCTTAACCCATTCTCTGTGAACCCAGAAGTTGTGTAAATTTTTAATCGGTGCATATAGATGAAATGCTGAGCTAGCTACCTGAATATTTTTTTTCACTAAATAACATGAGATGTCAATCTGTAACTTCTACTCATTAGGTTATTTTTAGTTAGGGAAATCCTTGGGTCTGAAAAAAAAAATCACATGCGTGTCATAAAAATGAATGTAAAAAAAAAAAAGAAGACTAAATATTCTCCCTTCACTGAAACATGAGTGAGTGTTTTATGACAGCTGGAGAGGGCCGTGTGAGGGATGGATTTTAACAATTTTGCAACTGTCACGGAAGGTGATGAGGATGTGAAATAGGAAGGAACAAGAGAAAGACAGAATGTGCAAAAAGGGAAAGAAAAATAATAGGACTGAACAGAAAGCTGAACAGATGGGAGTAGAGCGGTAAAGCAGAAAGAGAAACACATTAATAACCCATTTATTACTTAGGGGACCTTCAATGGTTCTCGAACATGTTTTTTTTTTTTTTTTACTTCCAGTGTAAGGGTTAAAGAAGCTTCGGAGAGGCACGTCTGCCCGATCATATACAGAATAAGTAGATACCGGTGATGTTAGCATTTTGCAGCTGTTACAGGAAAATAAAGAGGTAGCACTGCAACTAGCAGTGAAAGTATAGCCAATACATTATTAAAACTACAGTCTAAAGGCTCAGCCTTCTGCTCAGGGATAAGCAAAAAGATGTCAAGGACATAAAAACAACCATAAAACACGCAGCCTCCTATAAATAAGGCACTACTGTAAAAGCCATCGCTTCTCAAGGGGACAACAATAACATTATGGACATCAGCTGGAAATTTCTAATGATTCTTAACAAACAAAAGATAGAAAATTCCTCTTTTTATTATTTTTTTTCTGAATTTTTTTAAAATCCCGTCTGCTTTCCTGGTTGTTTTCACATGATTGCAAAGTGTATTCTGGTTTTTATGTAGTAAGCAGTTTAATAATGAAAGAAAATTACTGTGCCATAGAAGTGATACAGGACGGTAGATTACATTATTTGCTTCCTTAAGTCTCAGAGCGATGCAGTTAAGTTTACATACTGCAACCACAGCTAACACAGGTAAAAATGGCAAAAGCTAAGAAAAGCCTGCCAATTGGGGGTATGCCAATAGGGTGGAAAGAACCCCACATAAAGAAGGAGGGGAGGAATGTTAGAAAATAAGACCCTGACAGGGGACAAAGTGTCCTCCAACCACATACTACCAGTAGTGCCACCCTAGTGGTTATTATTCAGTAGAATAATATTACTCAGTCACTATGTAGCAGTAATGGTTGTGGTCATGTTGTGGCAATATTACTATCGTTCAAAAGTTTGGGGTCACCCAAACAATTTTGTGTTTTCCATGAAAAGTCACACTTATTCACCACCATACGTTGTAAAATGAATAGAAAATAGAGTCAAGACATTGACAAGGTTAGAAATAATGATTTGTATTTGAAATAACATTGTTTTTACATCAAACTTTGCTTTCGTCAAAGAATCCACCTTTTGCAGCAATTACAGCATTGCACACCTTTGGCATTCTAGCTATTAATCTGTTGAGGTAAGCTGGAGAAATTGCACCCCACGCTTCTAGAAGCAGCTCCCACAAGTTGGATTGGTTGGATGGGCACTTCTGGCGTACCATACGGTCAAGCTGCTCCCACAACAGCTCAATGGGGTTCAGATCTGGTGACTGCACTGGCCACTCCATTACCGATAGAATACCAGCTGCCGACTTCTGCTGTAAATAGTTCTTGCACAATTTGGAGGTGTGTTTAGGGTCATTATCCTGTTGTAGGATGAAATTGGCTCCAATCAAACGCTGTCCACTGGGTATAGCATGGCGTTGCAAAATTGAGTGATAGCCTTCCTTATTCAGAATCCCTTCTAGGCTTGGTTCACACTACGTATATTTCAGTCAGTATTGTGGTCCTCATATTGCAACCAAAACCAGGAGTGGATTAAAAACACAGAAAGGATCTGTTCACACAATGATGAAATTGAGTGAATGGCCGCCATTTAATGGCAAATATTTGCTGTTATTTTAAAACAACTGCTGTTGTATTGAAATAATGGCAGTTATTTACTGTTATATGGCGGCCATCCACTCAATTTCACCATTGTGTGAACAGAGCCTTTCTGTGTTTTTAATCCACTCCTGGTTTTGGTTGCAATATGAGGACCACAATACTGACTGAAATATACGTAGTGTGAACCCAGCCTTACCCTGTACAAATCTCCCACCTTACCAGCACCAGCAACCCCAGACCATCACATTACCTCCACTATGCTTAACAGATGGCGTCAGGCATTCTTCCAGCATCTTTTCATTTGTTCTGCGTCTCACAAACGTTCTTCTTTGTGATCCAAACACCTCAAACTTGGATTCATCCGTCCACAACACTTTTTTCCAGTCTTCCTCTGTCCAAAGTCTGTGTTCTTTTGCCCATCTTAATCTTTTTTTTATTGGCCAGTCTCAGATATGGCTTTTTCTTTGCCACTCTGCCTGAAGCCCAAAATCCCCAGCCGCCTCTTCACTGTAGATTTTGACACTGGTGTTTTGCGGGTACTATTTAATGAAGATGCCAGTTGGGGACCTGTGAGGCTTCTGTTTCTCAAACTAGAGACTCTAATGTGCTTATCTTCTTGCTTAATTGTGCAAAGCGGCCTCCAACTTCTTTTTCTACTCTGGTTAGAGCCTGTTTGTGCTGTCCTCTGAAGGGAGTAGTACACACCGTTGTAGGAAATCTTCAATTTCTTAGCAATTTCTCGCATGGAATAGCCTTCATTTCTAAGAACAAGAATAGACTGTTGACTTCAGATGAAAGTTCTCTTTTTCTGGCCATTTTGAGCGTTTAATTGACCCCACAAATGTGATGCTCCAGAAACACAATCTGCTCAAAGGAAGGTCAGTTTTGTAGCTTCTGTAACGTGCTAGACTGTTTTCAGATGTGTGAACATGATTGCACAAGGGTTCTCTAATCATCAATTAGCCTTTTGAGCCAATGAGCAAACACATTGTACCATTAGAACACTGGAGTGATAGTTGCTGGAAATGGGCCTCTATACACCTACAGTATGTAGATATTGCACCAAAAACCAGAAATTTGCAGCTAGAAGTCATTTACCACATTAGCAATGTATAGAGTGTATTTGTTTAAAGTCATTGAAAAGTACAGTGCTTTTCCTTTAAAAATAAGGACATTTCAATGTGACCCCAAACTTTTGAGCTGTAGTGTATATATATATATATATATATATATATATATATATATATATATATATATAGGCTTTGTTGTTATTAGTATATAGGCTTGACAAAGGTGTATATCAGCGGTGGGGAACCTCCAGCCCCTGACACCTCCGGATGCGGCCCAGGCTTTCCTGTGACATGCGCCGGCACATACAGCATCCTCCGGTGTCTGTGACGGCTGCCAGGCACAGGAGGATGCTGTCTCTGCCGGCTCCTGCCCCACTAGAGCGCCGCACGTCTTCCTTCCCCTGCAGGCCGTGCGTGATGATGTCATTTCATTGCGCGCCGCCTGCAGGAGAAGACGGGCACAGGCTAGATGAGAGAGAAGAGGACCTGGGCAGCGTGGGAGCGGAGGAAAGGTGAGTGGGATGTTTATTTTTTTTATTGGGGCAGGCACTGGGGGTTAACTAGGCCACCAGGGACACGACTGGGGGGCTAACTAGGCCACCAGGGACATGACTGGGGGGTTAACTAGGCCACCAGGGACATGACTGGGGGTGTTAACTAGGCCACCAGGAACATGACTGGGGGGGTTAACTAGGCCACCAGGGATATGACTGGGGGGTTAACTAGGCAACCAGGGACATGACTGGGGGGGATAAACTAGGCCTACCAGAGGCATCACTGGGGGTTGACTAGACTACAAGGGGCATTACTGGGGGTTAACTAGACTACAAGGGGCATCACTGGGGATTAACTAGACTACAAGGGGCATCACAGGGGGGTTAATTAGACTACCAGGGATATCAGAAAGGGGTTAACTACAGCTACCAGGTGCATCACTGGAGGTTAACTCTGGTTACAGGGCATCACTAAGGATTCACATCAGGTACAATGGGCATCAAAGAGGGTTAACTACAATAGCAGGGGCACTAGGGGAACAATATTTTGCCTTGCCCTGGGTGCTGCAAACCCACGCTACTAACTGCCGCGCACAGTATGTGGCCCTCTAATGATTTTATTAATGCCCGACCGGCCCTTGACATGGAAAAGGTTCCCCACTCCTGGTGTATACTATCGCCGAAACGCGTTGCCTATTTTTTTCTTTTGTCTATACCCAACAATAAAACTGTTTGCTGGAACTATCTACGCACGGTCTGACCTGGAGGGGGACTTAGATATTGGTTTATCTGTCCCCCAGGTAGAGTAAGTATACTAGCTACCTTTTGCCACATTTCGATACTCTATCTCCTTCTCTTATCTCATTAATGGTTCTGAGCACAATTCTGGTTTAATTTTTTCTGTTTTCATTGTGAGTAACCAACGTCCAATTTTTTGGACTGATTTTGGGCTACTGAATGTTCCTGCTCTTCATATGGATATCACTGATGTGATGGACAATTAGTTGTATGATCATGGCTCTATGTTGAGGTGCGGGTTAATGCCACCCACTATTACTTGGTGAGTAATACTGCCTTGAAATTTTTTGGGATGAGTGCTGTCCTCCTCTGTTATTACTTTTCACTAAACGTGGTGTGAAACTCACCTTGTACCTCAGTGCTATGGCCAAAGTCAAATTCAAGTTACAGGTTAATAGTAACAGTTTTATTGCTCTAGAGCCATGTTACCCAACTCCAGTCTTCAAGGACCACCAATATGTCATGTTTTGAGAATTCCCTTAGTATTTAAAGAGGTTGTCCCGTAAAAATTATTTTTCTTTCAAATCAACTGGTGTCAGAAAGTTATATAGATTTGTAATTTACTTCTATTTAAAAAGTCTTCCCATACTTATAAGCTACTAAATCCTGCAGGAAGTGTTGTTGTATTTACTTTCAGAGACAGTGCTCTCTGCTGACATCTCTGGACGAGACAGGAACTGTTCTGAGCAGTAGAAAATCCCCTTAGAAAACCTCTCCTGCTCAGGACAGTTCCTGACATGGACAGAGGTGTCAGCAGAAAGCACTGTTTCAAAATGTAGCAAATTATAAGCACTTGAAAGCTTAAGATTTTTAAATACAAGTAATTTACAAATCTGTATAACTTTCTGACACCAGTTGATTTGAAAAAATAACTAGCCAACTAACTAACTAAATAAATAAAATAAATTCCCTGGAGTAACCCTTCAACATGTATGTGTGCCTGTGCATGGTTAGAAATGTCTTTAATAGTGATGAGCGAGCATGCTCACGATACTCAAGACAATGGCATCTTCCTCTTCCTGTATGTTTTTTCTCAGCCAATCATCATGCAGGAGAGTCTTTGGGAGCTCATATAGAACCTCACTGCTCATTGTCCTGTGTAACAGGTGGCATACACCATATACCACCACTTACACACAGACTATATGACAACCTCCAAAAACTAGTGTGACCAGTATCTTTTGTCATCTGCAGCCAGTCTACACGGTTGCTTTATTTTTTAGTGCAGCCATATCCAAGCTCACTGCTCATTGTCCTGTGTAAGAGGGTGGTATACACCATATAGCAACACTTACCCACAGACTATACGACAACCTGTTGCCCAGAATGTGGCGTAATGGTGCTATTAGGCAGCCTCAGAGGCATCAATGCATGCTGCCCCTGCTGTTTCCTGTCCATTTCCGTGGTGTTTCCATCATTTTCTGAGGTTGACAGGTTTTCACACAATCTTTCCTGGGCCGAGCTTGGGTCCCCTGCAAAAATGCTTGAGTTTCCCATTGACCTCACTTCATTGACTTTTGTTACTCGAAACGAGCACCTGAGTATCGGGAAATATTCGTCTCGAGTAACGAGCATTTGAGCATTTTAGTACTCGCTCATCACTAGTCTTTAGCATTATTCCAGAAACAGCTCGTTCCTCCACATCTTGGGTATAATGAGTACAGGTCCACAAGAGATCAGTAGTGGAAAAAAATGTCTGATAAAAAATGTTGATTTATTAGACCCAATGCGTTAAAAAAAACAATCAGGTTTCTTTTTCAAGAGTCACAGTGACGGCCGACAATGATGGCCACCATGATGGCCGCAAATAATGTTCATAAGACTCTTGAAAAATAAACGTCATCTGTTTTGAAACGCGTTGGGTTTAATAAATCAACATTTTTTTATCGGCCATCTATTTCCATTACTCTCTCGCGGACATGCACCCATTATACCTGTGATGTGGAGGAAGGAGCTGTTTCTGTGATTATTATCCCTCGTGAATATCGGGAGTGGCTGCGCTCTGTTATTCCATGTTATAATGAAATTTGTGCCAGAGTAGTTTGCACAACTTTCCTAGGTGAGAGATGCTTGGGCTACTCCCATCACTTTGTACTAACTTATCCTCGGTATAAAGCGCTGTCTATTTCTTTCTGTTTAAAACTCTCATATTGGTCACAGATTACAGATAATTTTGCATTTGATGCCTAGTTATATTCTTATGTCCGTGGTCAGCTCTACCAAATAACCAGGTAGTTCTAGGAAATAGGAAATTACATAAACATTTCATTGTTAGCTCTCCTTTATGTTTTAGAACAAAAGAAACTCAATTTTTTTTCTCTCCTTTTTTATCCAGTTACCTATTTCCTATTCTCTTTTGTATAGCTGAGCATATGGAGGCTACACAGCTAATTCTGTGTAAATATAATGTATCAGTCCTCAAGGTTAAAGCTAGTAGTGAGTTTCAAGGTGGTTTAAAAAAACAAAATAACAGTAGAAAATATTATAAAATAGAGGTAAAGCGGTATTGTCATCTAGGGGTGGTCTGGGTCAGGGAGGCATTTGCCAGTCTTTCTCCAGTACACTATAGGCCTCAGGACCCAGAGTCAGACTTGACCACCGAAGAATCCCTCCCAATCCCGATTGCCTTTACCCCTGTGCACGCATGGCCATTCTTGGCAATGTGTAGGCCAGACGACTGCACAGGGTGTTGCCAGCATCTCAAACCCTAAACCCCTGGCACACCTCTCTCAGGGCATCAATACCTATTCCGCAGGAGGCATTATTACTATATATATATGGGCACAGCAGGGGACATTATTACTATATGGGGGCACAGCAGGTGACATTGTTACTGCGAGGGCACAGCATGTGGCATTATTACTATATGGAGGGCACAGCTGGGGGCATTATTACTATAAAGGGGCACTGCAGGTAGCATTGTTACTATGGGGGCACAGCATTGGGCATTATTACTATATGTGGGCACAGAAGATGTCTATACTATATGAGCAAGAACCCTAAAAAGACGAGTTGTGTCTTCATGATGGCTGGGCAATATGGAGAAGAAAGTTTAAAGTGAGTCATTAGTAACTGCACTATAATCACTTGAAAATCACATGGTGCACACTGCCTGTGTACCATTGGTGTGTATTTCTAGATAGGTCAGTGTATGAAGATGATACTGGTATTTGTACAGGGGATGTTATTTAGTAATGGTATGGAAAAGGTAATGGTGGTGTCTCTGCAGGCAACCTGACCTGTGGCTCGCCATTGGACCCCTGGGGCCCCCTGACCCATTCAGATAAGGGAATTCAAATACAGTGGTACCTCGGTTCTCAAACTGCTCGGTTGTCAACTGCTTGGAATTCAAATTATATTTTCTAGGAAAGTTTGCTTTGGTTCTCAAACTCTTGCTCGGTTCTCAAACATTTTTGAGCACCCAGTCTTGAAGTACTGGTATCTGAACGTTTTTGCGAGCGTGGATGGTGGGTTGTACCTGGTGAGTTTAGCACTGGTGAAGCTTCACATACAGTACAGCTGTATAAGACTGCTGGAGTGCATATACAGTACAGTAGTAGTACAGCCAGTGCACCACCATCTCCTATACCGTAAAGTACTGTTTAAGACTACTTGAATGCATATACAGTACAGTAGTAGTACAGTCAGTGCACCGTCATCTCCTATCCCATACAGTACCGTTTAAGACTGCTGGAGTGCATATACAGTACAGTAGTAGTAAAGTACCACCATCTCCCATACTTTACAGTGCTGGGATGGGGGGACTCTATACAGTAAAAGATGAGTGAGGAGTTAGTGACTACTATACTATAATTGTTGGTTTTGTTGTACTGTACAGTATAGAGCTGTAGTGATTATACTGGGCACTTACCAATGTAATATATATGGTTACTCTAGGTAATTATTGGTGGGTGCTGGAACCAATTAAACACATTTACATTATTTCCTATAGGAAGACACTGCTCGGTTCTCAAACCGCCTTCCGGAACCAATTAAGTTTGAGAACCAGGGGCGAAGGAAGGGCCGAAGATGTTATCTGAACTGGCAAAACTGTGCCACTGTAAGAAGTATGGGAGTGGGTGACCATCTACCTTCCCTGCACTGATGTGGGGGAAGGTAGTAATAGGTAAGGGCTAGAGTGGTCCTTGAAGGACGGGGGGGCGGGCAGCTATCTTGCTACTCATGGGCCAGTGCTGTGTGCTTGCCCCCAGGCTAAAATTTGCAGGCCAGCCCCTGTTTCCATCCTCACAACTTGGTCCCCCTAAGCCCATCTGGCCCCCTTTTGACCACTGTTGGTTAGGAAGCTAAACATGGCTGAGACAGCTTTACACAAGTTTTACACAATATGCATAACTCCTATTAATGTTGGTTTTCAGCCTGGACCACTTCTGGTCTATTGTGGCTACCAGAGATGGTTGGGAAGCTGGAGACAGATGCATAACTAGGCTGTGGGTCTGATATGGGTCTAGGTTTATATCTTGTACTGTAGAACTAGTTTCAGGAATATGACCCGCATTATTGTATCATGTAGAAATAGTTTATGATGCTTTCATAGTTATATGAAATTCTAGTTGTTTGATGTGTTGAGTCTTAACTCACCGTAGTTGCTACGATATATAGAGATCATTAGCCAAAAGTCACAAGGACCCTGTAGCTTGAGGATATCTGAGAAGCCACTTTGATATATCAGTAAGTATACCACCTTATTGGCTCTACATGAGTTAGATTCTATTTTATGTTACATTATCTTTTTTGTTATATTTATGCATTGAGTATTCTTATGAATAAATCCCTACTTTTAACTTTCTACCACTTTTTCAATTGAATTGCAATGTTAAATCATCTTAAAGCCCCACTATTAGCTACGGAGGGGTGCCTTGAGGACTGAGACAATATGGTCACACACATTTTGAAAATTCTTAGTCTCCTGTGGGTAGAGGTGACATATCTGTGTCCTCTGGCCCCACTTATCTATTCTGACAAAAGATCCCGCTGAGCTCCATCTTTACAATATGTTTGAGTCACTCTAAATTGATTCTAGGTTCACTTTGAGTAAAGTGGATTTTCCTGGTAAAATCTCTAATTCCGTGTATAATACTATAGGCGAGGTATTATTAGGCAGAAACCCTACTTTAGAAGATAATGATTAGTTGTGCTTTTGAACCTTTATTCACACAAAGTAGTTTAAATATATTCATGTGAATTATGATAAATCTTTACATGAAATAACCATAAAAACAGCCCCCATCTGTAATATTCATAACCTTTCTGCGACAGAAGCAGAGAATGTTTTTGTCCAACCCACAAGTATAAGATTGCAAACTCTTTAAGCTACTAAAAGTTCACTCTGGGGGTTCAGATGCTTAGCTGTTTGCAGAAATAAAAATAGCTTGTTTCTATAGGAAAGTAAACTGCATTTGAATTTTATTACCGGGTACATGTATAATATTGAATATTTCAGATACTGAAAACATAAAGGCATAATACAGATAGGTCACATAAGGCAAGGTAAATAGAAGTGACAATTTCACAGTTTCCTAATATAATTTGTGTAACTTGCTGTCAGGGAGTATTATAAATTATTTTATGTGCATGGCGGAAAGTGAGATAAGGACAAACATATTCATGATATATTGTTGTCATATTGCTGACAATGTAGGCTAACGTTCCCCAATGTGCTCCCAAGTTGAATGGTGGATGATCTGAAGAAATGTACTTGGTTATACACACAGATATAAGCAGGAATATTAACAGTGTAGGCTGTAAAACTGTTCAGATGCTTTAGTTTAGTGCTTGTCAGTGTGAAATTATGACATGGTAACAAAAAAATTTCCAAAAAAATCCAAAATAACAGACAGTGCCTACTAGAGATGAGCAAAGCAGGTGGAGCTTTTTGAGCTTCGTAAATTTTCAGTCGAACTCGGTAAGATTCGTGAATCGAATTTTAACGAATTTCATTACAACAGCCAAAACTATAGTAGCTACAATACTGGGACTATTACAGAAGGGAAAATTTGTTAAAGCATGTTGTTGTAAAAGTGTCATAAATCAGAAAATCAGAATCTACAGAAAATGTCCATCAGCTAGTCAATTATCTAATTTCCGCCTATCCTCTCCTTTCCATCCTTATATCACTATATTAGTCTTTCCCTGCCTGCTGTCATCCTGCTCTCTCCTCCACACACAGCCGACTGGCCACCTCCGTTCACAAACCGCCTTATATAGAGGGGGAGGGGGAGGTGCTGACATCACAGAGGAGCCTGCTGCTGATTGGACGGGTGCTATGGATTATGGTTAATGCCTTTCCCCCACCCAGTGACGCTCCAGACAGCATATACGGCTGCCATTTGTTTTTTTGTTTGTTTGTTTTTTAATTTCCTTACCAAATCAGTGGGAAGTCACTTTGCAGAAAGAAGTGAATTGACAGCAGGATTCACAGCGAATCTTGATTCGACAGATTTGCTTCGCTCATCTCTAGTACCTTCCATACAATATCTGAATGTAAAAGAACTCTTTGCAGTTATCCTATGGTAAACATTCTGAAGGAGAACTAAACAAAGAAATCTATTCCCCCTGTAGCTGATCAATACTACTGCTGATAAAGCTACCCCATAAAGTTCCCATGTTCTTGAAGTTCTCACTAGCCACTGGATATATAAGCAAAATATTTGTCTGCAAAAAAATGACATATTAAATATTAAAGAAATGACACATTTGGTACTGCTTACAGGGTAGCCACCCCCTCCCTGTTCTTATTGCCCTATTCATTGGCAAAACATAATGGTAATGTCAAAGTGACTTTCCTGATTCAAACACACTACAATTACCTGAGAAACACAATTTTCTGATTATGTTACTTGACTGAGACTCACAGCTGCTGACCCTAAAGAAACACGGTTGTGAGGTCACACCAGCTAACCTGAAACTTACTTGTGATGTAGCTTAGCTACATAAAATCACCCGGTGGTATCACAGTATGCTGCCTGAGTGAAAACCAGGTGTGAAGTCACAGCAACCCACTTGTGATGTCACTGATATCTAAAACAAACAGAACTGTGACATTGCTAATTATTGCCGAACTTCCCTAGGCATGCACAAAACTTTTCTCATCTACTTCATAAGAAATATTAAAACATATACAGTGTTACCTCGGTTCTCAAACTTAATTGGTTCCGGAAGGCAGTTTAAGAACCGAGCAGTGTCTTCCCATAGGAAATAATGTAAATGTGTTTAATTGGTTCCAGCAGCCACCAATAATTACAGTTTAATCTCTACAGTACATTACATAACAGCACTATACAGTACAGTACATTACAGAACAACCCTATACTGTACATTGTACACAAGAAACATTCATCAAAACCAGCAATTATAGTACAGTAGTCACAGAACGGCCGATCTCTTACAATCTGTGAACCAGGTTTTAACGTGTAATGTTTTTTATCCATGTTTAACCCCTTTCCGTCAGTAATACATATATATATATACGTATACATATTTTATAACATAAATAAATAAACATATTATATATTTTAGCATGCGGAATTGTCCAAGCTATTAAAATATAACATTATTGTTCCCGCACGGTAAACCGTGTAAATGAAAAAAATGTAAAATAAAAACAAGATTGCAGATTTTTTTCAATTATATATCAGAAAAAAATTTATAAAAAGTGATCAAAATTTTTCTGTTACACCAATATGATTTTAATAAAAACTAGAGATCATGGCACAAAAAATGACACCCAATCAGCTCTGTAGGTAGAAAAGTAAAAGCGCTATGGCTCTTAGAAGGCGGGGAGGAACATTGTATTAATTTGACCCGGGCATCAAAGGGCTCTGTCTTGAATGGGTTAAGAAATATTGCTTTATGTCTATGTTGTAGTTGTTATTCCAGTCCATATTTTAAGTTATGTTAACTTTCAGATTTTTCATATAGCAATGATGCCCTCAATGAGAAAGAGTGAAAGCGATTGCTGCTGAGGAAGGAGTAAGGTACTTTCTCTGAAACAACCATGGAACATTTTATTCCAGGCACAGGATATTCAACATTCAGTGACTGAAGTGATTGTAGATGAGGTACCAAAAAAGTAAGGAATATCTGATTCCAGGCACATTATATGTAGTGACAGGCTCAGGATAAGTGGTTGATACCCAATGTCTAAAATACACAGAAAGTGTGGTGCTGAGTTACAAGCACCAAGTACATACTCATAGCAAGTGAGATAGTTTACACTGAAAAACATCATGTGCTTTCTGGCAAGATGAGGATGAGACAGACAACTCCTGCTTATTGAATAGGCACCTGCCGTGAGTATGGTATATATAATTATATTACAAAACAACAGTCTCTACTGTTGATATACCTAACCAGTTCATTGTTTGTTTGTTTTAAAACTTATTCTTACGTTTTGGTATTTGCAGAAAATTTATATATTCATATGCAATGATTAACTATTGCTGTACATTTATTGGTTATTTGTAATTATTTTTATGTGTAATAAATGTGTTCCTAAATTTATTTTTTTTCGTTTATTAAAAATTGGCTTAAATGATAAAATAGAAATTGGTGTAAACTGACCAAAGCAACCAATCACAGCCCAGCTTGCATTTATCAGTGTGAAAATAAATTGAACTGTGATTGGTTGCTATGGGCAGTTTACACCACTTTCTATTTCGCACACTTTGATACTGTATATGTGGGCTTTTGTGTTTCTATGGCTTTTTAGTGTGGAGCCACATAACTTCCTCTTTTCACTGAGGCACAATTGTGATGTCCCAGCAGCTAATTTACTGAATCACTCAGGGTTCTAGGACTCTCCCAGGTAACTATAGACCAGTAAGCTTAACGTCCATTGTGGGAAAATAATTTGAGGGACTCAATCCAGGAATATGTAGAGGGTATTGGTATTATAGGTGATAACATGGTTTTACTAAGGATAGAAGCTGTCAAACCAACCTAATATGTTTCTATAAAGAGGTGAGTAGAAGCCTGGATAAGGGGTGGCTGTGGATATACTGTAACTGGATTTTGCAAAAGCATTTGACACTGTCCCTCATGGGCGTCTGATGGGTGAATTAAGTTCTATGGGTTTAGAAAGTTTAGTTTGTAACTGAATTGAAAACTGACTTAAAGCAAATGTACTATCAGGTACATTCGCTTTAAGTCCTGCACATGTATAAAACGGCGCTGGTGCGGAGAAGCTGGTGCCGCTGTCCTTATTTTGAACCCAAGTACGGTGCTGTTCTATTCACAGGCAACGGGCCAGGGGTGAAGCTCTGGAGGTTGAGGTGCTTAATTCCAAACATGGGCATTGTTGTATTCAGACTGACTTAGAGTATAGCAATAACATGTCAATTACGTGCATTACATAAAAAAATTACCCCCTGCCCAGTTTACATTTAGTATGGTCTGTTGGTCCTAGATGCCTGTATTATAAATATAATTATGCTATAATTGTTATCCAAACTGAGAACAGAAAGGAACAAGTAGTAGGTGGACAAGCCCTTTGGCAACTAATAGCATTTCATAAACTTGCCAAAACAAATTGGCAGATGTAAATATAGAAAATAAAAAATGTAAAACATAAGTGGTTTCCTGGTGTTTGCCTTTATATTCCTTCATTCTGTAAAAAAATAAAATAGAACTACAAGGCAAGCTGCCTACACTCTTAAATAAAGAAAGAATGCCTGTTATGTTTTAGTAGCTCTATAGTGCAGACAGTACTTTAAAGTGGAGTGATGTCACGGAAGTTTCATGTGAATTCCACAAAAATGAGGCATGATCTCTAATCTGTGCAATTTGTTACTGTAACTACCTCAGCAATATGACTTAAAGCCGTACAAGAAGGAAAAATACCAAAGAAATTGCAAACACACTAGATTCATTATGAAGAAAAAAAGCTCCAAGTATACATTTATATAGTCATCAGGAGCAATAAAATATTATAATCATTTTCCTGCTCTGAATGCAAAAATGAGAAACCAAGAGCCATAAATATATATATTTTTTTGCCTAGTGCAAGAAAATACATGAAAGAAATAAATGTTAATTGTCCGTAAGGAAAAAGAAATATTATCATATTAAGAACAGCTTTCCAGAAAGTTAATAAATCTGTTTCATAAACCATTATAAACTAAGATAATGGTCAGATGTAATGGTCAGTTTACGGTGGGAAGATTATATGACCCAATTATTTTGCATGTTATTCAGCTGAAAATTGCTTTTTTTATGTTTTTGATCTTATAGTAGTAGAGGCTTTAGCTTAGGGTTCACACACCTTTTCACCAGCAAAGTTCTGTGAAACATAAATTGATACAAAACCCTGCAAAAAGTTCTGTTTTTTCCATTGACTTCTATTAAACCTAATGGGTCTCTTCCTGATGTGTTTTGTCATCAAATTAATTGTGTTTATTAGTTTTCTCTGTCAGTTTCTTGTATCACAATTCTAAAAATTAGCCACTTCTAGTGTGGCTCCAAGGTCGGTGTCACGACCACGCGCGCCAACCTGCGCCGGCCCTGACAAGGGGGAGGGGAGTCCTAACCACACCAGGCGGAAAGGATCTAACACAAAGATCAAAAGGGGGGGGGGGAGAAGGACAAGACAAGGGAATCAAAGGAACTTGGGGCTCTGGACTCCCCTGGGTTGCTCTAGCCCTACAGGTCGATTCACCTTACGCACTCATGCTTTACGCCCTGCTCCCGGGCCATAACTCGAGCGTAAATCGCCCCCTGCCGCCTTCCGCACACCCTGACACCAGACACCCACTTGGCCACGAACACTGCCTGCTCGTTGACCAACACAAACACGACACTTCGCTGTATCTGGACCCACCAGTCGCTGTCATACACGTGACCCACTGACCGCAGCCAGACACACCTCCACGAAGCACGCACACAGAACTTTGCTATGTTGGGACCCACCGGCTGTCGTCATACACGTAACCTTCCAGCCGCTGCCAGACACCCAAACACAACATACATACACAACTTTGCTGCCACCACCCTATCTATTACCTTACTGGGGAGACAGGGAACCCCAAGAGTGTTCCACTCGCAAGCAGACACACCCACACGGTAGAGTAAGCCACCCGGTCATACACTATACGGTCACACACCGCACATGCACTCTTCCTGGAGCTAACTAGGTTCGTTTAGGCTACAAGACAAACCATCAAACTTTTAGGTTTAATGCATTAAAATGGACAGTACTTGGTTACAAAAAGATGGTTACAAAAAGACATACAGACACTGCAAACAAATAAAACAAAAAGGATAAAATAAGAAAGTTCTAATACTTAGCACAGGATGCGTCGTATGGGTTCTTCCTTCCCAGGGGATAGGGGCTTAGAAAGTGGTGCACAAACCAATTCGATTGGATCCCCAACTTTGTGACCATTACATGTTCCCTAGGTCTCACTTTTATGTAAGACCTGAAAGGGTTGGGCTGAGGGCGTCACCTGACATCTGTAACTCAGCCCCTTTGGGCAGAGCTTCAGCTGCCCCCCTCAGCCCTCAAGGGAACACACTTGGACATATCAAAAAAGATACTTTCCCAGGCACCATATCAATGGTACGGGCCCCAGCCCTTGTTCATAATTTATATCTCGTCATCCTGATTCCTGGCATATCAAACATCATATGCCTCGGACACTCAGAAGGTGAGATACCCCTTATGGCATGATGAGGACAGGTAGACAGGCCATGTTTGGACTCCCCGCGATGTCCTCATCATAACCGACGCTAGGAAATTGGTTCTGTGGCTCTATGTTTTATCTGAAGAAAGTTAGGGAAGATTTCATATTCCTATTCCTTTCCTCAAAGAGAGTTCACCCCCTGCTGGCATGGAGTCAGTGAGCCTGCCTCAGAGGTGCGAAGTCAACACTCTAGTCACAATCTACTCCACCATCTTCTTTACAGCTCCATGCTTATTCCCCCATGCAGAGAGACTTTTGGTCTTTTACACAAGGTAATCAGACGGCCTGACTCCAAGCTAATCAATAAGTCCATATGATTAACTTGCGTCAGCTATGGGTTATTGCTATTAGACTAAATCTATAAAATATCAATCACAATCTATAAAATATCTACTGCATGAATACATATAAACCACACCACACCTAAAACCACTTTACATATTCATGAATAAGGACAGGGCTGTCCATATTCCTTACACCTCCCCCTTTTATGAGATGGCAAGGGAGATCGATTCACAGATCATCTCCCGGCCATCTCCATGCTCCTTTCCTCTGATGGGTCAACCCATTAGCAGGGGGAAGCACATTCTTTCTGACCAAGTCCCAGAATTATGAGTGGAGGTCAGCCGACCTCTCACACAGATATCAAGTATATCATAACCACTGGTGGCCACAATTACAGAGTTTACATAGCAATGGTACAGGAAACATCCTCCAATCTTAAGAAAGTCCTCTACCTTCCTAGAATCCCAAGGCATCTCATGAAGAGGTCTCGTCCCGGCCACCCACAAACTGTTGATATCTGGGGGGTCAGTTTTGATGTTGAAGGGCCTCTCATCTTTGACTCCTCTTGTAGTTAGAGAGACAACAAGTTCATTGACCAAGGACCCCAATGATCCAGATGGATCCACTGAACTTTTTCCACCTTGTAATCCATTTGGATAGTCCATTTTAATAAGGACTCCAACGGTTCCCATCACCTCCATGGTTTCCTCCACACAGTTCCTAGTCTCTGCATCTGGGAACTCTTTAGAAATGTTCTTGTACTTCAGGCTGCATTTAGCTATAGGAACACCGTCCATGCCTTCCTCAGTTGGCTTATGGACAACAGCCTCCACTGCAGGATGTCCCTCCTGTATGGCAACACAAGAAAAATCTTCAGCCCCGGCATCACAGGGCCCTTTACATATATCACAGTCTCCCACATCAGTATCTGCTTTATCAATGGGATACTCCACGCTAATGTCCATACCTCCACCAGGTTCCTGGACATTGGAGTCCTCCGACTCCACACAGCTTTTTGGGGACAGCTCCCTAATCCCAGGGTGGGAGGCTGTCCCTTGCACAGATTTGGACTCTTCACACTGCTGAGACACAGAATCCATAGTGGCAGGAACACAGTCCATTTTCAAACTTATGGGGGCTTCCGGGCTGACCACCCCATCTCCTGTTACAGACATCAGGGTTCCTTGCACCACCTCCACCATGCAAAACATCTCAAAAGGACAGTCAGCCTCTTGGGTACCCACCACCTCAGCATCAGTGGGTTCACAAGCAATATCCTCCTTCGACAGTCCATTTAGATAAAGTGGTGTCTCCAGGGAGGGGTTACACCAGATGCTAGTGGTTGCAGCACTTCCCAGGTCCTTGGAACAGTCCAACAATCCTCCACCATTTCCCACAGGCCCACATGTTGTAATATTACAGTCCTTGCCATCGGTATCACACAGTACCTGGCTGGTTCTGCTGATCTCCTCCTCAGGTGCTGCTGTGTTTTCCATAACTGGGGTCTCCACATGCTGGAGTGTCCTCGGCTCCACATTGGTTCCCAGCCACACACTAGTAGCCACCTCTTGTTCTGGCACAGTCCTTGTAATACCAGTGTCCTTGGGGTTTAGCATCTTGGCACTCCTTTTTCCACACTCTTGGATGAGTGCATGTTTAATGGTGTTATAGTCCTGGTAAGCCTCCACAGGTAAGCAAACCAAAGTTTCCAGCAGGTTTCCCCTAAGGCAGCAGATGAAGTTGTGTGCCCATTTTTCCGCCGGCACATAGAATTGTAGACAAATCTCTTCAAACAGAGGCCCCAGGGTGTGTAGGTCCTCATCTGTCTCCATGATGGGCAAATAGTCAGGATCGGGCCCATACAGCATTGCCCCCACACGGCTCCCAAGCAGTTTTGTCAACTTCCTCTGGATTTCTCTCATAGCTTCTATCTCGGGTTGGACGTATTTCAGGCGTATCAGGGGCTCATATATACTTAGATTCCGCAGGTACTTTCGCAGGCAGATATCCATGATCCTCATGGTTTACAAATAAAAAGATAGAAAAGAAAAACAAGATAGGGGAAGGGAATTGTTTGCACGTATGTCTATAGAACAAAAATCAAGCACTGTGTTTGTCTTGTATGCTGGTCCACCTCGCAAGGTATCTACCAGCCTTTAGTGTTAGGAATAATTCCGTAAACCAGACACTAGAGCCTAATCACACAAAAAAGTGATATCCCACCGCTGCTAACCAATTTGTCACGAACACGTGCGCCAACCTGCGCCGGCCCTGACAAAGGGGAGGGGAGTCCTAACCACACCAGGCGGAAAGGATCTAAAACAAGGATCAAAAAGGGGGGGGAGAAGGACAAGACAAGGGAATCAAAGGAACTTGGGGCTCTGGACTCCCCTGGGTTGCTCTAGCCCTACAGGTCGATTCACCTCACGCACTCACGCTTTACGCCCTGCTCCCGGGCCGTAACTCGAGCGTAAATCGCCACCTGCCGCCTTCCGCACACCCCGACACCAGACACCCACTTGGCCACGAACACTGCCTGCTCGTTGGCCAACACAAACACGATACTTCGCTGTATCTGGACCCACCAGTCGCTGTCATACACGTGACCCACTGACCGCAGCCAGACACACCTCCACGAAGCACGCACACAGAACTTTGCTATGTTGGGACCCACCGGCTGTCGTCATACACGTAACCTTCCAGCCGCTGCCAGACACCCAAACACAACATACATACACAACTTTGCTGCCACCACCCTATCTATTACCTTACTGGGGAGACAGGGAACCCCAAGAGTGTTCCACTCGCAAGCAGACACACCCACACGGTAGAGTAAGCCACCCGGTCATACACTATACGGTCACACACACCGCACATGCACTCTTCCTGGAGCTAACTAGGTTCGTTTAGGCTACAAGACAAACCATCAAACTTTTAGGTTTAATGCATTAAAATGGACAGTACTTGGTTACAAAAAGATGGTTACAAAAAGACATACAGACACTGCAAACAAATAAAACAAAAAGGATAAAATAAGAAAGTTCTAATACTTAGCACAGGATGCGTCGTATGGGTTCTTCCTTCCCAGGGGATAGGGGCTTAGAAAGTGGTGCACAAACCAATTCGATTGGATCCCCAACTTTGTGACCATTACATGTTCCCTAGGTCTCACTTTTATGTAAGACCTGAAAGGGTTGGGCTGAGGGCGTCACCTGACATCTGTAACTCAGCCCCTTTGGGCAGAGCTTCAGCTGCCCCCCTCAGCCCTCAAGGGAACACACTTGGACATATCAAAAAAGATACTTTCCCAGGCACCATATCAATGGTACGGGCCCCAGCCCTTGTTCATAATTTATATCTCGTCATCCTGATTCCTGGCATATCAAACATCATATGCCTTGGACACTCAGAAGGTGAGATACCCCTTATGGCATGATGAGGACAGGTAGACAGGCCATGTTTGGACTCCCCGCGATGTCCTCATCATAACCGACGCTAGGAAATTGGTTCTGTGGCTCTATGTTTTATCTGAAGAAAGTTAGGGAAGATTTCATATTCCTATTCCTTTCCTCAAAGAGAGTTCACCCCCTGCTGGCATGGAGTCAGTGAGCCTGCCTCAGAGGTGCGAAGTCAACACTCTAGTCACAATCTACTCCACCATCTTCTTTACAGCTCCATGCTTATTCCCCCATGCAGAGAGACTTTTGGTCTTTTACACAAGGTAATCAGACGGCCTGACTCCAAGCTAATCAATAAGTCCATATGATTAACTTGCGTCAGCTATGGGTTATTGCTATTAGACTAAATCTATAAAATATCAATCACAATCTATAAAATATCTACTGCATGAATACATATAAACCACACCACACCTAAAACCACTTTACATATTCATGAATAAGGACAGGGCTGTCCATATTCCTTACAGTCGGGTTTTAGTTTTGTCGTGTGAAAAACCTGATAGATTTACAAAGTGTAGATGTTAGGACTCGGGTCGTGCGCTCGGCTCGGCTTTTTCAGCCATAATGCTTCACATGTTTTTCACATACTCAGCTCTGCTGTTCTTTGTTATAGCAGAGGCCAAGGTTTCACTCCCCTGGCTGTTCAGCATAGGTGTTGGGTGTGTGCACTGATTATTGATTGACAGCTGACTTACCAGTTAGCTTTCTGTATCTGGCAGGACCTGGAGCCTCAGCCCCAATCAAGTCTGGGGCTGGGACTCCAGGCTGAATAAATATCAGACCTGTGCTCTCATTTCTTGCCTGCGATAGAACCTGGTTCCTCCTGTGTATCTTGACCTAGCATTACTCTGACTTTGTACTTCTGATACCTGACCTTTTGGCTTGGACCTCGACTATTCTTTGGATCACGATTTTGTACCTATACTGACCGGCTGTTACCGACTCGGACCTCTGACTTTCCCTTGCTTGTTTGTTAGTCTTGTCTCTGTTTTTCGTGTATGCACTTTGCCAGGTTAGGGAACGCCGCCCAGTTGTCCGCAGCTGTTTAGAGCTGTCGCGGCAAGCAGGTAGGGCCAGCTGGGGTGGGTGCCAGTTCTAGGGCTGCACTCGTCTTGTTTTCCCAGACCCCCTACCTGGCATTATCGCAGGCCATTACCTAAGTCACTCCCGGCAGTTCGGCATGAGTACTGATACTACAGTCGCCGACCGCCTTGATGAGTTGACCACCCAGCTCAAGGGCGTAGCCGGTTTAGTGGCTCAGTTGTCTAGCCGGGTGGACAATCTGTCTCAGGCTACGTCTCCTGTGACACAGACCCCTGTGACAGCACCGGTTCAGGTAGTACAACATAAGACCAAAATGGTACTACCTGACCGGTTTGATGGAAATACGGACAAATTTCGGACTTTCAGGGAGTCATGCTATCTGTATTTCCATTTTAACCCTTTCGTCTCGGACGCCGAAAGGGTTGCTCTGGTCATTTCCCTCCTTCAAGGTCTGCCCCAGGATTGGGCCTTGGCCCTTGCTCCTGGGGCTCCGGAGTGGAATTCTGTGGAAACATTCTTTTCCTCCCTGGGCCAGATATATGATGATCTAAACCGGGTCGCCGTGGCAGAATCCCATCTTTTGGCCATCCAGCAGGGACGTCGCACCGCGGAAGAATACTGCTCCGAATTCCGCCAGTGGTGCACCCTGACTCAATGGCAGGATTCTCCCTTGAAAACCTTGTTTCTACATGGTCTCTCTGACCCCATAAAAGATGTCATGGTTAGTCACCCCACCCCTGACTCCCTTAGTGCTTACATGACACTAACTATAACCATTGACCGGAGACTAAGGGAGAGGAAACGAGAAAAGATGGGGGTGACTAACCATACAGTCAAGGTCCAGCCAGCTTCCCAAACCCTTTCCCAAAGTGACAGAGACATCTCCTCCTCCCATGACCTCTGATGAGCCTATGGTCTTGGGATCTGCCTCGGCCCGAAGGAGAAATCGCCTGGAGCACTCTCTCTGTTTATACTGTGGAAAACCGGGTCACTACTTGAAGAACTGTCCGTCCAAGCCTCCACAGAAGTCGGGAAACTCCAGTGCTTGAGTGATGGTCCGGAGGGTCACTCAAGCACACAGGTACCTCCCAAAAAATTTTATAAATTTCTTCTGCCTGTGACTTTAATGTCTAAGGATTTTGTTCTTTCGTGCTCTGCTATGATTGACTCAGGTGCCGCCCTGAGCTTCATTTGTACCTCTGTAGCAGAGTCGCTAGGTCTGGACTTGGTTCCACTATGCTGTCCCTTCACAGTGGCGGGAGCGGATTCTGCCCCTCTAAGGGGTGGATCAGTTAAATTTCGTACTCCTGAGATTTCCATGCAGCTTGGGTGTCTTCACCGTGAAGAAATTTCTTTCTTTGTTTTAGATAAGCTAGCCGCTGATATCATACTAGGATTACCATGGCTACGTCAACATAACCCGGTATTTGACTGGAGGACCACCGAGCTAGTTAAGTGGGGTAGCTCCTGTGGTTCTCATCTGTTTCATGTTGACCCTGTTATCTGTACTGTGAATGATCATCACGTTCCAGAATTTATCTCTGATTTCTCCGATGTGTTTGATGAGGCCATTGCTGACGCCTTGCCTCCCCACCGTCCGTATGACTGCCATCGATCTCGTTTCAGGGGCCAAGCTCCCTAAAGGCCGTATTTTTAACTTGTCTCCCCCTGAGCGAGAGTCGATGCGCCAGTACATACAGGACAGCCTGAGGAAGGGTCACATTCGGCCCTCGGTGTCACCCATGGGTGCTGGCTTCTTCTTCGTAGAGAAGAAATATGGTGGTTTGCTACCCTGTATCAACTACAAGGAGCTAAATAAAATCACCATAAAGGACCAACACCCCCTTTCCTTTGATCCCCGATCTTCTGAACCAGGTGGTAGGCGCTCATTGGTTTTCCAAAATAGACCTACGGGGCGCCTACAATTTGATCCGGATCAGGGAAGGTGATGAATGGAAGACGGCATTTAACACTCCCGAAGGGCATTTTGAATATCTGGTGATGCCCTTCGGGTTGAGTAATGCCCCCACAGTCTTTCAAAGGTTTGTCAATGACCTATTTCTAAATTTGTTTGGCCAATATGTAGTCATTTACCTGGATGACATTCTCATTTATTCCCCCGACTGGGAATCTCATGTTAAACATGTCCGTGGGGTGTTATCTAGGCTTCGGAAAAACTCTCTTTGTGCCAAGTTGTCTTAGTGCCTGTTTAGTGTCAAGGAGGTTGCATTTTTAGGGTACATTTTAACGCCAGAGTCTGTACAAATGGACCCTAAAAAAGTGTCAGCGGTTCTGGAGTGGGCGCGGCCCACCACCTTGAAAAAGGTGCAAAGGTTTTTGGGGTTTGCAAACTTTTATAGAAAGTTTATCCGAAACTTCTCACTAGTGGTAAAACCTCTCACAGAGCTGACAAAAAAGGGTGCAGATCCAACCTCCTGGTCTCCTGAGGCAGAACAAGCCTTTACTAAACTGAAAAAGAGTTTTTCATCCGCTCCCGTATTGGTCCATCCTGACCTAGATCTGCCATTCGTGGTAGAAGTGGATGCGTCTGAGACGGGGGTCGGAGCAGTGTTGTCTCAGGGTAGAGAGCCGTTTACTAATCTGAGACCAGTTGCGTACTTTTCCAGGAAATTCTCCACCTCTGAAATTAACTACTATATTGGTAACCGGGAGCTGTTGGCCATCAAGTGGGCCTTTGAGGAGTGGAGACATTTCCTGGAGGGGGCAATACATCAAGTAACTGTTTTAACTGACCATAAAAACCTGCTATACCTAGATAAGGCAAAGAGGTTAAACCCACGTCAAGCCCGCTGGGCTTTATTCTTTGCCCGTTTTAATTTTATTGTCACATATCGTCCTGGGTCAAAAAATGTCAAGGCGGATGCCTTATCTCGGAGCTTTGGTGTTTGTTATGTGCCTGAGAAGGAACCCGAAAACATCCTATCTCCAGGTATTGTGGTTGCCAGTGTGTCTGTTAATCTTAAAGAGGAAATTTTGAGATCTCAAAATGATGCGCCTGCTGATCTACCTTCTGATAAACTGTTCGTCCCTGTACACCTTAGATTAGCAGTATTAAAGGAGATACATGCGTCTACACTGGCTGGTCACCCAGGGATAGCTGGTACTGGTTATCTCTTGTCTCGTTCTTGCTGGTGGCCTTCGTGGCAGAGGGATTTACGGGAATACGTTAAATCCTGTGACGTATGTGCCCGAGCAAAAACCCCAAGATCCCTGCCTGAAGGTCTGCTCCAGCCTCTGCCATTGCCGACTCGCCCCTGGTCCCATCTATCGATGGACTTCATAACCGATCTTCCCCCCTCAAAGGGTAAGACTGTCATCTGGGTGGTTGTAGATCGATTCAGTAAAATGTGTCATTTTATTGCTTTAAAAAAGTTGCCTACTGCAAAAACCCTGGCCAAACTGTTTACTCGTCACATCCTCCGGTTGCATGGGATACCTACCAACATTGTCTCGGACCGAGGGGTACAGTTTGTGTCCAGGTTTTGGAGGGCCTTCTGTGAACTGCTCAACATCTGCATTTCATCCTGAAACCAATGGCCAAACTGAACGTACCAATCAGTCCCTGGAACAATATTTAAGATGTTTTATATCTGATAATCAACACACGTGGTCTGAATATTTACCCATGACAGAGTTCGCTTTAAACAACCATGTCAACACTTCCACTCAACAAACCCCCTTCTATTGTAACTATGGTTTTCATCCTAGGTTCTCTGCGGTACCTAATCTAGAGTCACACTTTTCTTCTGTCCAAGAACTGACCAAAAAACTGTGCACAGTTTGGGCGGAGAGTCTGACGACTCTAACCGTGTCCCAGCAAAAACAAACACAATATGCTAATCGCAGACGCCGTCCTGGTCCTCAGTATGTGGTGGGAGAAAGGGTATGGTTATCGACAAAGAACTTGCGTCTACGAGTACCTTTAGCCAAATTCGCCCCCAGGTATATTGGTCCCTTTTCTATAGTGGAAATCATAAATCCTGTATCTTTTAAATTACAGTTGCCTCAGTCATTGAAAATTCACCCAGTATTTCATAAAAGCCTGATCAAGAAGTACATTCCTCCAACAGTTACTAGTCCTCCGCCTCTTCCAGTTGTAGTCCAAGGTGAACTCGAGTATGAAATAGAAAGAATTTTAGACTCAAGAAGGGTTCGCAGAACAATACAATATCTGGTACACTGGAAGGGGTACGGCCCAGAGGAGCGCACATGGGTAACTGCACGAGATCTCCATGCCCCGGATTTGATACATTTTTATGATAAGCATCCCACCAGACCTGGAGGTCCTCGTGAGGGTCCGGAGGCCCCTCCTCAGGGGGGGGGGGTTCTGTTAGGACTCGGGTCGTGCGCTCGGCTCGGCTTTTTCAGCCATAAAGCTTCACATGTTTTTCACATACTCAGCTCTACTGTTCTTTGTTATAGCAGAGGCCAAGGTTTCACTCCCCTGGCTGTTCAGCATAGGTGTTGGGTGTGTGCACTGATTATTGATTGACAGCTGACTTACCTGTTAGCTTTCTGTATCTGGCAGGACCTGGAGCCTCAGCCCCAATCAAGTCTGGGGCTGGGACTCCAGGCTGAATAAATATCAGACCTGTGCTCTCATTTCTTGCCTGCGATAGAACCTGGTTCCTCCTGTGTATCTTGACCTAGCATTACTCTGACTTTGTACTTCTGATACCTGACCTTTTGGCTTGGACCTCGACTATTCTTTGGATCACGATTTTGTACCTATACTGACCGGCTGTTACCGACTCGGACCTCTGACTTTCCCTTGCTTGTTTGTTAGTCTTGTCTCTGTTTTTCGTGTATGCACTTTGCCAGGTTAGGGAACACCGCCCAGTTGTCCACAGCTGTTTAGAGCTCTCGCGGTAAGCAGGTAGGGCCAGCTGGGGTGGGTGCCAGTTCTAGGGCTGCACTCATCTTGTTTTCCTAGACCCCCTACCTGGCAGTAGAGGTCTTGAAAACCAGATAATCTTCGTAAATCATGCTAATAACTTAAAAATAAGTGGAAGTCTTCTGTAATGTAAAACAGCTTGGTCCATGTGTGAACATAGCTGTAGATTGTTTGGATCTTCCTCTGTGAGCTGAAGGGGTGTGGTAGAGTGGAGTAACTCCATGCCTGTTTATATACCGTAATAGGTACACTAACATTAATTTTCATGGCCCACCTATAATTCCTATAAATCAAAGGTCACCTTCTTCCACTTCTGAGGCTAACTTTCAGCAGTCAACAGTAGTCAGCATGGGCACTTCTACCGGTCTGTAATTATGAAGCCTTATGTGCAACAACCGAATGTGAATTCCTTTCTATCATACACAGCATTAAAGGAGTATTCCAACTTAATCTATCCTCAGTGTAGTGGATAAGTTTCTTATCGCACTGATTAAAACTACTTTCTAACCTACAGATCTTGCCTGGTTATAGGTATTATACTAAGAAGCTGTTTGTCAGTGCAATTCCTCTATTGCTACTGACTTTTTGGACTATCCTGACTATTTTCTACTTAAAGTGACTCTGTCCCTTTCATTAGCTGCTTTTAATCCAGGATCTGTCCTGGGGTCCGTTTAGCAATTGATGCAGTTATTGTCCTGGAAAACAATTTTTAAACTTGCAGCCCTGTGTCAAACTGGCGTGGCCTAGAGTGTCTGTGCATTAGGCTGGCACAACCTCTCTGTCCCTTCTCCCCTCCCTCTTCATCATAAGAAATGCTCCTAGCAGATTTTCTACTATTCATCACCTGTGGGCACATGGGTTGGATTGTTAAGGCACCTGTGCAGTGTTCAGACAAGTAAGGAATAGGAAAATACCTGGCTGGAGCATTCCTAATGATGAAGAGGGCGGAGAGGAGGGACAGAGAGGTTGTTCCAGCCTAATGCACAGATACTCTAGGTCACGCCAGTTTGACACAGGGCTGCAAGTTTAAAAGTTGTTTTTCAGGACAATAACTGCATCACCTGCCGAACGGACCTCAGGACAGATCATGGATTAAAAGCCACTTTCCAAAGGTGGTTTGGGTGGGACAGATTGTGGGTACAGAGTCGCTTTAACCTTAAGCTTTCTGCAAAGTCTGGTTCCATGGATTTGACACCTGACTTGTTTAGTGGACTTTCGTGTACCTGTCAACATTTTTTTTTAAAGAAATAAACAGACTATGAGCAGTTTTGCAATATATTCACTTTATTTTTGTTTCAAGTTCTCTATGTATAAACCAACAATATACATAAGGCCAAACTGTGGTCCATGCCGATATTTGGTCTTTTCTCTGTTCAAAAAAAGACAAAACACAGGAAGCCCCAGTCCTTATCACACTCATGTACGGAAAGACACCTGTTCATTAAGCAGGTTGTATATCAGCTGAGGGCAATTAACTTAGGCTGATTATTTTATTTATTTTTGCTAATTATATTATCATCTATGCATGCTTACCCGGAGACAATACTCTTCCTCTTTCTTTTCTTCTCAAAGGCTCACTTTCTTCTTTATCTACAGCTCAATATCCCTACACATATAATCGTATTCAGTCCTCCTGATAGCTTTGTCCACCATAGTTCTCATAGTTCTGTTAAGCTTGATCCCGCCTTCAGTGTTTTCTGGTATCCTGACCTTTTGCCTGCTTAGTTAACATTTCCTGATTCCATACTTTTCTTTGTCCTCCGTTTACCTTGTTATCGTCTCTGGCTTTTGTCCTCAGTTTGCTGGTTTCTATTACATGTTCTCTTTCTGACTTGGTACCTTGCTGCCTTCTTGGTTTTGACCTTTGCCTGTTTTTGTGACTTCGCCTTTATCTGCCATCATTGAACCTTGCTAACTGTCTCTGTTACTGATCCAGCCTGTCTGACCCTTCTATTCCGTATCATGTCTTTTTGTCTGTATATTGTGTGTTTTTGTCTGTTCGTGTTTGATCTTCTTGCACCTATTTCAGAGCAGGGACTGTCGCTTAGTTGTGAACGCATGTACACAGGGACAGTGGGGTACTAGTTTTAGGGTCCACTTGTGCTATCTTTGTTTATCCTGGGCCTTAAATGTCAATCAATACCAAGCCAATACAAAGGACTGGAACTTCCTGTGTCTGGTCTCTTTGTTTTGAACAGAGAAAAGACCAAATATCATGGACTGCAGTTTGACAGGAAGAGAGACGCCTAATTGCCTTATGCATAACATTGATTTAAACATAGAAAACTCTTAAAAAAAAAAAAAGAGAGAGGGTACATTGCAAAACCGCTGGCATTCACAACCCCTGTTAAATAATTTTTAACAATGCCTTTTCAAGTTCTCTCTCAGTCTCCTACGTTTCATGTCCTGTTACTGATGTCTACTGGGTTCACTTAGCTTTTTCTTACACTCCTCCAGTCCTCACAACAACCAAGCATGAGGACACTGTGGAGCGTGGGCAGGTAAGTATGTCTTTATTATTTTACTTTCGCATCAGCCATCAGCCACGTATCATTATTACGTGTTTAGAGATATATTACTACTACTTTTGCTATTACTACTATTATTACTATTACTTTTACTATGACTATTACTACTAAAATTTATATTTTCCACTACTTTCTTGGTATCCACTGCAACTTGCGATATTAAACTCTACTCCCTGTTCTGTGAAATGGAACATCAAACTAGTGGGTATAGTGAATGCATAGTTAAATATATTTACTGTCAGGAGTGCAGCTGGCTCACGGTGCGGCTGGCCCCTTGCTGGCGGCATCCCTGGCAACAGCGTCCTTAGCGGCAGTCAAGGCTATTAGGCAGGGACAGTGGGGCAGGCGTCAGGGCCAGTGCTTCACCTGTGTCTTGTCCAGTACCCTAGTTCTAACATTCACATTATATTACAACAAGGGAAAGGACATTTTTAGGGGGGTTCTTAAGAACTACAAGTGCTATTATCTGTTACTAAATTATGAGAAGTTTACTATGTAACTATGTATTCCTTGTTCAGAATTGGACTCTTTGGCTTAGTCAATATTCTCCATTCGATGTCTCTTGCGCTTCCATACAATATTTTCCTATTCATTTGGTACTGAGATGTTCTGATACCTAGCTACTGTCTGTCAGACTGGAGACTAAAGTTCAACTCACAAAAAAAAAAAAAAAAAAATATTTTAAGGCATTAACAGTCAGACATTTATGCTTCCTAAGTGTCTCCAACAAAGGATGCCTCCAGTATGGGTAAACACACAAAGAGAAGAAGCAAAATTGAATGGAACAAATAAAATGGCTAAAAAAAAAAATCCATCACATTTATCACATTGGCTCAACTATTCTGGAAATTGTATTTTAGTGTTCTCGAACCAGCAGGTTGTTTCCAGAAACAGTCTCACAGTGTGCTTAAAACAGAATACAAGACTATAAGTGTTACTTAAGGACAAGTCTAGACATCTCAGGAAAGGAAGAATACTCAGATAGACTTTTGAATTCTATAGGTCTTATAGTATTCAGTAGCATTGTCAAGTACATTGTGTTCCTTGAGCAAAGAAGACCATATGAAAGTTCTCTCCCATCTCAAATTAAATGTTTTTGTGTGCAGTTTTTTAATTATAGTAGGTCATTTTGGTTTGGCTCTAGGTAACTTGTTAGTTCCAGACCTTTGAGCAAAGCAGCTTTAAGTTCAATATTTCTCTCGATAAACTTGTTAAAGTGATTCTAGCATTACCTTTACTATACTAATATTTTAGTATAGGCAAAGTGGTGCTGTCAGTCCAACGTTGTGCCACTTTTCCTAATACAAGGTCAGGTTATTGCTAATAACTGGGGACCTTGACTTCAGATCAAGAAAAACCTTGGTATTAGCACGGTTAGTGCTAGATTTACTTTAGAAATTGAGGCAAAGTAGCAGTCACAGGACAAATGGCTACCAGTGGTAATGGGAGTTAACCATTGTTAAAAGTATAGTATGTGAAGATTGAAATTTGGAGGACAGGATCACAGTTAGCGAGAGAAAGTGTTGAAGATTGGACAACACAGCAGAGACTCTCAGCAAAAAAAATTCTAAACCGTAAAATACAATAAGGTACAATACTGGTTAGGAACAATCACAGACAGAAAATATAGGTCAATGTATTAAACTTTTTTTGAGAAGTTGCACATACATGCAGCACTCTCTGTTAGGGGAGAGAGGGGTTACAGCTATGGAGAGATTACCTCCACAGTCCTGTCCCCTGATGTAAGCCCCAGACTGAACTGAATCTGCCATGATTTGGAAGGTGAGGGAGACTTTCTGGGTCAGAGTACAGGGCTGTAGACCCCGCTATGCAGACCATGCCCCTCCTCCACTCGCGCTCCCACCCAGTACAGGGAGCTCTTAAACCAAAATGCTCTTAAACCAAGTTACTCTTAAACCAAGGTACCAAGAACCTGCTGATAGTTTCCCCTTAAAGAGTTTAGAGACTAAATATTCAGCCTCTGACATTTGGGCATTAATATACACATCTTCCCACTGCTCCATACATTACATTTTCTAATATTCTTGAAATTTTAGTATCCTTTCTGCATCCTTACAATACATATCTGTGTCCTTGTGTTCCTGCACTACATAGCTTCCCTAAATAAATTGAGTTCTTAAATTTCTCCTTCCTATTTTAATGCACATAGTGATTTGATCTTCCTAGGATCTTATTGGTTTGGAATGATGGTGACTAGCTGATTGATTTATTGAAATGTTGTCTGGTTACTTATGATGCTATTGTATTCAGTCCCTGAGGAGGGGTCTGGCATGTTAGCTATAGGCTCAGGAAAACCACTGTTTCAGGTTCCAAATTGAGAGATTTCTTTAAATGAACACAAACGTTGGTTGTACACAATAAGATGAAAAAATTTAAAATATGTAAAGCAATTTTATAATGTTTATTTCCTAACAAGGTCAAGACAGGCATCTTTCCTTCTATACTGATACAAAGTCTAACTTTAATAATGAATTAAAAAGTTATTTTTATGCATTTAATAAGGATGCGTTTACAAGACGAATTGAAGCTTTGTTGCCAAACGGTTTTGAAGTCTACAGCGTGTCCACTGAACACATTAATTTACTTTAAGGGCAATCAATACGAGTTGACCTACATAGAACTTACTGCAGGTTCATGTTTCACTTTCTTTCAATTTCCAGATTTCAAGGATTACACATTTCAAGGGCAAATCTTACCTTTCATAGTTCAAATATTGCAGTTTCAAGTGGTACTAATGTATCCTTTAGACTATTTTAAATGTTAAAAACTTTGCTACTAGAAGTCTAAGTAATACTGCATAGCGATAAAATCAAAGAAAATCACATTCTTGTATGAGATAAGATGTAGCTAATGGGAAATTTTATTCTTTACAAATTGAAGGTAATAATGTAATACCAAATAAATCAAACTATTCCGTTTTCAACTATTTATTGATAGCCCTGTTTCAATGAGAGAAAAATAAACTTTTTACAGATGTGGCCACACACTCATATTTGTTTAAAGGCCCTTTTATATGGGTCGGTTATCAGCATATGGGTCGGTTATTATCATCCAACAAGCTGTAAAACATCAGCTCATCAGCCAGACCGGCCATAAAATCTATCATTATCAGATGCACATTTCTCATTAACAATGAATGTTAATGGCCACACAAATGATACAGTGATCATTCGTTTCGCCCAGCCAGGCGATTCATCATGCCTTATGAAGGCACTGCATCCTTGCATGGCCACATGTCAGGTCATGTAAAAGGACACTAAGAAACCAAGTCAACACAATATCAGGCCATGCTACCAAAGCACACAAAGGGCTTCATTACATAACAATCACAAACAAAGACACAGCATATAAATCTAAAGACAGAGCACCATGTTATCAAATTGTTCTGATAAACTGGTAATCTCCCACCATACAGGATATTTTAGGTTTAGAGATCAGTAAAGGACACATCTGTATATATCCATAGCCTACCTTAAAAGTGTTTGAGCCATGTATGCCTCAGATCATCAGCACAGTACTACAGTTATTTATCCAAGAATCCTCAATATTGATTTTAGAATACAGAAGTAATTAAGTAATTCAACCCTCGTAGTAATTTAGATATATTTGAATATTGTACAAACTGTCAGCTGTTTGAAAAGAAACAAACAGGAAAAATTTTAATAACACAACAAATCACTAGAAGGTGGGTGAATTTGGGCAGCATCTTATGAATATCAAAGACTACTGAGCACACGCTTGCTCTGTAGTCCGCCACATTTAACAACTATTTTGACAGATGCATCATACTGAGAAAAGTAACAGAGAAAATTAGTACTGCTTTTTAGTCTGGCCCCGTCACCAGGCTTATACTGCCCTCGATTAGGGCAAAATAATTTCGGTGACAGAGTCTCTTTATTAAAATTATTAAAGTTATTAATTTTAAAATCTATTAAAATTCTAGAAAACTCTAGAAGTGAACATTTGTTTAAGAGTCAGATGGGTGTGAAATTAACTTTAAGGCTATGTTCCCACAACGTATGAGACCGGCCGTTCCGTGACCCTGCCGGGTCATAGAACAGCCGGTCTCTGAAAAGATCATCCCGGCTGGTACTGCAGTACCGGCAGAATGGTCTTTGCAGCTGCAGGGTTCTGATGCAGGCGCATCCCTGCACGCCCGCATCAGAACCTGCCCGCATCAGAATCTCCACTGCAGGCTATGGAGCGAGCGGCCTGAGCCGCTTGCTCCATAATGTGAACTGACAGGATTTTCTGCGGCCACTATTCAATGATTAGCGGCCGCAGAAAACTGACATGTCAGTTGTTTGCGGTGCCACTAGGGATCCCGGCTGGAGCATATACCATGTGTATACGCTCCGGCCAGGATCCCATAGACAGCAAGGTAATGTATATATTCGTAATATACGTTGTGTGAACATAGCCTAATAATGGAAATAATGGGACTATACAGTCATCTCGCCTGATATAGTTAGACTCGTAGGACTCATCAAGTTAAGTATTTTTGCAAAAACATTAATTTAGCAAACCTTTCTCCTTCTCCTGATGTGCTGCTCTTTCCTCTTATTGTTGACAGCTTGTTTTCTACGTTATCGACCACGACTCTAAAAGCAGTGCTCAGGCTTAGCTCAGTTTTCAGCTCTGGTAAAATGAAAGAGGAGTTGTGATTGGTTGCCGTGGACAGTTTACAACAGTGTATATTTTACACCCTTTGATAAATCTCCCCCTATATCCCTATGCATATACATTATAGCTATATACACACCAGCCAGACCATTCTAGAGCAGAGTAGTGGTCGCTAGCCTAGCCAACAAACTGTCAACAATGAGAAGGAAAGAGCGACATGTTTGCTTAATAAATATATTTGCAAACATATTTAAAGGGAATGTTTCATCAGGTACATCACTCTTTTTTTTTTACATGAGCTGATTGGCACTGGTGCGGGGATCCCAGTGGCGCGGTTCTTTTTGGAAATATCACCTGGTTCCCACGCAGGGGAAATCAATTGAGCCACTTTAAAGAAGGGAGGGGATATGGTCACACTGGGGAAGCAGTTGGCCTATGGAGCTGCCCGGAGTGCCCGGCAAAAATTCATCACCGAGTGCAGGAATCAGGCAGCATTTCAAAAAAAGAACCATGTCACTGGGATCCCTGCGCCAATTGGCTCAATTAAAAAAGATGGTACATTCGCTTTAACTTGATGAGCCCTACAAGTATAACCATATTAGTTGAGATGATTGACAAAACTAATTCAGGAAACAGTTAGATGGGCGAGAACATTTTAGACAAACTATAAACCTACATATCTTGGGAACAGGATGGAAAAATGTATTCTTTGGGGCTGGCTACAGGACCTGTTTAAGTGTTTTCGGCCCAATGTGTGGCAGACAAGTTAAGCTAAGATCCTTCATGAAAAACAACTTTGACACTTATTAATTCACAGCATACTATTGGGCTAGAGGAATCCTTGCTCTATAGGAGCATGGTCAGTGATATATTGTCACAGAAAACATACGGAGGCTGCAAATTAGTTAAAGAAATCTGAACAGGATAGCTGCGGGTGGTTGAATTTATAGGAAACAAACAGAGAAAGAAAATCAAGCTTGAGTTCCTTAGTCTATTGTACAAAATGTTAAGGTGAGGGAAGGGAAAATGATTGATCGGTCCTCCCCCAACTGATATTGAGAGTATTATGCATGGACAGGGGTGTAGCTAAACTCTTCTAAACCCTAATGCGAAAATTGAGCTTGGGGCCCAATTATAACGGCTGTGTACCATATACCTATTATATTATATACTATTGAAATATGTTTAGAATTATCTCTGCGTCTTAATGGTGCCATAGCAAAGGGATTTTAAAAGCTGTAGGGACTCATTTGTGAAGGTGTTTTGGGGATGCCTTTTGTGCTATTTTTGTAATATGTCTGAATTTTAAGGTAATATATACTTTTAATTAAATGACATATTTAACAGATGAATAATGATTAAAAAAAAATTATCCCTTTATTGGGACAACCCAAGAGACTCTGACCATTATGGAACTCTTTCATCTGCCGTCACTTAACCAGACACCAGATATTATCATGATCCTCACATCCTCTGTGGTTTCTTTGCACATGTCAAAAAGCTCCTCATAGAAGATCCAGATAATGGCTGTCTGCCTGTTCTTTACCTTGATTGTTTGAAAATGCCAAAGGCCTGAAGGTTCAGTATTGTTGGGATGCAGCACAGGTTAAGAAAGGTGTTCGCTTAACAGACCGCTGTAGATAAAATTAGGCCTGTCAGTGTAAATCTCAGGAGAGGGTGAGAAATGCTGATGCTCAAATTTGAGTATGAAAATAATATAAGCCTGTAAAGAGTAATGAGTTATTACCGATTTTTAGTACTTTTTCCATGAGATATATATATATCTAATGCACACTTATAAAACTGAATGCTCAGAGAAAGAAAAAAACCATATGGTGCTGAACATTAGTCTGTCTTTTATATATGTAACTTCAGAGTTTCTCAGCCCTGGATTGACATGGTTATACTACACCAATATTGATCACAGATTTACCCATTTTATTAAATAATGTTTAATTGCTTTAGAATGATTTCCAAGTTTCACAGCTCACACCATTAGTTTGACATTTATGTTTTGACCAAAGTCTTTTCAGCACATACACATGGGAAATTAAGATGCTAAATGAATACTAAAAACTGCAGCCTAGGTTTGTGCCAGTGCAGACTTGTTGTAATGCCATAAATTTGCTACCTGTATATTTTTATAGTGATTCTATGTGAATTATTCTTTCTCGCATTGACTTAGGCCCTCACCTAAAAGACCAGTAGGTTTCCCTAAATGACCTGTAGCATCCAGCAAACCAGAATATGAATATGCAAAAGAAGAGCCCGTGGAGCCTCATTGAAGAGTCTCAATGCACAGGACTAGCCAGATATCCCTCCGGGAAGAACCCAGCAAAGGGGCAGCTCCTGTTAGGAAACCACCAAATCCACCATATTAAGTGGCCCTATAAATCAATGTAATAACAAGGGATAAACCAGGTTAGGTAACCATCCACATACAGCTGTTTCGGGGTGTTGCCCCTCATCAGTGTGAAGCAGGATTCTGGATAGGTGGGAGCAATGCCTAGTAGAGCTATAAGAGAAACACATTGCTGAACTCAGGGAGACCAGCCAAACGACAACACTGCCGGCTGCTAGTGAAAGCGCTCAATGCAGCGAAGTCCTAGGACTTTGCTGCATTGATCGCTTTCACTGGCAGCCAGCAGTGTTGTCGTTTGGCTGGTCTCCCTGAGTTCAGCAATCTGTTTCATCCAGAAAATCCAGGAATACTTTAGTGTTCAGGAACTAAAAAAAAATACACCCTATCTTACTTAAATAGGTTGTCCGGTGTTAGGCAACTTTTAATTTATTATTAAGTCATTGGAAATATTGTGAAGCCAATGGCCACCGTGATTACATCAGCCCATACTGCCCTCACCATCAGCCTACATCCTAAGAGGATACATTTTAAAGAAAACTTGCATATAAAAGTAGTCTTACCAGCTATAACAAAGATAATGACATAAGAGTGAGCCCTATAATATATTACTTATATTGTTAATGAGTGGGAATGGGTATAAACTATTCTTAGCAACCATTCACAGATTAGGTTACATATTACGAGAGCTTAAAGGACAACTCCGGCGGGACCCCCCCTAAGAAAAAAAAAACACAGACACACACAGACACCATACTCACCATCCCTCTGGTGACAATCACCACTCCATTCGCCCGCCATCCACCTCACAGTCACCTGCGTCCGCGTCCAGCGATGTCTCTCACTTCCGGGTCCATGGGAGAGAAAAGGCTGCCAGTGCGCTTGCGCACCGGCAGCCTTTTCATTGGATGGAGTGCATCACATGGCTTCCAGCAAGCTCAGCCAATCAGGGCTGAGCAAGCTGGAAGCCATATGATGCGCTCCAGCCAATGAAAAGGCTGCTGGTGCGCATGTGCACCAGCAGCCTTTTCTCTCCCATTCACTTTCAATGAAGACGCCGAGGAGGAAGAAGACCCGGACCGACCCCTAGCTTTGACGTCGTCGTCACCAGATGCCGCCTGGGAGAAGAGGACCTTGACGACCGTAATAGGTAATGTATACATTATTTAACTTCCGGGGGGGGGGGGGTCGGAAAGTGGGGGAAGGGAGCCAGACCGGGTATTTAACCACATTACAATGTGTGTTGAATAAGCCAAAAAAGAATTTTGTGGGAGTTGTCCTTTAATGCTGAGGAAATTAAATAATTTGGGGGGGGGGGGGGGGGTTAAACAATACATCTAGAAACTGCCACTGAATTTGACACATTGGCACTGGGTTTTGCTCTTATAATTAGGGCCAGTTCACACAGAGTAAAACTGGTGGAATCCAGCCATCTTCCATGTCATACTGGCAGTCTATGGGAGGCTTGTGCGCCTTCTCTCTCCGCGCCTATCCACTCGAAAGAATTGACATGTAATTTCTTCTTCACGGAGAGAGGAGGTGCGCGAGCCTCCCATAGACTGCCAGCATGACATGGAGGCTGGCGGGATTCCGCCCCGGAATTCCATTAGTCTTACTCTGTGTGAACTGGCCCTTAGTGAGAAAATTCTTACAAAATCTTCTTTTCAGATTATTAAAAAAAAATTGCTCCTACAAATGTGAGCTTTGCACGTAGCTACTTTAACCTTGACCTACTCACTATACACAATCCTTATTAATGTGTGTTAATAAAGGTTTCTTTTAATGGGCTGTTAGGGAAAGGCAGGGTCACTAGTGGGGCTCATGGCCTTATAGTCATTTTGTGTCTATTTAACTACCATGCTTATAATTCCAGAGGATGAACTTTTCTATTACACTGCTATCCAAAATAATTGGAGACTGAGAAGGCCGAACATTGACTAGATATCTATTGTCTTGTTTAGACGCTAACTCATGGGAGCTTTCAGAATTGCATCTCTTTTAGAAGATTAGGGCATTAAATTGTTATTGATTAGGACATTATACATGATTGGTTTCAGTAGAAGGAAAGTGATCTAACTCAGAGAGCCTGCCACCCATCAATTGGTGCCATCCATCTCTTTGCACGTTCATTCCTCATCCTCTAATGGTAAAAATCTGAAATCTATAACCCGTATTCTATACACTTTTGGCCCTATAATTAGTTATTTTGTTCGTCCTGCTTTCTCCAGTAATAAATATGCAAGAATTGTCACCTTGATAATTCTATGTAGAGAGCCGTTTGTATATGAAGACAGTTGCGAGAAATAATTGTTCTGGGTAAGGAATCTTATGCAGTGAGAAAAATACAGACTTTCTCATCTGTCAGCACAATAATAATAATATTGCTGCATTTAAATTTTCTTGAGAATATTTGCTTCAAGTGTTTTTCACGCAGGGAATATCTATAGGCAGGGAATATTATGTTTTTGTTACTTTTATAAGTAAAATAAATGTAATAATATATGTTTTTATCTTGACATATCTGATAAATAGGAAACCAATACTAACAAAAATAGAACATGGTTGGTATATAAAATGCAGGCATAGTAAATCGTTGCACTGAATACTATCTGTTTTAGAATTAATACAAAGATAATATATACTTCTACATATTAATGCCTATCCTTAGCATGGGATATCACTATAAGTTTACTGGGAGGGATGCTAAGAGATAGATAGATAGAAAATATTAGATAAATATGGAAGCATATATTATGTCCAGGTGTTTAGCTTTTCCAAAGATTTAAAAATTGTATTTCCAAAAACCAACAATATTTTGAAATGGTAAATTTAAAAAGTATGTGGTCCTACGTAAACAAATGTGTAATTATTAATGGCCTGGCAAGTATAGTTCTAATAGACCTTTTAGTCTCCAGGCAACATATTTATCATGAGGTCTTTTACCGTTTTAATTAGAGGCCAAAATGACTTAGAACAGTACAAGATTTGTTTGAATTATATATAGGATAATTATATCATCTGTACATGTTGATGTAAATGACTCTCTTGTTCATTCTGTATGGTACCTGGATCGGGGGAATACACAGATGTCATAGAGTTAACAATCAGTGTCATAGTGTGTCATAGTGTGTCAAGTAGATGTGTCTGACTGTTAACTCTAAAACATCCCTGGACACGCTTCTGTGTGTTCTCAAGAACGGAACCACTCTATTCTTTGTTTTTGTAGCCGCCAGAGATAGCCAAGTGCAACACTTTAAGGGGTTATCCAGTGCTACAAAAACATGGCCACTTTCTTCTAGAGACAACATGACTCTTGTCATTCACTTCAATGGAACTGAGCAGCAAAACCCTTTCCAAGCTGAAGACAAGAGTGGGGCTGTCTCTGGAAGAAAGTGGCCATGTTTTTGTAGCACTGGATAACCCCTTTAACTATCTCCTTCAGCTCTCCTGAATAGAGCAACGAAGTGCTCGCCGACCTGCCACTCTATTCGAAATAAAGCAGTCAGGGACCCATTCTAGAGATTAAGGGTTGGACAATCCAATGCTTATTCTCTATCCTGTGTATAGGGAATAGGATAATTTAAGTCACAATATCCTGTTAAGTGTGTAAATAAGGGTCTGTATAAGAAGACCTGGAAAACTATTTATAAAGCAAAAGAAGTTAGAAGGTAACGCTAGTGTCTGACATTAGCTTTACCTTCTATATCAACTAATTGTTATTAATTTTATAGAGATAATTAGGCAGACAGCTATAGGCAACTAAAAATAAATTTGATTTTGTAGCCATTTTTGATTTATAGATCACATAATATAACTATATTTATAGTTCAAAGGTTTTGTAATAATTATTTCATATCCACATTTTCTTTACAACCTAAGAGTCAGCTTCTAAAAGTTATTTTTATATAAGATGCATGCAAGCAATGACCTCCAGAGCCAGAATAACCCTTTAATGCTAATTTGATGGTTGGTGTGTTCCCGGCAACCATATACTCTAGGGCACAATATTCACATTGGGCTTGGTAGGACACAACTGTACGTGAAGGGCACACTTTAAAGCTATGTTCACACACTATACAAGCAACGGCCGTTATGCCAAGAAAGGCTGCTGTTTAGTGCTATCTACGGGTGGAATGAATTATCATGATGACAACCATTTAATAACATCCTTTCATGGCAAAACAGATGTTGTTTGTACAGTGTGTGAACATGGCCTAATCATATAGGGCCTTATCCATTAACACCGTATACAAGACCTAGAATTTTTTTTTCCCTTCCAATTTCACTGCATGTGTTATGGAAAAATCAAGAGTGAATACAAAGTAGAATCGGTCCCACAAAAAATAAGGTCTCATATGATTGTGTACATTAAAGAAATTAAAAAGTTATGTTTTTTTTAAGGCAACAGGGAAAAAACAAAAACCCCAAAATTGTCTGTGTCCTTACAGGGGGGTTAAGATAACTGCATACTCACCAAGACCTTCACAAATGTAATAGTTTTTGGATATGCGTATGTCCAATATAAACTAGAATAGAAAGTGCATGAAGTTTTATTTAAACAAAGAAGCAGAAGTTTCAATATAAAGCACATATTATATGTACTGTTGTGAATTTCCAATATGTTACTTGACTTATCTGATTCAGGACTTTTATGGCTGTAGTTACATAGTTAAAAATAATGTATATACAGAGATAGGCACACAACAGCTATAATATTAAAAAGGCGTCTGATTTTCATATTTAAAATGACATCCGTTTTTGCAGAACATGATCATTATTTTTGGGCGTCTTTTGCAAACAGCGGACTTTTTTATTTGTAGTTCACACATAGTTTTCCTTGTCACCGTTCTGTCTCTGTTTTTACTATTAAATTCAATGGACTTTTCAATTAAGCCACACCCAAAGACCAATTAGTAACCCCAAACTAGCATAATGTACAAACACCAGTCAGTGCACTAAGGGGAGGTCAGGCTGCTAAATAACGTCCGTTATTTTAGACTCAAAATGACGGACGTCATTTTAAATGGAGATGAAAAGACGTTGTGTGAACATAGCCATAGAGGGACTTCTTAAGTGTTTTTTTTATGTTAATGTAAGCCTTCCAGTATTTATCAGCTTATCAACTGATTTGAAGATATGTTTCATTTTTGAATACCCTTTTTATATCATTTACAATTTGTAAAAAAAAAAAAAGGCTTAGATGAATTATTTGCACTGAATATTTAGGTTAGGTTTACAACTGCATTGGAGGATCCACTGGATGCTTATGTCACCAATTGTGCCAAAAATCTAGTAAAATTCCACACACCTTTCCAGAAACTTGATAAACCCCTATAAAAGTCAATGAGCTCAATTGTACACTATTCTTGTTTTTTTGTCCAAAGATGGAGCAGAACAATGAAATATACACTCACCGGCCACTTTATTAGGTACACCATGCTAGTAACGGGTTGGACCCCCTTTTGCCTTCAGAACTGCCTCAATTCTTCGTGGCATAGATTCAACAAAGTGCTGGAAGCATTCCTCAGAGATTTTGGTCCATATTGACATGATGGCATCACACAGTTGCCGCAGATTTGTCGGCTGCACATCCATGATGCGAATCTCCCATTCCACCACATCCCAAAGATTCTCTATTGGATTGAGATCTGGTGACTGTAGAGGCCATTTGAGTACAGTGAACTCATTGTCATGTTCAAGAAACCAGTCTGAGATGATTCTAGCTTTATGACATGGAGCATTATCCTGCTGAAAGTAGCCATCAGGTGTTGGGTACATTGTGGACATGGTCAGCAACAATACTCAGGTAGGCTGTGGCGTTAGGCTGTGGCGTTGCAACGATGCTCAATTGGTACCAAGGGGCCCAAAGAGTGATAAGAAAATATTCCCCACACCATGACACCACCACCACCAGCCTGAACCGTTGATACAAGGCAGGATGGATCCATGCTTTCATGTTGTTGACGCCAAATTCTGACCCTACCATCCGAATGTCGCAGCAGAAATCGAGACTCATCAGACCAGGCAACGTTTTTCCAATCTTCTACTGTCCAATTTCGATGAGCTTGTGCAAATTGTAGCCTCAGTTTCCTGTTCTTAGCTGAAAGGAGTGGCACCCGGTGTGGTCTTCTGCTGCTGTAGCCCATCTGCCTCAAAGTTGGACGTACTGTGCGTTCAGAGATGCTCTTCTGCCTACCTTGGTTGTAACGGTTGGCTATTTGAGTCACTGTTGCCTTTCTATCAGCTCGAACCAGTCTGCCCATTCTCCTCTGACCTCTGGCATCAACAAGGCATTTCCGCCCACAGAACTGCCACTCACTGGATGTTTTTTCTTTTTCGGACCATTCTCTGTAAACCCTAGAGATGGTTGTGCGTGAAAATCCCAGTAGATCAGCAGTTTCTGAAATACTCAGACTAGCCCTTCTGGCACCAACAACCATGCCATGTTCAAAGGCACTCAAATCACCTTTCTTCCCCTTACTGATGCTCGGTCTGAACTGCAGGAGATTGTCTTGACCATGTCTACATGCCTAAATGCACTGAGTTGCTGCCATGTGATTGGCTGATTAGAAATTAAGTGGTAACGTGCAGTTGGACAGGTGTAACCAATAAAGTGGCTGGTGAGTGTATATTATGTTTAAGAGGGGTGACAACTGTTAAGATAAAACATATAGCACAGCCCAAAACCAGAAAATCCCTGGATGGAGGTGGTGTTGTGGATTCTGCCTATCTGGACTTCAGCAAAGCCCTTGATACACTTCCCCATAAAGAGCTGATAGAGAAGTAATGAAAATTGGACTTGGTCCCTGGATAGTTCAGTGAATTTGTGGTTGGCTGAAAAGGCTTGATATTAATGGCGTAAATTCTGAGCATACACATGTGACATAGGAAAAGATTTGGTAGGCATGGTTAGATTGAAAAAAGTGCAATTTGACTGATGTTCCTGAAGGCATCTGTTATACAAAATTATTTAGCTCTACTAAACAAGTGGTCAAAACATTGGGAACTTCAGAAGAGAAGGATTTAAGGATAGTAATTTCTAACAGTGCACCAGTGAAGCCAGGCAATAGGGAAAGCTAATCTTATGCTGGGCTGTACAGCTAGAGGTTATAGCCAGTAGGAAGAGGGAGATTGTGATCCAGCTGTATAGCGCTTTAGTGAGACCACATCTAGAATATTGTGTCCACTTATAGATATCTCACCTAAAAAAAGATACTGATAAAATAGAATGGGCCCAAAGAAGGGCTACAAAAATGGAAGATGTTCTGAAACATAAAGAAATACAGAAAGAAAGACCTAATTCCTGGAGGAAAGAAGGGAAAGATAAGACATGATAGAAACCTTTAAATTATTTAAAGGGTTTAATAGGGTAGAAATTGTTTTTAATAAGCAACTGAACAAAAGAACAATAAGGGCACAATCTGAGGTTAGTTGGGGTAAAGATTAGAGGTGACATGAGAAAATATTACTTTACTAAAGTAGCAGTAGTAGCTTAAAAAAACTTCCAACAAATGCGGTTGATAAATCTATAGTAGGTGAATTAAAACATGCCCGAGATAAACATATATCTAATCTGAGAAAATAATAAGGGAAAAAATTATATAAAAATCAGACTAGATGGATCAGACGGTTTTTCCTGTCAACAATTTTGTGTGTTTCTAATATGAACCTTTATGGATGTAAAAATGTACATGAAAAGGAATAGAAAAATATTAGGTTGTTTAAAATCGGATATTTTGCAAAAAAAATTTCTCTTCCAATATCAAGTTGGGTTCATACACAGCAGCCAGAGCATGGTCAAGATACAGTCACTATGCAGCCATATACTTTGCTGCCAGCGTAGTTTTAGATTCTTTGATAATGATTGCTTAGTTTTGCGGGTAAACAATAATGTTACTGGAAAACCATTAACAATTAACTTGTAAATCCCCAACCATATATGGTTAGGCTGGGTTCACGTAGTGTATGACACTGGCCATTGTCAGTGACATTCATCCCCGCAGGTGCTGCAGTATGGTCAGATAACCTTCACTTTTTTTTATCTGGAATGTGGGCACGTTCGGGTGTGCCCACATTCCAAATCACCATAGCTGACAATGTAAAGTGCGCCTGGAGCCGCACTTTACATTGTCTGCTCTGTCACTCTTGTATGGCCGCTATTCAATGAATAGGAGATGCACAAAACTGACATGTCAGCTTTTCGTGCAGAGTACAGAGTTTATACACTCCAGCCGGGATTCCATAGACTTCAATGCAATGTATATTTTCAATTAATCACGGCTAGTGTTGCAATTTGCAACAACGGGCATAATTAATTTAAAATATAAATTGTGTGAACTTAGCCTAAAACTGCACGTCAACTTATTTTACAAATTTGCAAATGCAACTCCACTCTCTACAGAAAGAGCAGCTTCACATTAGTTTAAGAGTCAGTATCAGTATAAGTTAATTGACGAAACACGGCAGAAGGAAACAAACATATGTTCAATGTATCGTGCTAAATTAAGTGTAAATTATTAATTTTTTCCAGCGGATTGAAGGCTATGTTGTTCCATATAGAATTAACACGTATTAATAACACATTTTGTTAGCATAGTAGCTAGTAGGGATATTTTTAAGTATTAATAATGCTACATCTGCCGTCCAAGCAATTTAACATCCATTTGTTGGTTGTCAGAAATTTCTGTCTGGCATATGCTGTACATGTTAATTTATTATTATGCACACCATATGTTAAGCTAAAACCCAGCAGGTCATACATTCCTACACTCAATGCCTCATTAACAAACACATACTTGGTGATTTTGGCTACTTTTTTTTTTCTTTTTAGGAAAAAAAAAAAAGATTTTTTTTTTCTACCCTTCGGAGTTTGTAATAGCCAACACAAGCTGTTAAAATTTTAAATATATTCTTTTGTTATGCTGCAAGCTTTTATTTATTATGAATGACCTTTGTAATGCTAAACGTGGCAGACGTCCAAATCAGGCCTATGAGATGGTTTAATCTGGCACGTCATAAAGAGTTTTACTATTGAAAAAAAACTCGCACACTCTGTGGCCCAGAAACACTGTCTTTTTAATCATTACAATAAGATCGTCTGTAATGTTGCCCAGCAGCAACGCATGTTTTTCAGCTGCAAATACAAATAGTTCTGCTTATAACATTTCATCTCCTTTCTTTGTAAAAGTTAGAAAGAAAAAACAATATTCTATAAAGTGGGTTAACAGAGGTTTTACCACAAAAATATATGTCTAAACTGATGTATTATTTGAAGTTAAAGGGGTATGCCCAGGGCCCGCTCCAGGCCTTTGTGGGCCCACTGTCAACAGAGCCTCAGCGGGCTCCTTTGTGGAGTAATTCCAGTATATAAGGAACAAGTAAAACCCTAAACACAGTACTCCCATACTGTCAATATTCAGTATACAAGGAACAAGTATAATCCCATACATAATACCATCCTACTGACCATATCCAGTTCACTGAGACCCACTTAAAGGCCCAATGATAACACTGCACAATTAGCAGATATTACCACATAATTTAATGTTACCTTAATTTTATCTGTGGATAGAGTCATCTATGCAGAGCTTCACTAGAGTTGGGCCCATCACCCCAGCAGGGAGAAGGGGCCCAACTACTGTGAAGGCCCAGCTAGCTGACACTATCTACAGATGAAATGAAGCCAGAGTAAGGGGCTTCATTTATTTTTGCAAATTTTTGCAAATACATTCATTTAGCAAACTAACTTCCTCCTGATATTTCTGCTCTTTTCCTCCCATTGTTGACAGCTCCTTGTCTACGTTACTGGCCACCACTCTGCTGTAGTGTATATATATATATATATATATATATATATATATATATACAGTGGTTCCTCATGTCACAATATTAATTGATTCAAGGACGACCATTGTATGTTGAAAATATTGTATCTTGAGACCAAAACTATATGAAAACTGGTAATTGGTTCTAAAGCCCCAAAATGTCACCGTAAAATGAGAAAAAAAAAAAAAGATTTAATGAAAAATAAGCAGGTAACTAATATAGATAAACAAAGTCCTTACATTTGACAGTCAAATACATTTTATGCATCCTGTACAGATCACACAGGGTCCGAGAAAAATTCACATGCGCTGCCGATCCTGAATGTCAGTAGCATTGTATGTTGAGTCTGGTCTCAGGTTACAATGATCCGGATAGTACGATGTTGAGAATAGTCTAACCAGATACTGTATATACACCAGCTGGACGAGAAGCATATTTTAAATATAGAAGCAATGAAAATGTGCTGTTTAAGATAGATACACATATATATCAGGGTCACAGTTCAATGAAAAGGCTAGGAGGTGAAAAGATCAATGGGGAAGAAGAACAATGTAGTGTCATCACAGTCAGACACTTTACGTGTCTCAGTTACCTTGCAGACAGGACCACACGAAAGAACACTAAATTGTTTGTTTGGCCCTTCATTGTCGTTGTTTCTAACTTCTTCAGCCACCGGTAACTAAATGCAGAGCATTCGGGTTTGGAAGAACCCGAGCACCCGTGAGGTTTGTTCAGCTCTACTATACATCAAGCAAAAAGGTGTTTCCTTTTCTTTTGGCCTCCTTCAAGGAAACGTTTAATAATTAATAATAAACAGCTACAATCCCTGATAAATAAGTGATTGCTGACAAATGATATAAGTTCTGTTTAGCATTCAGTGACATAATAAATCCAGATGTTCCTCATTTCACAAAGGCAAACATTAGCAGCAGGTTGAAACAAGTGCAAAGAACAAGGCCAGTACATGTAGTATTATGCTTTCTTAGGTCTTTGTCACACTATAAGCAGATTCAATATACTGTACTGTAGAATATGCCTGAAGAAGATTATATTAAAGTCCTGGTGTGTTTATAGTATATGAGCTTTATAGACTTACTAACTTACAGAATTTCTAGAAATTTTTAGACCGAATAAAATGTTTGATTTGTGAAGAAGCACGAACATACCAAGTGTGCCGATACAGGATAAATCAGCGGATATAAAACATATTGCCTTCTACTTCTCATATGAGTGAGAACACCAACACTGACAAAGTTCTAAAATGTTTAGTTTAATGTAAAAGGGATATTTCTGTGGATAAAAATTAGGAGCCATGTTGTTTATATGGTTCTGCTATTGTCAGGACAGGTGTTTAGCCTCACCCCCAATCCTATGTGAGCAGCGTAGACTCTCTAAAAAATTATAGGCTCTGTCTCTGATAGACTGATAGCAGTGACATGGTCTACCTCTATGGTATGTATGTTCGCAAATATTATTTCCCCATGTACACATATATCAATGCTTCAAGGACTGATTAGAGGGCACTTTTGCACTTCTCATTGGTTAGATATGATAAATGTTTTTTTTTTTTAAGTAATTAATAAAAATGTTGAAACATATATTTAAATGGGCACTGTGAATTAAAAAAGAAACTGCCATGTCTGGGTATGTGCATGTTGAGAAATTGCTGAGAAATCGGCGAGGAATTAAAGAGGAAAGTGTTCTGCTTGAAATTCCTCACCTATTCAGTTCTGGTAGAATTTGTAGATTTCAAGCAGAATTCAAAAAGAATTTAAGCCCCATTGGCTTCTAAAGGATTCCTCTAGCGGAATCCGCCCTGACTGAAAGCAGGTCCACAATGGAATTTTCCATCGGAAAGCCAACTCTTATGTACATTAAAGGGGTTATCCAGCGCTACAAAAACATGGCCACTTTTGCCCCACTCTTGTCTCCAGTTCAGGTGTGGTTTGCAATTGAGCTCCATTAACTTCAATGAAACTGAATTTCAAACATCACCCAATCTGGAGACAAGAGAGGGGGGAAAGTGGCCATGTTTTTGTAGTGCTGGATAACCCCTTTAAAGAAGAAGTCTGGCGAAATTTTTCTTAAAGTATTGTATCGCTTTCCAAAAGTTATACAAATCACCAATATACACTTACTACAGGAAATTTTTTCCCTGCATTTACTACTGCATCAAGGCTTCACTTCATGGATAAAATGGTGATGTCACGACCCGATTCCCAGAGCTGTGCAGGCTGTGGCTGCTGGAGAGGATGATGGCAGGGGGATGCTCAGTGTCCCTCCAGTGCCTTGTGTCCATCAGTGTCCCTCTGCAGCAGCCACAGCCCGCACAGCTCTGGGAGTCGGGTCATGACATCACCGTTTTATCCAGGAAGTGAAGCCTTGATGCAGTAGTAAGTGCAGGGAAAAAAGCACTTTATGTGCATTTCCTGTAATAGATGTATATTGGTGATTTGTATAACTTTTGGGGGGCAATCCAATACTTTGATAAAAATTTTCACCGGACTTCTCCTTTAAAACCTATGAAAAGGACCAATGTTTATATTTTATATATCGAGCGAATTCCGCGTGCATTTTGACATGAATTCCACAAGAAATATTGCCTCTTTTCCATAGTCTGGGTCTGGGTCTGGGTGTTCAGATCCTCATCGATCATTAGAGCTGGGAGAATTGCTCTCATGGGTACTTTACCCCCCTGGCTGCCTTTTATTTCTCTCTGCAGGAGAAATGGTTTCCATTGTAAGTCTATGTCTACACCTCATCCGATCAAAATTTTTGATATGTCTCTAGAAGAATGTCTATAGATCAGTATGATGTAATAGTATTTTTGTTTTTGTCAATATACTATATATGTAAAAATGTGATTGAAATTATCAGAATTTAATCTTTTAACTACTGACCCCACTAATTACACTTGAATCTATTGCAGGTCCTGCATTTTGGGGTCTGGTGAACTCTGCATGGAATTTATGTACTATCGGCAAGAGACAATCTCCTATCAATATTAACACCAGCCAAATTATCTTTGATCCCTTTTTGCCCCCACTCAGGCTCAGCTTGGAAGAAAAAGAGGTATTCTTGTTTTTGCCTTTTTTGATTTCCTCTATATCTTGATATGTTCAATAGTCTGGAAGCATTGTTTTATATGACATAATGAGGCCAGCCTGAGTACAGTATGTATTCATATTTTCATGGCTTTAAGCTTGGAGGTAGTCATTTTGTATTCCTAGTGGCACCTAAAGCATGTGATAGAATGACAGGCTATGTGATGGAATATCTGCTTTAAAGGTATATCTGCCTTACCTTTGAACATATTTTACAACTTATATATAGATATGTTAGAATTTACATAAAAAACACTATGCAAATCCATTGCTTCACTTATCTTGTGCCAATCCTGAGTTATATTATGCATTATTGTCCCTTCTCTTCCAGAGCAGCATTCAAAACTCATAAAGTCATTGTTCATCTTTGAACACCATTTCTTTTTTTTTTTTATTCAAATAGATGTACTGTTTTATTTCCTAATATACCTTTGTGCCAGCTAGATATATAATGTGCTAAATCTGTTGTATGCATATTGAATTTTACTATAAAAACCTGCCTATCTGCAGCCACCACTAGATGAAGTTTAAAGTATTGCCATTTGTGTACCCCAACTTTCCAAGTCAGATACAGTTGGCAACAGTCACTGAGGCATCACATATAATTAAAAAAAAAAGTCCTGTTTTCTGGACTAAGGGTGCGTTCACACATACAGGATCTGCTGCAATTCCTTGTATTAAGGGAGAGTGGCTAGGGATTTTTGCTGTATTTCGGATGCAATAGAACATTTTGTATGGTGTCTATGGCTGGCTTATACAACTTTAGGCTATGTTCACACACAGTATAACAAAGGCCGTTGCTAAGCTAAGAACAGCCGCTGTTTTTATTGAAAACAGCGGCTGTTTGTTAAAAAAAAAGTACATTGTGTAAACATATCTATAGGGCAGCTTCACACACAATGGATCTGTCATGATCGCGCCTGAAAAGGCACCAGTGCCACCCTCTGCGGTAAAGATCCGACCTCTGCGCCAAAGACTGCGCTTTTGGCATTAATCCGTTCCTGGTTTTACTATGTTCTCTGCTTATGTCATCTGTGTTCCGGTCCATGTTTTCTTAGTTCTCCCTGTACTTTCCTTGCTGTGGTCTGTTTACTGATTGTTATCTGCTGTGTTGTGATGGACAGGTCTCCTCACCTCTGGCTTTCTGTGATTTCTTGTGTGTTTCTCCTGCTCCACCTATCAGCTTGTAGTCCGGGAATTCTGATCCCTTATACCTGTGCCTCTCCCTTCACTCAGTGCTCATGATAGTGTTGTTCAGCTTGTCTGTCTGCTAGATCCTGCCTTTCCTCAGATTGTCTGTATTCCTGGTTTCCTTATCCCTTGCTTGTTTATTACCTTCTTTGTCTTTTGGTTCAGTGTTCTCCTTTAGTACTCAGTGTGCCTTGCTTGTCCTCAGTGTTCCTTGCCTTGCCCTCTAGTTACCTGGTTATTGTCTCTGGTTTCTGTTTCACCGTGTACCTTGTTTACTGTCTGTTATTGCGTATAGTTCCTTGTACCTTTTCCTTTCTCCGTTCCTATCTCCGTTCCGTGTTTATTAATGTTTCTGACCTGGATTTTGTGACCTCGACTTTGCTTGTGGATTCTGACTCTGTACTTCTGCTGCCCGTTTGTTGACAACCTTGCCCGCAGACTATTCTTTATTGTGTTAGTTTGTCTCGTTTTGTTTTGTGTTTGCATTTACTGCAGCGTAGGGTACGCCGCCCAGTTGCGGACGGTCATTTAGGACCAAGTAGGTAGGGACAGTGTGGGGGGCTGTTAGCCATAGGGCCCACTTGTCCTGTGTCTCTGTGTTCCCAGGGGCCCTGACAGGATCACAGCGGAAATATGCGCCGGCAGATTTCCTGCTCCACACTGATGAGGGGCAACACCCCGAAACAGCTGTATGTGGATGGTTACCTAGCCTTGGTTTATCCCTTGTCATTACATTGACTTATAGGGCCACTTAAAATGGTGGATTTGGTGGTTTCCTAACAGGAGCTGCCCCTTGGCTTGCTAGTCCTGTGTTTTGAGACTCTTCAATGAGGCTCCACGGGCTCTTCTTTTGCATATTCATGTTTCCCAGGGGGCAATGCACCTAGGACTTCACTGCATTGAGCGCTTTCACTAGCAGCCGCCAGTGTTGTCATTTGGCTGGTCTCCCTGAGTTCAGCAATCTGTTTCTCTTACAATAATAATATAAAAATCTTTATTTATAATGAGCCACTATCTTCTGCATTATTTTCATCTCACTATTGAATTACAAGCACCTTGTCATCAAGCCAGTAGGCAGCTCTGGGAATCTAGGACTAAGGGCGGGTTCACACTACGGAATTCTCCAGGACAATGTCCGCGGAATTCCGTCAGCTGTCCGCCGGCGTCTTTCCGGCGTTTGGGCGTCTTTCCGCCGGCTCCATAGACAGCATTCTATGGGCCGGCGTATTCCGCTATACGCTGAGAGAAGTGTCATGTCACTTCTTTCAGCGGATCGCGGAATACGCCGGCCCATAGAATGCTGTCTATGGAGCCAGCGGAAAAGCACGTGCCCATGCGGGCAGACAGCTGACCGAATTCCGCGGACATTGTCCGCGAGAATTCCGTAGTGTGAACCCGCCCTAATAGTAGAAAAATATGGGAGCATCAGATCCAATTTTGAGGTGTGCATCCTTTGTTCTTTTCTTCTCTCAAGGAGCAGAACAGACCCTTAAGCCAGTTTCACACGTATCACATCGCAGCTGATTTCACACTGCAAGTTCCACTGTGATATCTGCTGCGATATTCTGTAGTGTCATTTCCTATGGCTCTACATTCTCACAGCAGATTTTTATTCCCCTGCAATAATGTAACCCCTGCCCTCTTAACCCACTACTTCTGGGCTAATGCATTACCTGTCCGCACTCCTGTCTGCTTCTCTGGCTCCGGGTTCCCTGGCGTCCTGCTTGGCCAATAAGTGGGGCAGCGCATTAATTGGCTGAGCGGGACGCCAGGGATCCAGGAGCTGGAGAAGCAGGTAATAATGTGGTCAGGTAATGAGTTAGCCCGGCAGTGGTGGGTTAAGTGGGCAGAGGCTACATTCACACAATGGAATGAAAATCTGCTGCGAGAACGTAGAGCCAAAAGAAATGACACTACAGAGTATTGCAGTGTAAAAATCTGCTGTAATACGTGTGAAACTGGTCTTAAAGAATTATGTAAAAAAAATTGTATATATTGTTATTTCCCACCTTAGTTTTACTACCATGTTTACTCCTGCCATCTTATTTATTTGATTGTTTATTTATTTTAGCAAGTGTATTAAAGCTTTAAAATAAAAAAATATATACAGTGGGGCCTTGGATTACAAGCATTATTAGTTCCGGGACCGTGCTTGTAATCCAAAGCAATTTTTCCCATAAGAAATCATTGAAATGCAGACACTTGATTCCACACCCCACAAATAATGATTTTTTATTCTGAATAAGATATAAAACAAATGAAACAAACATTCAGAAAAAGCTAAATATGTCATATTATAAGTCACTGTACAGTATAGCAATCAGCATGTGCAGTATAATGTATTGTATGTGGATAAATCTAAAAAAAAACAGCAGCAGTTTGTAGATACAGGATGGAGCTGCAGATCCCCATAGTGCAGTAGCATAGTACAACAGCATAGAATAGAGAGGCAGGGCTTCTGTCAGAGGTCTGTGTGGTCACATGACAGCAATGGGGAAGGGGGGTGAGTTCAGCGCTGGTCAATCATTAAGTGAGAATCACAGAGCTATGCAGGAGGACAGTGACAGAAACTTTTCTATACAGCAGTGTGTATAGCTGTGTGTAAGTGCAGGCACATTATAGCAGCAGGGTTTATAGCTGAGTGTGAGTGCAGGCACATTTTAGCAGGAATGGGGAGGCTGGGAAACACAAGGTCTGACAGAAACTGCAGGGAGCATAAAGGAATAAGCAGGGCATATGTGGCAACATACATGCAGCACTCTCTGTCCAGGGATAGAGGGGTTACAGCTATGAAGAGATCACCTTCATAGTCCTGTCTGACACTGTGCTCTCTGCTGCTACCTCTGTCTGTTACAGGAACTGTCCAAAGGTTTTCTATGGGGATTTGCTACTGCTTTGGACAGTTCCCTTCATGGACAGATGTGGCAGCAGAGAGCACTGTTTCAGACAGGGAAGAATACACCACTTCCTGCAGGACATACAGCATGTTTGTGTGTCTGTGTGTCTGTGTGTTGGATACCCCCTAGGCCATAATGTGATACAAATGTGTCCTTTCTTCACTTATCTCTAACGTCTATTTTGACATGTCTGGTGTGAGGTTACAAGTTTTTCATAAAAACTGAGTTCATGACACTATGGGGGAGAGATTTACCAAACTGGTGTAAAGTAGAATTGTCTTAGTTGCTACTAGCAACCAATCAGATTCCACCTTTCATTTTAAAAGGAATCTGTGAGGAATGAAAAGTGGAATCTAATTGGTTGCTAGGGGCAACTAAGACAATTCTACTTTACACCAGTTTAAGAAATCTCCCCCAATGTGATGCGTCTATATGTACTTTTCGAGTGTTTTGATATCACGTCAGGATGTTGTTCTAAATTGAATTAATGAGAAATTGAAATGGTTGTTGGAGTATGGTTGTCACTTAGTTTGTAGTGGGAGAGAAAAATAAAGTGTAACTGTCATTTAAAATACTTTTGACAAAATCAATTGTACAAGCAATTTTAAGAAACTCTGCAATAAGTTTTATTAGGCAAAAATCCATTTTCTGTACTCAAAAAGCTGTTTTGCAGCCCCTCTACCCTCCTCAGTCCCCTCACTCCCTATGTCTTCATTATCAAGCAAAGTTGTCTAAATTACAGAGGAGCAAAGTGAAGATGGGTTCGCTGTGTCCATTATAACCTATGGAGGGGGGAAGGTACCAAGGGGGATAAGTAAGCAAGAGGAGCAGAGAAGCAGTCTGTACAGTTTGGAGACTACCTGGGCACATAAAAAGCTGGAATCACAGGTCAGAAGGCTCAGTGCTGGCATTGGAACTTGGTGAGAGAAGATTGTAGGATGATGTTTTGTGTAAGGATGACTTTCTCCTTTCTGTGCTCACTCATCCCCCCTCGGCTCCTCACCCCTACATAAACTATAATGGACACAGAAAACCTGCTTTTGTTGACGTGAGGGGGGAGGTAGGAAAACAGCTTTTTTAATACAGAAGGAAACTCTTTTGCCTAATGAAACCTAATTTAGAGTTTCATAAAATCGCTTGTACTATTGATACTTATTGATTTCTGCAAAGTGACATTTAAATGACAGTTACACTTTAAGTGCAAGATTCAGTGAGTAGAAATATGAATTGCACTCGTATCACTGGCTAGAAACATGTAAATGTTACAAGATACATTAGACATGTTTACTTACTGTGCTGAAGTATGGATAAGAAAGCGCACTCACAGCAGTACCATGGCTGTATGTTTGCTTACGTATCCAAGACAGACTCTGAAGATGAATCGATGAAGACAGGAAATTGCATGCTCCTTGACTGTAAGCCCGAGGAGAATCACAAAACTCAGCTGACTGTACTTATTGAATAGCAGAGGTTGGATGAGTACCTCAATGTGCATTAAGACCAGCCAAGAAAACAAACATATGGCGCCATTGCCAACAAAACTAGCAGGAGGTGAAACAGCTTCTTTGTGTCTGATCTTTTTGTAAATAGTCCCCCTACTCTAGGTATACCCCTGTTACTGACTACTAACCCAGTATTTATTCAGAGCCAACTCTGGTGATATGCACAGTCCAATACTGTTAACAATAGTAAAGTAACTCTTACAGAATGCATAGAACATTATCCCAATGGAGGAAAGTTAGTAACAACCTTCTTCTACAACTTTAGCAATTTTAGAATTACTTTGCTGGTATGAAATATTTATTTAGCAAGTAGAATATCAATGAAATGCATTCATTTACATAAACTATCATTTCTGCTGCATTTGCAAATCTTGTCCAATATGTTATTTTATTTTATACCGTTGATAAATGAGCAAATATTGATCCCCAAAGGTCACACAATAGAACAAGCCTGTATTATCAATACAATTGATATATCAAACTAGTGACCAATAACTAATAATGCAAGGAAATATCTAGAGAGAACTGACTGGTAATGTGCGGGCTTATAGATCTTCAACTAATGCACAAAACAGGACATGAAAAACTTCCGGGCTGTTTATTGAAAATTTACTGAATAGTGCCAACATCGCAAAAGTGCTGATATAAGCATAAAACTGCAAATCTCGTATAGAAAAAAGTCACAATTTATGATTCTGACATCTTCCTAAGAGAAACGTCTCTAGCATCAGATACATCACAGACTAAACTACCCTATTTTTTTTTTTTAAATAGATTGTTTTGATTTTTTTTCTTAAAAAATACCGCCATACTGTGACCGAATAATAATAATATAATACAGTGTCTAAGTCATACTGCCATTCAGTGACTGAATAATGCCAAGGTAATACAACCTCTATTAGGTGATTGGAGAGTTCTGCCATAATGTTTCTAAATACCATTATAAACTGATATAATAGCGCCCCCTATCAATTGACCGAATAATGTCACCCTATAGTGATTGACACCCCTATGCAGCCCCTAAATAATACCATCATGCAGTCACTGAATACAGCTAGCCTCACATTACATTTGAGGAATCTGTTCTACTTAGGTTGTGTTTTTCTAAGGTCAGCATGGACACTAAAACAAGGGAAATAGGAACATTGCTGTACATGAGAATATACTTTGATTATTACTATCTTTGGGGAATCTTAGGACAGCCAGTTATTACAAAGCTAAAATACTCATCATGCTTGCACAGCTAAATCTTTGGCTGTCTAGGCATTAAAGCTATTTTAGTTTTGATTCCCCATCGCTGCTTTACAGAGGGCCCTTTGTCCCTGCACTACATCTCTCATAACTGTGCATTAGGAGACAGTCTTCTGCCTTGTGTCCATTGCACCCAAACCAGTGCAGGACAAAGTGCCATGAAATCTTGGAGTATTGCACTGGCTATGGGGGCTCCTAATGCACAGTTATAAACTAAATAGTGTATAATTCATCTGGTAAGGCAATATATAAAGGTCAGTTACAGACCAAACTCTTGAAAGACTGTAGGTTTGGACCCGGATGCTTGACAATAAAACTTATAGTAAGTAGTAAGTAATCTTATTACTTCCCAAATCAGATTTGAAGGGTTAGCTCAAAATGGTTGTCCTGGAAGCAGAAGATGACGGAAGCAGCGACATGTGCGGACGTGGTTTTGCCCGCATGCAATGATCAGGACATACACTCAGCCCCTTCATGTCTGTGAAGGCTTACTTCCAAGACATGGAATCAAAGGAAGGAAGTGCCAGGGAGCAGATGGCATAAGTCATCTTCTATTCCCTGGACAACCCAAGACAGTTTGCAGACAGCAAGATCTTGCATACTGAACATGGCAAACCAACTTTTTAAAAGAATTTTACATGGTTGCATAGGAAACAATTTCCCTAATAGTTGTGACAAAGTACAGTATGTAGTTATAGCATTGTATCAATGGTATATACAGTAGCAATGTACTATAACAGTTAAGATTTCTGTTTACTCTACTCTACTTGAGTCCTTTTGAAATCCAACACACGTGCCTTGCATTCTACTTGCAGTGTGCGTCATCACTATTGCTGAGTTCTGTCCCAACCCTAACTTCTATATGCGTGGGATGATGGAGAGAGTGTGTCAGAAAGCAAGGAGAGGCATTACAGTGCGGGGTACTTCAGGGCGTTGGGCACCCTTTGGAGACTTTTGACAATCAGAATAAATAATGATGCTTTACCAACATTTTTTATTTTTGCTTCATTATTTGTTTTTTTTTTCTCTGTTTGTTTCTTTTATTTGTAGCTAGAAATATTTAGTAATATACAATAGTACTTTAGTCGCATGGGATCTTGGCATATCACGTGTCTGTCTATTGTATTGTAGATCAGTGGAACAATGCACAACACTGGAAGACATGTGTCCTTCCGTCTGGACAAACAGCATCAAGTTAATATTTCGGGTGGTCCCCTCTTATATAATCATCGACTTGAAGAGGTTATGTTGCATTTTGGCAGTGAGAACAGCATTGGGTCAGAACATCTCATGAACAAAGAAGCTGCTGCTGGAGAGGTGACTGTAATAACAGAAATAATGAGACTTTTCTATTAATACATTTTATTATGTAATTATAGAGAGACACTTAGAAACTTTGATTACAAAATTTTATAGCTAGTGAAAATGGGACTGACTGAAATGTAATAAATGGAATATCTGAGTGTGTAACATGAATGACAGATAAGGATAGATAGATAGATAGATAGATAGATAGATAGATAGATAGATAGATAGATAGGCTGTGAAAGTGATTATGTAATGAAATTGTAGCGCTCTTCCATTGTAAATTTTCACTCGAGTATGCTGCAATTTTGTTGTACTGCCATGTGTATTACTAGGTGCAACTTTTCCAAGGAAGAGCACCTCAATTTCATCACACCATAACTTGTGTTTTGAAAAAATGGATCCGGCCAAAGACTGGCAAAAAATTTTATTAAATTATTGTATTGCCCCCCAAAAGTTATACAAATCATCAATATACATTTATTATGGGAAATGCTTATAAAGTGCTTTTTCCTTGCACTTACTACTGCATCAAAGCTTTACTTCCTGGATAACATGGTGATGTCACTTCCTGGATATCATGGTGATGTCACGTCCCGACTCCCAGAGCTGTGCGGGCTGTGGCTGCTCGAGAGGATGATGGCAGAGGGATGCTCAGTGTCCCTCCAGTGCCCTGTGTCCCTCATCCTCTCCAGCAGCCACAGCCCGCACAGCTCTGGGAGTCAGGTCATTTTATCTAGGAAGTGAAGCCTTGATGAAGTAGTAAGTGCAGGGAAAAAAAGCACTTTATAAGCATTTCCTGTAATAAGTGTATATTGATGATTTGTATAACTTTTGGGGGGGCAATACAATACTTCTATAAAATTTTTCACCAGACTTCTTTAATGTACATAAGAGTTGGCTTTCTAGTGCTAATATATATATATATATATATATATATATCTTCAGCACTGCATACATATTAATAAGGCAGCCCCTAGCTCCATTCCCTTTGCAGAGATTGCTACTATCATTTAGGTAATGGTAAATAGAAGACTAAACAATGCTGGTGATGAATTATGTCATTAGTTTCCTGAGTTCATTAAAACATGAGAAAATTACATTATTTCTCTTTAAATAGAAACGTTTAATGTAATTCTGTTACAGCCTTTAAATAAGAGCCATAAATGATGCTTCTAATTCAAGTCCAACTGAGCCACAATTTATTAACATATAAGCCACAAGTAGTGAAGCAAGTGCCATATTGATTGATTTGCTTAAGTGTATGTCCTCAATGAAGCTATTTTATATTTTTATGTCACTGTTGCTTAGTTATGGAAACATTACTTATGTGTAAAGTAAATCAATAATTTGAATAGATTAGACAGGGTGCAATGAAATATAAATGAGCTTGTGTAGATAAATACTCTATTAATATGAAATGCATTGTTTCACTATAACAATGTTTTGCCTCCTCGATGGGTTTATGTACTTTTCTTTTTGCTGTTTAAATTACTATCACTTTATAAGATAGGGTTCTCTCCATGCCCTATATTAACATTGATGTAAGCATAGCCATACTGAAACGCGTTGATTGCAGCCAATGCTAATCCTTAGTGTTGATGTCATTTTCACAGCTGTGACTAGTGATTGGCTACCGGTAGCTATAATAAAAAAAATTAGTAAATTTAGTAAAGGTAAATTCCTGTAGCTTGGACCCTCATTCGTTCCCAGAATGACAGGGTCAATGCACTTTTTAAAATATAATTGTGGCATGGACCACTGACTTTTCGTAACTTTGTAAAATTTTAAACACACTCATAGTTTCCAGTTTCCTAAGAAATAATACTTTATGAATTCCCCTGCATTCATAGTCAAAGCTGTATCCCAGATGTGTCCCAGAGGTCAGCCTTACGTTAGCCATTGCGTGTCAGTCATACTAATAGGCCATCAATGTTAATGTTCTAATTAACCCCTTAAGCACTCTGTTCACTCAATATAAAGGCTTTGAAATGTGAAAATCTTGGAAAGCTTGATAAAAACCTTAAAGGGAATCTGGCAGCATTGGGCCTTACCTAAGATGCTAACGGTGTGCTGTAGCTGTCAGTCCCATTGTGAGCATGGTACCTTTTGGTAATTTGTCTGTGAAGTAGATTATGCACAATCTTACATCTCCTACTGTAATGAGGAGTTAAAGGATAGGTACCTCAGTGTTTGTGCCACACTCTAGAACACCTTACCACTCCTTCCTCCTCCCTCTGCTTTATGAATAATCAATGCTGAGCGGCCTCCTGCTCACTCACAATGTCATCCAGTATCTGCCGACAGAGAACTGATCTGCAATCAGATATAGTTGAACCACCTAACCGGTGTTGTAGCTGTGGTCTAGGGGTAAGTCACAAGTCTAGAGACCTGCAAAAATAAAAATGAAATCATTTTTAAATTGAATTTGGACCCCATTGGAAATTCTTTGCACTTTTGATACAATAATGAGGAAAATAAATAAATAAATAATTTCCATCAGGGGATTCTAACTAAAGGAAAACCTGCTGCAGGTCTCTAGACAGGTGGCTTACCCCTAGACCACAGCTCCAACTTATGTTTGGTGGTTCAACTACAGTATATCTGATTGCAGATTGAAGAGGGAGGAGAAAGAAGTGGTGAGGTGTGCTAGAGTGCAGTACAGTCGCTGAGCCACAGCTCGTTTTGACTCTTTATTACAGATGGAGACTCCACTCCACAGACAAAAGGTAACATGCTCACTAGGGGAGTGCCAGCTACAGCACACTGTCACCTCAAGTAGGGCCCGGCTACTGACCGATTCCCTTTAACTGTACCCACAAATAGAGTTAAAATAAAGTACTCTAAAACATGTCTCTTTAGTAAAGTGTTAGACCATTAAACCATACACACATTTTTTTATCTTTATTACTTTTTTTTTAATAGCACAGTGAAGCTGTCCATGCCTGTGCTCTATATTTCCTACTTATCTATCCTGTTTCTTTGAAACTATGACCCTTGACTTTCTATCTTCTCTTTTAGCTACTGACCTTGTGAGATACCCCTCTCTTATTACAGGTACAGCTGATTCATTACAACCAGGATTTGTACAGTAATGTCAGCGAGGCATCCCGCAACCCCAATGGCCTGGCTATAATCTCCTTGTTCGTGAACGTGAGTTCTTGTGATTTCATGCAGTACATACACGCATTTATCATTTTTTCTAGTATTAAAAGGAGAAATCCCTTTCTCTATGCCTTTCCAATTACAGTCCCTTTATTGCATGGTTAGATATGATAATTATAAGTTCTGCAAGTAGTTTACAACATCAAACTTACAATAAAATTATATTATGTGATTTGGCATCAGGTTTTACCATATTTCTATCACTATTATTATCATAATTATTAAGTCTATCATTTTCAATAATTTATTAACACTTTTTGGGTTAAAATGTACAGTGCCTTGTGTAAGATAAATATACATTACAGACGTATATCATTACACTGTATATAACAATTTAAGGCTTGCCCATTATAGCTTAGGGGCAGAAAAAAAGAAAGTAAATTAACAGGATATAGATACTATAGGACCAGCATTGTATTTAAAGGGGTAAGCGGTTAAAAAAAATGTCAGAAAGTTATACAGATTTGTAAACATCTATTTTTGGTGGGATTGGGTCAAGTGCACAGGTGGTGAGGTGTGATGTGGACAGTAGTTTGGAGAGGTGTCCTTTAGTGATGATAGAGAGTTAAGTTAGTGGGGAAAAACACTAAACAGGAATGGGGGGGGGGCTTAGGGGACTGTAATGTGAAACTTTCTCTGATGTCATCGATTTTCTATTTGAAGAATGTGGCAAAGTCCTCCACAGAGATGAGATATGTGGAGGATGGCAGTGGGGGGAGGCTAAGGGAGTTGAAGGTGTTAAACAGTTGCCTAGGATTGTGTCAGAGGGAAGATCCCCCAAGTAATCCTGTTTAGCAGCAGTAAGGGCAGATTTGAAGACAAGGAGTGCTGCAGCCCCGGACACTCGCTTTAGTTGTTTTGTTAGGTTGGTGTGCCTGGGCTGTCTGTTGATGTGTTGTGTTACAGTATTTTGTGTGTGTGTGAGAGAGGCGCCAGAGTCAAGAGCTGATAAAAGTTTTGAGGTAGCTGCTTGGGATGTGTCAATGGGGATGTTAAAGTCATCCATGGTGAATGTCCATAGAAAAGAAGTGCAGTAGTGAATTGATGAATCAATCACAGAAGGTGGTTGGGGAGCCTGGTAGTTGGTAAATTACAGCCACTTGGAGGTAAATATAGATGGAGTACCAGGCCCGCTTCTGCCATGAGGCGGAATGAGCCTTCCGCCTCAGGCGGCAGAATTTGCGGTCCGGCAGGGGGCGGCATTATGTCCCCCCTGCTGTCATTTTTGTTAAGTATCACTTAACAAAAATGACAGCGGCCGCTCACCTGTCCCGTCGCCTGCGCTCTCCACATCCTGTCTGGTCCCGCGACGTCACTCTGCAGCTGTCACGGACCTCCAGGCTGTGGTGAGTGCCCGGGGTCGGTGGGGGACGCGCTGGGGTGATCAGGTCGCGCGGGACCGCCCCGCGCGACCCGATCACCCCACTCACTCACCACAGCCTGGAGGTCCGTGACAGCTGCAGGGTGACATCGCGGGACCTGACGGGATGTGGAGACAGCGGAGAGCGCGGGCCGGCTGCGGTGTGGGACAGGTGAGTAGATGGCGGCGGCGGCGGCGGCGGGGGGGGGGGTCGCGGGGGGTCCGGGGGGATGCCGGCTATCACTCGGGGCGGCCGCCTGAGGTTTGCCTCAGGCGGCAGAAACCCTTCAATCGGCCCTGTGGAGTACACTTCAAAGAAGGTGAGGGTGAGGGTAGGCATAGGAGGAGTTGGGGTTAAAGAACAGCTGGTGTAGGATAGCAGCAGGCCAACACTGCTTCATTGACTTCTATATATATATATATAGTGAATACACACTGGCGCAAAGGGCCATTTGCCCTACACCTGAGGACGCCCCGTTTAGGGGTGAAACTAGTTGTGGTGGCGGTGTGTTAGGTTTTAATCAGCTACTTCCACAGTCCTTAGATAGAGTAGTTTGTAGCTATTTAGTGTTTATATAGAGTACCACCGGCTGGTGGACATAGATATATAAGTATTAGTGGACTGTGGGAGAGTGCTTTTAACTTTATCACGGTGTTCATATATTTTAGTATATATTAGTTTATTAAAAGTTACGTTTTAATTGATTTACCAGGGGCGATCCGGGGCCCTTTGCGCCAGTGTGTATTTTGTATAAATGTACCCTGGACCCCCTAGGTTATTTTTGACACCTTTGTTGTTTGTTTGCTATATATATAGTGCGCCCCTGCTGGACACTCTATTGAATCAATGGATGTGTATGTAAAAATATTATGTACAGTAGATTTTGATTGAATACATTTATGGAATACTTTGGGGAGCAAGTGTCCTTGCTCCCCAAAGTATCCCATAAATGTATTCAATGAATGCATTTGGAGGGCACCGAGCAGGGAGGGAAAGAGGTGCCTGTGCATCTACCTCCCCCCTCCCTCCCTGCTCGGTGCTGGGCACATATACGGAGTACTACTCCCATCATCTGCTCATAGTATGAGCAGATAATGGGGGAGTAGTACCTGTGCTATCCCCCTCACATCGCCGCCTCCCGTGCCACTCCTCACACAAGGGCCGCTCCTCACACTATCCCGCCGCTGACTCCCCGCCGCCAGCCGCCGCTCTCTGCTCCTACATACCAGCTCCTGGTCTGCACTGCATGCCGGCAGCGTCAGCCCTCCCCCACCCCACAGGGAGCACGGCGCTCCTGGTGCTTCCTGGTGTCCCTGGCCTCCCTGCGGGGTGGGGGAGGGCTGACGCGGCCGGCATGCAGTGTGGCCGGGAGCCGGTATGTAGGAGCAGAGAGCGGCGGCTGGTGGCAGGATAGTGTGAGGAGCAACGCGGGCAGCGGCAATGTGATGGGCAGCATAGCACAGGTACTACTCCCCCATTATCTGCTCATACTATGAGCAGATGATGGGAGGAGTAGTACTGTGTGTATGTGCCTAGCACCAAGCAGGGAGGGAGGGGGAGGTAGATGCACAGGCACCTTTCTACCTCCCTGCTCGGTGCCCTCCAAATGTATTCATTGAATACATTTATGGGATACTTTGGGGAGCAAGGACACTTGCTACCTTAAAGTATTCCATAAATGTATTCAATCAAAACGTACTGTACATAACATTTTTACATACACATCCATTGATTCAATAGAGTGTCCAGCAGGGGCGCACTATATATAGAAGTCAATGGTACTCATTGACTTCTATATATAGAGCGCCCCCTGCTGGACACCCCATTGGATTTACACCCTTCGTCGTGACGTCTCGGTTTCTGAGAGAATTCTAACACTCCATGATCTAATAAATTAAGAGAAATAGAAGTATATGTGCATTTCCCATAATTAATGTACATTAGAAATTTGTCTAACTTTCCATAAGTAATAACATATTAAAAAATACTTTTGGCCGGACTTCTTCTTTAAGGACTAGGAGATAGCTAAAATGATAATTGTAGGATAAGATAGGGGGAAGAAAAAAAGAGTATGGAATTAACCTTCTGGGAATACTTGGAACACTTTATATGAAACACTTAGAACACTATATGAAACGCTTGGAACACTTAAAATGAAAAACTTGAAACGCGTAGAATGGATTACTTGGAACACCTAGGATGGAACACTTGGATCACTTAGAATGGAACACATAAAACACTTAGAATGGAACACTTGGAAAACTTTATATGAAAAACTAGGAATACTTTATATCAGGGGTAGGGAACCTTTGCCTAAAACTTTTTGTTATTTAATATTTATTACAATTAGCCCCAGTTGTGTAATGTGTATTTACAGTGCTCTTATTAACCCCTTGCCTCCGCAGCCTGTTTTGGCCTTAATGACCAAGCTCATTTTTCAAAATCTGACCTGTCTCACTTTATGCGCTTATAGCTCAGTGATGCTTTAACGTATGCTAGCGATTCTGAGACTGTTTTTTTGTCACATATGGCACTTTATATTAGTGGCAAAATTTGGTCACTACTTTGTGTGTTTTTTGTGAAAAACATCAAAATATCATGAAAAATTTGAAAATTTTGCATTTTATGAACTTCTGAAATTCTCTGCTTCTAAAAAAGGAAGTCACAGCACATAAATTAGTTACTAAATCACATTACCAATATGTCCTCTTTATTCTGGCATAATTTGGGAAACATATTTTACTTTTTTAGGCTGTTATGGGGCTTAGAAATTTATTAGCAAATTATCACATTTTGTGAAAGTTTCCAAAACTGATTTTTTTTTAGGGACCAGTTCTTTTTTTAAGTTGATTTAGGAGGCTTGTATGCTGTAAAACCCCATAAGTGACCCCATTTTGGAAACTAGACACCTTAAAGAATTAATCTAGGGGTATAATGAGCATTTTAACCCTACAGGGGCTGGAGGAAAGTATTCACAATTAGGCCTTAAAAAAATCGAAAATTTTAATTTTCCAATAATATATATGTTTAGATTAAAGTTTCTCCTTTCCAAAAGGAACATGAGAGAATCTGCACCCCACAATTTGTAACACAGGTTCTCTTGAGTACAACGGTACCCCATATGTGGGCGTAAACCACTGTATGGGCACACAGCGGGGCTCAGAAGGGAAGGAGCTCCAATTAGCATTTTCAGTGCAGATTTTGCTGAAGAAGTTTCTGAGCGCCAGGTGCGTTTGCAGCGCCCCTGTAGTGCCCGTAGAAGAAAACCCCCCCAAAAGTCACCCCATTTTGGAAAGTACACCCCTCAAAGAATTCATCTTGGGGTGTGGTGACCATTTTGACCCCACAGGTATTAGAGCAAAGTATTTAAAATTAGACAGTAAAAATGAAAAACTCGAATTTTTCCAATAATATGTTCGTTTAGTTTTAATTTCTCAATTTCACAAGGAACATGAGAGAATCCGCACCCCAAAATTTGTAACGCAGGTTCTCCTGAGTACAACGGTACCCCATATGGGGGCATAAACCACTGTATGGGCACACAGCGGGGCTCAGAAGGGAAGGAGCGCCAATTAGCATTTTCAGTTCAGATTTTGCTGAAGAAGTTTCTGAGCGCCAGGTGCGTTTGCAGAGCCCCTGTAGTGTCCGTAGAAGAGGACCCCCCCATAAGTCACCCCATTTTGGAAAGTGCACCCCTCAAAGAATTCATCTTGGGGTGTGTTGACCATTTTGACCCCACAGGTATTAGAGGAAAGTATTAAAAATAAGACAGTAAAATTGAAAAACTTGAATTTTTCCAATAATATGTTTGTTTAGTTTAAAATTTCTCAATTTCACGAGGAACAGGAGAGAAGCTGCATGCCCAAATCTGTAACGCAGGTTCCCCTGAGTAGAACGGTACCCCATATGTGGGCATAAACCAGTGTATGGGCACCCAGCCGGGCTCAGAAGGGAAGGAGCGCCAATTAGCATTTTCAGTGCAGATTTTTCCGAAGAAGTTTCTGAGCGCCAGGTGCGTTTGCAGAGCCCCTGTAGTGTCAGCAGAAGAGAACCCCCCCAAAAGTCACCCCATTTAGGAAAGTACACCGTTCAAAGAATTCATCTTGGGGTGCAGTGAGCGGTTTGACCCCACAGGTATTAGAGGAAAGTATTCAAAATAAGACAGTAAAAATGAAAAACTCGAATTTTTCCAATATATGTTCGTTTAGTTTAAAATTTCTCAATTTCACGAGGAATGGGAGAAAAAATGTACCCCAAAATCTGTAACGCAGGTTCTCCTGAGTACAACGGTACCCCATATGTGGGCATAAACCACTGTATGGGCACACAGCGGGGCTCAGAAGGAAGGGAGCGCCAATTTGCTGGAGCAAAACCGCAGCTAGTAATGGTTATTAGAATAGCGCAGTTACTAAAATACAAAAAAAAAATGAGATTACAGGTAATGTGGGGTGGTTACGGATAATCTGCGGTGGTTACGGGCAACCTGCGGTGGTTACGGGCAACGAGGGGTGGTAACGGGCAACGTGGGGTGGTTACGGATAAACTGAAGTGCTTATAGGTAATCTGGGATGGGAACCTGTAACGTGCGGTGGTCGGGGGCAACGTGCGGTGGTCGGGGGCAACGTGCGGTGGTCGGGGGCAACGTGCGGTGGTCGGGGGCAACGTGCGGTGGTCGGGGGCAACGTGCGGTGGTCGGGGGCAACGTGCGGTGGTCAGAGGCAACATGCGGTGGTCAGAGGCAACGTGCGGTGGTCAGAGGCAATCTGGGGGGAATTACATGTGATTAGGGGCAACCTGGGGGGGTTACAGACAATCTGCGGTGGTTACGGGCAACATGGGGTGGTTACAGACAATCTGGGGTGGTTACGGATAAACGGAAGTGCTTATAGGTAATCAGGGGTGGGTACATGTAATTTTGGGTGGTTACGGCAATCTGGAGGGGGTCACTGGCAACGTGTGTGAGTTAGAGGCAACGTGCAGTGGTTAGAGGCAACATGCGGTGGTTACGTGCAATATGCGGGGTTACGGGCAATCGGGGCTGATTACGGACCATCTGGAGGGGCTCACTGGCAATTTGGGGTGGTTACAGGCAACGTGCGGTGGTTATGGGCAACGTGCGGTGGTTATTGGCAACATGCGGTGGTTATAGGCAACATGCGGTGGTTATAGGCAACGTGCGGTGGTTAGTGGCAACGTGCGGTGGTTAGTGGCAATGTGCGGTGGTTAGTGGCAACGTGCGGTGGTTATGGGCAACGTGCGGTGGTTAGTGGCAACGTGCGGTGGTTATGGGCAACGTGCGGTGGTTAGTGGCAACGTGCGGTGGTTATGGGCAGCGTGCGGTGGTTAGTGGCAACGTGCGGTGGTTAGTGGCAACGTGCGGTGGTTAGTGGCAACGTGCGGTGGTTATGGGCAACGTGCGGTGGTTATGGGCAACGTGCGGTGGTTAGTGGCAACGTGCGAAGGTTATGGGCAACGTGCGGTGGTTATGGGCAACGTGCGGTGGTTAGTGGCAACGTGCGGTGGTTAGTGGCAACGTGCGGTGGTTAGTGGCAACGTGCGGTGGTTATGGGCAACGTGCGGTGGTTAGTGGCAACGTGCAGTGGTTAGTGGCAACGTGCGGTGGTTATGGTCAACGTGCGGTGGTTATGGGCAATGTGCGGTGGTTATGGGCAACGTGCGGTGGTTATAGGCAACGTGCGGTGATTACGGGCAATCTGGGGTGGATACGGGCAATCTGGGGCGGATATGGGCAACCTGCGGTGGTTACGGGTAATTTGGGGGGGCTAGGGGTAATCTGGGAGTAAACTGCAATTATTACTATAATAAAAAGTGTGTGTTTTATTTTTTTGTATGTTTGTCACTTTTTGTACTTTATACATTAATTTTCACTGTATTACTATGATTACTGTGATATTTTCTATCACAGTAATCATAGTTCAGTGACAGAGACCAAATTGGTCTCTGTCACTTTAAATTTTCAGAGCTAACTGCTTCTGGAGCGCATGCGCACTTCAGAATCAGCCTGGACGTCGAGGAGGACGGAGCTCCGTGGATCAGGTAACGTATGTGGGGAAGGGGGGGTGACTGGGGGACGGGGGTGACTGGGGGGGTGGGGGGCGACTTGGGGGGGGGCACGGTGACACTTTTTATCCCCTGTCACCAATGATTTATGGTGACAGGGGATAAAAAGTGCCGGCAGCACTGGGAACAGGCGATCGGCGGTATATAGTATATACCGCCGATCGCCTGCTCCGGGACCACACGGGGGGGTCCCCGATCACTGTACCATGCTCTCCGCTACCTCCGGTGGCGGAGAGCATGGGGCTTTGATCACTTATTCATTTCCATCCCTGCGAACAAACATCGTTTGTTCGCAGGGATGGGGGCGGCCATCTTGGATCTGATGGCCGCCCGGGTAGGGTGATCGGGGGGCTGATCTGGGGTCTGAGGGGACATTTTTCATCTCCCCCCACCGTGGATTCACGGTGGGGGGAGATGAAAGCTATCGGCGGCGCCGGTAATGCCCGGTATCGGCGGATCGCCGCTAAAGAGGTAGTAGCGGCGATCCGCCGGTATCGGAGGACGAGGGGAGGGGGCCGGGGGACACACTGTTAGTGGCGGTGGGGGGAGGCAGCGTTCTGCAGCCTCCCCCCGCCGCCCGATCGGCGGGGGACACTGAATCTCCCTATAGACGCTGCGGTCGCATTGACCGCGGCGTTTATGGGGTTAACTGCCCGGGGGGGAGCGCGGCTCCCCTCCGGGCAGTGGCAGCAGGAGGATGCTGTGTGACACAGCCTCCTCCTGCTGCCCGATCTCACCCAGGGACAGAGGGGGGAGGCAGGGAAAGCATGACGTCCAGGGAAGACGTCATATTGGGGGAAGGGGTTAAAATAGGTGTACTGTTAGCAATTTTAGACTAGGTGTACTGTTCCAGCAATGATATGATTGATATTATGTAGATAGAGGGTGTAAATAACTACAGCTGAGAGAGCCTCCGTCATATACCAATAGTGGGGGGAACGCAACTGTGTCGCGGACCGGGCTTGTCTCCCGCACATTTGGCTGAGGAATCCCCGACGATATTGGGGCAGCCCTTGATACAGAGGCGTTGTAGAAAACCCCCATCTGGGACGCAATCGGAGCTATATCTCCTCTACAAAATTACTAGAATAATCAGTTGTGCGGTATCTCTATACTGCGGCACCACCGCAGAGACCCACAACAACTGAACTCCACAAAAGTAACAGATGAATATATACATGACCTCTTACGCTGCATCAATTCTTTGTGACACCCTGATCAAGTTGTCACAATACCTGGAGGTGAATTTAACCCCAGATACTGTTACGCACAGTAAAGAGATCATTGTTGCTGAAGTATTTCCCCTCTAGTCAACAGTTACAGTGACTCAAGCAAACAGCTCACATTAACAGTACCCCTATTTTAATAAGAGCACTGTAAATACACATTATACAACTGTGGCTAATTGTAATAAATATTAAATAAACGTTTAGTTTTAACTTCTGGGTAAAGCAAGGTATATTGCCCTTGACAACAATGTGATTGTACAAACATACCTCCCAAAAGGTCGGGATCACCAATTCCCTTAGAATAAAACACTTGGAACTCTTAGAATGGAACACTTACAATAAAATAAATAATACACTTAGATAGAACACATAGAATGGAACATTTGACACACTTGGAACACTTAGGATGAAAAACTTGGAATATTTAGAATTAAATCCTTGGAACACTTAGAATGAAAAACTTGGAACACTTAAAATGAAACACTTGGAACAGTTAGAATGAAATTCATGGAACACTTCAAATGGAACACTTGTAAAACTTGAAATGGTTAGAATGAAACACTTGGCACACTGAGAATGGAACATTTGGAACACTTAGAATTGAACACTTAAAACACCTAAAGTAAAACACTTGGAACACTTAGAATAACACAGTTAGAACACTCAAAATGAAACACTTGGAACACTTAAATTGAAAAAATTTGAATGGAACACTTGGAACACTTAGAATGAAAGACTCAGAAGGGAACATTTGAAACACTTGGAATGAAAAACTTGGGACATTTAGAATGAAAAACTTAGAACACTTAAAATGAAAGATGTGGAAAACGTTAATGAAACACTTAGAACACTTGGAACATTTGGAACACTTTGCTTACTTAGGCTATGTTTACACAACATATCTTTTCATACGGCCGTTGTTGGAATCGGCAACAACGGCCGGACTTTGTACGAAAAGACATGCTGCCTTATCTTCTATCGGATCCCGGCCGGAGCATATACACAGGGCTGGATTAAGGAATGGGCACCAGGGGCACGTGCCTCTGGGCACCAGGGGCACGTGCCTTTGGGCCCCCACCACAAAGGGGCCCCCACCAACCCGAACCCGGAAGCAGAGTTCCGGGTTCAGATTGGTGCATCTATGGCTGCATTCCCACGTTCCGTGACCCTGATGGATCACGGACGTGGAATGCATGTCCCGGAGTCCCCCCGCGCCCGGAAAGCATCTGTAATTAGATGCTGGGAGCAAGGGAGACTGTATTCATAAGCGCAGTGTTGTTACTACAGCGCGGCGCTTATGAATACAGTCTCCCCCGCTCCCAGCATCTAATTACAGATGCTATCCGGGTGCAGGGGGACTCCGGTACATGCATTCCACGTCCGTGATCCGCTAGGATCATGGAACGTGGGAATGCAGCCTATGGCATCTCCAGATCCAGCGCTCTCCTGTGTCCGGTTGCTGCTAGAAACAGGAGAACGCTGCGCCTGTGAGCTCCTGTGAGGCGTCGCAGGCCTCTTCTCTCTGGCGGGCTGCGCGCGATGACGTCATTTCATCGCGCACCGCCTGCTGGAGAAGACGTGCGCTGCAGAAGATGGCAGAGGGCCCGGCCAGCTCTGGAGCGAGGAAAGGTAAGTGAAGTGTATTTTTTTTTGTTTTTATTACATCAGCACACCACAGGGGATTGGGGGGGGGGGGGGGGAAGAAGTACATCTATCAGCACACCACAGGGGATTGGGGGGGGGGGGTGAGTGAAATACATGTATCAGCACACCACAGGGAATTGGGGGGGGGGGGAGAAATACATCTATCAGCACCAGGGCCGATTCTGGGGTTTCTGCCGCCTGAGGCAGAAACCTCAGGCGGCCGCCCCCTCACAAACCCCCCCCCCCGCCGCCGTCGTAACCGAATCACCCGTGCCTGCACCCCCCGCACCCCCCCGCCGCCATAACCGAATCACCCCCGCCTGCACCCCCCGCACACACACACCCCCGGGCCGGCCCTGCAGCCACTCACCTGTCCTGCAGCAGCCGTCCCGTCCCGCTTACCGCTGTCCCGCGCCAACAGTCAGCAGCTGTCATCGCCGCCAACGCTCACCGCTGTCTCCCAACCCTGCAGCCGCTCACCTGTCCTGCCGCAGCCGTCACGTCCCACCGCCAACGCTCACCGCTGTTCCTTTCCACGCTCCAGTGCTGTCAGTCAGCAGCTGTCATCGCCCTCCAGAGAGTCGTGAGTGCCTGGGGTCAGCGGGGGCATCGCGGCCCCCACTGACCCCAGGGGCTCACGACTCGCTGGAGGGCGATGACAGCTGCTGACTGACGGCGCGGGACAGCGGTAAGCGTTGGCGGCGGGACGGGACGGCTGCGGCAGGACAGGTCAGCGGCTGCAGGGCTGCTGTCTGCCGCCCCCTGCAGGGGCGCAGAATCTGCCGCCTGAGGCGGAATACTCATTCCGCCTCATGGCAGAAACGGCCCTGATCAGCACACCATAGGGGATGGGGGGGGAAGGAATACATCTATCAGCACACCGAAGGGGATGTGGGGGGGGGGGGTATTTCTATCAGCACACGACAGGGGATTGGGGGGGGGGGCAGAAATACAGCTATTAGCACACCACAGGGGATTGGGGGGAGGAAAACTACAGCTATTAGCACACCACAGGGGATTGGGGGGAGGAAAACTACAGCTATCAGCACACCACAGGGGATTGGGGGGGGGGGGAATACAGCTATTAGCACACCACAGGGGATTGGGGGGGGGGAATACAGCTATTAGCACACCACAGGGTATTGGGGAGAGGAGAACTACAGCTATCAGCACACCACGGGATTTGGGGGGGGGAATACAGCTATTAGCACACCACAGGGGATTGGGGGGGGGGGGAGAGAAATACATGTATCAGCACACCACAGGGGATGGGGGGGGGGGGGGGCAGAAATACAGCTATGAGCACACCACAGGGGATTGGGGGGAGGAGAACTACAGCTATCAGAACACCACAGGGGATTGGGGAGGGGGGAATACAGCTATAAGCACACCACAGGGGATTGGTGTGGGGAGAACTACAGCTATCAGCACACCACAGGGGATTGGGGGGGGGGGGAATACAGCTATTAGCACACCACATGGGATTGGGGGGGGGGGAGAGAAATACATGTATCAGCACACCACAGGGGATTGGGGGGGGAGAACTACATCTATCAGCACACCACAGGGGATGGGGGGTGGTCAGAAATACAGCTATCAGCACACCACAGGGGATTGGGGGGAGGAGAACTACAGCTATCACACCACAGGGGGTTGGGGGGGGGGCGAGAAATACAGCTATTAGCACACCACAGGGGATTGGGGGGAGGAGAACTACAACTATCAGCACACCACAGGGGATTTGGGGGGGGGGGAATACAGCTATTAGCACACCACAGGGGATTGGGGGGGGGGGGGGGGGGCAAATACAGCTATTAGCACACCACAGGGGATTGGGGTGGGGGAGAAATACAGTTATTAGCACACCACAGGGGATTGGGGGGGGGGGGGGAAATACAGCTATTAGCACACCACAGGGGATTGGGGGAGAAATACAGCTATTAGCACACCCCAGGGGATGGGGGGGGGATACAGCTATTAGCACACCACAGGGGATTGGGGGGGGGGGGGGGAATACAGCTATTAGCACACCACAGGGGATTGGGGGGGGGGGGGGAAATACAGCTATTAGCACACCACATGGGATTGGGGGGGGGGGGGGAATACAGCTATTGGCACACCACATGGGATTGGGGGGGGAGAACTACAGCTATCAGCACACCACAGGGGATTGGGGGGAGGAGAAGTACAGCTATCAGCACACCACAGGGGATTGGGGGTGGAGAACTACAGCTATCAGCACACCACAGGGGATTGGGGGGAGGAGAACTACAGCATTCAGCACACCACAGGGCATTGTGGGGGGGGGGGAGAACTACAGCTATCAGCACACCACATGGGATTGGGGGGGGGGAAGAAAGACATGTATCAGCACACCACAGGGGATTGGGGGGGGGGAGAACTACATTTATCAGCACACCACAGGGGATGGGGGGGCAGAAATACAGCTATCAGCACACCACAGGGGATTGGGGGGGGGGGAATACGGCTATTAGCACACCACAGGGGATTGGGGGGAGGAGATCTACAGCTATCAGCACACCACAGGGGATTGGGGGGGGGGGAATACAGCTATTAGCACACCACATGGGATTGGGGTGGGGGAGAAATACAGCTATTAGCACACCACAGGGGATTGGGGGAGAAATACAGCTATTAGCACACCCCAGGGGATGGGGGGGGATACAGCTATTAGCACACCACAGGGGATTGGGGGGGGGGATACAGCTATTAGCACACCACATGGGATTGGGGGGGGGGGAATACAGCTATTGGCACACCACATGGGATTGGGGGGGGAGAACTACAGCTATCAGCACACCACAGGGGATTGGGGGGAGGAGAAGTACAGCTATCAGCACACCACAGGGGATTGGGGGTGGAGAACTACAGCTATCAGCATACCACAGGGGATTGGGGGGGGGGGAGAAAGACATGTATCAGCACACCACAGGGGATTGGGGGGGAGAACTACATTTATCAGCACACCACAGGGGATGGGGGGGCAGAAATACAGCTATCAGCACACCACAGGGGATTGGGGGGAGGGGGAATACGGCTATTAGCACACCACAGGGGGTTGGGGGGGGGCGAGAAATACAGCTATTAGCACACCACAGGGGGTTGGGGGGGGGGGCGAGAAATACAGCTATTAGCACACCACAGGGGATTGGGGGGAGGAGAACTACAGCTATCAGCACACCACAGGGGATTTGGGGGGGGGAATACAGCTATTAGCACACCACAGGGGATTGGGGGGGGGGGGCAAATACAGCTATTAGCACACCACAGGGGATTGGGGTGGGGGAGAAATACAGCTATCAGCACACCACAGGGGATTGGGGGAGAAATACATCTATCAGCACACCACAGGGGATGGGGGGGGGGGCAGAAATACAGCCATCAGCACACCACAGGGGATTGGGGGGAGGAGAACTACAGCTATCAGCACACCACAGGGGATTGGGGGGAGGAGAACTACAGCTATCAGCACACCACAGGGGATGGGGGGGGGGATACAGCTATTAGCACACCACAGGGGATTGGGGTGGGGGAGAAATACAGCTATTAGCACACCACAGGGGATTGGGGGAGAAATACAGCTATTAGCACACCCCAGGGGATGGGGGGGGGGGGAATACAGCTATTAGCACACCACAGGGGATTGGGGGGGGGGGGGAATACAGCTATTAGCACACCACAGGGGATTGGGGGGGGGGGGGAATACAGCTATTAGCACACCACATGGGATTGGGGGGGGGAGAACTACAGCTATCAGCACACCACAGGGGATTGGGGGGAGGAGAACTACAGCTATCAGCACACCACAGGGGATTGGGGGTGGAGAACTACAGCTATCAGCACACCACAGGGGATTGGGGGGGGGGAGAGAACTACAGCATTCAGCACACCACAGGGCATTGTGGGGGGGGGAACTACAGCTATCAGCACACCACAGGGTATTGGAGTGGAGAACTACAGCTATCAGCACACCACAGGGGATAGCTACATGAGCACCACTAAAGCGTTAATTACAATGCTAGGGGCATTGGGGGCGCAAGTACTTTTCCTTGCCCCAGGTGCAGCTAACCCACACACACAGCACATCTGCACACAGTATAACATTAAGTGCGGACACAGCAGGAGCAGAGGATTTTATTGCTATATGGAGGGCACAGCCAGGGACATTATTACTATATAGAGGCACAGCAGGAGACATTATTACTATATAGAGGCACAGCAGGAGACATTATTACTATATGGAGGCACAACCAGGGACATTATTACTATATGGAGGCACAGCGGAGCCTAAGATGTTTGTCTGGCAGGTTCATCATGGCCGTCCGGGCCAGATGGAGAGGAAAAGGAAAGTGACACCTCAGATCATAGAAGACATCACCTGTGAGTCACTGAATGATGTTTTATTTGTATTTTTTAGGTAGGCGTGCCCCGGGGTAAAATAAAAAAAATGTTAGACTATATTGCTCTAAGCCATAATACCCACACTGCTTCTCCCTAGCAAAATCTCCCCACATGTTCAAAAATCTGCCACCGGCCGTGCATCGCTACGTTTAATAGTGATGTGTGACCGATGGCTGATCCAGCCTTATAAAAGGCTCTGTAAGCGAGCGCTAATCTAGCAGAACAACGCTACTTACCCAGTGGGTAAGAACACACAGAAAGTGCTGGGTTCTCACATTGCATTATTATCACAAACACAATGTGAGAACACTACCTGATAGTCAGCCGCTCCTGTCTCTAGGGCCTGGCATCTTTCTCTGCACTGCAGCCTCTAGTGACCATCACGAGCACAACAGAGGAGGATGCTGAGCCACACAGCCAGGAGTGAGGAGGGGTCTGTGCTAAGTCGCCTACAGTAAGCAGCCATCTGTATAGATTGCAGTATAGTTATTTATTTTTTATTTTTTTATTTTTTTGGGGGGGGGGGGAATGAGGGGCCCCCAAAAAAATTGTCGCCCAGGGCCTCCACCAACCTTAATCCGGCCCTGCATATGCATGTCAGTTTTCTGTGGCCGCTATTCAGTGAATAGCGTCCGCAGAAAACCATGTCAGTGCACACTATGGAGCGAGCGGATCCGTCCACTCCCTCCATAGTGTGCAGTGGGGAGTTCTGATGTGGGCACGCACGGATGCGCCCGCATCAGAACTTTGCGGCCATGAAGATCATCCGTCCGGTACTGCATATAAGATAACCCCCCCTTGTATATGGTGTCAAAAAAGAGCAAAAGTTACTGTAAAATGACCTGTAACTATACAAATAGTGAAACATTAGAAAACAAAGTGGAAAAACTGAAAGGAGGAGGTATTGTGGAGAATAATGTGGAGAAAGCCAATAACTTGCTTTTTTTTTTTTTAGTTTACTAAATATTTGAAATGTCAGAAAAAAATGAAGAAGTATATAGTAAACTCTCCATTAAATGTCACCTGTCTAACTCAAAAAGAAGTGCAGTGCAGCCTTAATAAGATTAAAATAGACAAATCACCCGGTCTAGATGGCATTCACCCCATGTTCAAAGAAAATTGCATAATGAAAGAGACAGACCATTATGTGTAATATTTGGGGATTCTACAGTGACTGGGTCTGTACCACTGGACCTGCACATAGCAGTAAGCCCAGGAACTCTAGGCCTGTAAGGTTTAACCTCCTTTGTGAGTATAATGTTTGAAGATTTTCTAAGAGACTGATCCTAGACTATCTCAATGAAGTAAATATATAACTGTATCAGCAAGGGGCTTTTAAAGAACTGCTCCCGTCAATCTAATTTCTCTCATACTTGGCTGAGGTGAGTTGTTGGATGTCATACATCTTGATGTTTTGAAATCTTTAAAACTATTGCTGCGTAGAAGGTTGGTATATAAAAATGGGAATGCTGTTTAAATGTGTGAAAATATGTAAGTGCTTTAGATACTGTATAGAAAGGAAAGAGTGGTTTGTATTGGACTGTATTCAAATTTGGTAACCATTACTGGTGGCATATCATAGGGGTTAGCATTGAGCCCTACTATTTAATAGATAACACATTGGGCTGGGTCCACAAAAAGTAAGTACCATAGTCATCACGCCCATTGTTGATTACGGCCGTGATAACTATGGTACTTACGTAGTGCTGCACCTGAGGGAATCCCGGCCGACGTGTATACACATAGCATACACTCCGGCCAGGATCCCTAGCAGCGCCGCAAGAAACTGACATGTCAGTTTTCTGCAGCCGCTATTCATTGAATAGCGGCCGCAGAAAACCCTGTCAGTTCACACAATGGATCGTACGGCTCCCGCCCTTTCTATTCCCAGCAATGTCCACAGGTTCGCTTAAATCAGTGAGCCCTTTAAGGATCTCAAACAGGAGTCACATGTCACAGTATTGGGGGCATGCACCATCAAGGCTTTAAAGCCACAGCCGAAGTGCTCTGACTCATCACACCTACACCAATACTGTGAGATGTGGTTCCTGTGCGAGATCTGTAAATATGACACTTGAACACCTGGAATAGACACCAGCATACAACAAAAGCCATACTAAGACTTCAGCCGGCTCAAATGCTGACAAACAGTAAAAATAAATCACGATGAAGAACCATACAGGTTATCAGAATTACACACACACACGCACACACATATTTTAGATGTATAGAGATATAAGGGGGAATTTACTAAGACCAGTGGCCTTAGCATTCGGCAGATTCATTAGAAGGTGTACATCTCACAATGAATCGGCCATTGCAGTGTCTATCCCATGCAATGCTTTAAGAGCAGTGTGGTGGGTAATCAGGACAATGAGCTGTCAGCAATTGGAGGGAAAGAGCAGCATATCAGGAGAAGGAGACACGTTTGTTAAAGGAAGGTACTGTATTTGAAAAAATATTTAACTTGACAAGTCCTACAAGTTTAATAACATCAGCCGAGATGGCACTACCCCTCTAAAGGCTCTTTACTATAAGATTAGAGGATTCACCTCAGAGTTCAAAAGATGGCCTGGATGTCATTTTTATTGTAACACTACCACATGTTATAGTTTCTAGATTTCTGGAGATCTGGGATTTATTCTGTCAGTTTTGGGCAGAATGTTTTTTTAAATTGGCTTTTTCCTCATGAGGATTCTTGCCTTCAATGTTGCAGGATAATTGGCTAAACTGAATAGACATGTCTATTTCTAGACTTACAAACAGAACACAATGTCAGTCAGCTGCTTCTAAGGCCAGCAGGATATTGTCATGCATTAAAACAGGCATGGACTCTCGGGACAGGGACATAGTGTAATATTAGGTTTATAAATCTTTGGTGCGGCCTCATCTGGAATATGCTGTTCAGATTTCAGCACCAGTTCACAGAAACAATGTCCAGAAATGGAAAAGGCAGACAACTAAACTAATAAGGGGCATGGAGCATCTTACTTATGAGAAAAGATTTTTTTAAAATTTTGAAGAAATGTTCAAGAGGGTACATGACTAACATGTAAGTGTCAAATTCAACACACAGTGGGTCACAACAGGTGAGTTCTTAGAGCAAAATAACATTAAAGGGGAATTCCAGGTAGAGGTTAAAAAAAATCTCCAAAAGCTTGCAGCATTGCTAAACTGTCTAACCCAGCTCTGAAACTACCAAAAATCTATTTGTTTTAGGGGTCTTTGTTCTGTTTTGCATGGCTGTACTTCCTGTTTGAGCAGTTGTACACAGTACTACAGGTTCCAGAATGCAATGCTTTCCCCCAGCTGTTCATCACAGTCCTGCCCATTCCCCGCCCAAATCTGTTGCAGAACATCTAGACTGTGTTCACACATTGCAGTTTCATTGTGTTACTAAATTAATTGCAGTACTTTATCATTTCATTGTGTTCCCACCCCCACAGCACGCTGTTACTACCTGTATCGCCGATATTGGAATACAGTAAAGAACTTTTTTAATTTAATTTTTTTTCTTTTCATCTCCACGCACATATTATGATCAAGCGTCTTTTATCTTTGAAGATGAGACCCACAATAAGGACTTTTTCTGATATTATCTTACATGGGAGATACTGTGTATGCCTCGTTTTTTGTCCATGTATCCTCTGTACCATTTAGCATCATTTAATTGTGTTACTGCATCATTTTTGTGAAGACGCTGCAGTACTGCAATGAAACTCCAACATGTGTGAACACAGCCCTAATTTCACTGCAGACTTTTTCCCAATCAGTTGCAGCAGCTGCTTCTGGCTGGTTAGATGGTGAATCACTTACGGGATTGAAGGATCCAGCCAAGCCTCCTGTGACATCATGCCCTTCCCCTGTCTGCATTATCATTCTGTGCTCAGCAAACACACACAATGTGAGACAGAGGCATGGAATCTTTTGTCTCCTAAGGGGGAGAGCAAAAGAAGTAGGAGACAATGTGGATCCGCACAGAGGCCATATTTCTTCACTTCCTGGATGTCAATCAGCTACCAGTGTGGCAGAACCGTACATATATGGTAATACATTATACAGACACATCTATATAACTTTTAATGAACTTTTAATAGAAAAACAGTTTTCCTTATGTGGAGTTCCCCTTAAATGTGTATGTAGAAATATAAAATCCCATTCTCTCCTCTTTATCTATCCCTTCCCTTGGTTGAACATAATTGACATGTCTTTCTTCCAACCTTGCTAATTATGTAAGTGTAAGACTATAAAGTGTAAATGCTATGGATAAATAATATAAATGCTAAATATACAATTTACTAATGGATGTCTAGGATCAGTGTTTTCTCAGGGTGAATTATTGTTTCTGTTCTAGTGGTGGTCTGTGGTGCAAAGAACTACATCATTGTCCAATTTAGGTAAATAAAGGTCCTCATACACCTTATACTTCTGCTCATGGTGGATTTGGCCATCAGGAAAAAGTGTATAGAACTTTCCCAACACTCAGGAATGCTTGGCCATGCTGAACTTTCCTCTGTATGGGAAGGGATATGGGAGGATGGGAAAGATAACTGTGACAGTTATTGAAGAGATGAGCGAACCTCGAGCATGCTCGAGTCGATCAGAACCCAAACTTTCGGCATTTGATTAGCGGTGGCTGCTGAAGTTGGATAAAGCCCTAAGGCTATGTGGAAAACATGGATATAGTCATTGGCTGTATCCATGTTTTCCAGACAACCTCAGAGCTTTATCCAAGTTCAGCAGCCACCGCTACTCAAATACCGAACGTTCGGGTTCGGATTGACTCGAACCCAAACCCGGTTCGCTCATCTCTAATGGTCACCCTTAGGCTACAGTGCAGTTCCTTGCTGCAATGCTACTAAAAATAAAATAAATGAATAAGGACAAGTGCAAGTCAACGTAAAAGAGGCTGCAGTGCCAATGTGATTGCCGATGACCTCTTTAAAGTGTACTTACTATAACTTTTAAAATCTAAATCAACAGTCTACCACTGCAGAGCCACGGGACATATAGCAGAAACTCAGCTCCGCGGGCACCTTCCGGACCTCCAGGCACTCACCTTTGTATAGGAGCTTGGAGGGAGTTTGGTCCATATCAGCCACTGCTACATGTGACCTACCCTCTAGCTGTACTCCGGACAGTGAGTAGCCATAACCCGCAGCTGTCCCGATTTATGACATAATATAACTGATTAACTGTACAAATCAATGTAATGAATGTTATTGCATGCCTCGGCGACCCCTGATGAGGTCACCATCACAGGTGGCTGAAACGCGTTGGATCGAGGTGTTGATATCTAAGGACTGGAGTACAAATACGACTACTGTTGCCGACATAGGGACCACGTTGACTAATATTCGGATGGGTCTGTTGGTATAGTTATTGCTCCACCTGATATACTTATTGACACTGATGAACTTTGATACTATAACATTGGTACAGTGTACTGCGAATAGTGTTTTTGTCTCTGGTGGTCCCTCTAACGGATCAGGGAACGGACTGGACCGGACAAGACTTACTGATTTTCATAGGGAAAGTTGAGCACGACATGGTGCATTATTTCCTACTGAACTAATAAATATTTTGGAAAAATTAATTTCTGGACATAATTGTATATATTGGTGATGGTTGTATATTGAATAAACACCCTTTAGTCATAAGCATATCCTATCTGTGTTTTGTTATTGCTAATTGCTGGGATATGGTTTACCTACTGCTTGGTGTAGCATATATACACTGTGTTATACATAATTTATACTTCTACATGCGCCCCCTGCTGGTGCACACACTTGAGACGTGACGTCACATTTTTTTTGAGGAAGTGAGCCTGCCTGATGTACTAAATTGAGGGAAATTGCCCTATATGTGCATTTCCCAAGGTAATTGTATATTAGGGATTTGCATAACTTTCCTTATGAAATTACATATTAAAAAATACATTTTGCCCGGAGTACCCCTTTAACTCTCCTGACTTTTACCCAGGGCCGGATCCAGGCTTTTGGGGACCCTCGGGTGACAGTGCCTCAGTGAGTGGGCCCCTCATCCATCCAATATGTATCCATCATCCACACACTATGCACAATCACTTAAGACACTACTAGCTTAAACAAACACACATTATTGACACAGACACTGACTGACACTAACTGACTGACAGACACTGACTGACTGGCACTGACTCACTGACTTACTGACACAGACACTAACAAAAAATCCTCCACTCCACAACTGGGTCCAATGGGCACAGGTCCAGGTAAAAAAAAAACATGGCAAAATGAAGTTCTAAAATTAAATAAAAAACAATACAACGCGTTTCAGGATCGCACCGATCCCTTTCTCAAGTGTCTTACCTTTTTAAAACACTCGAGAAAGGGATACTGATTGATTGACTGACTGGCACTGACACAGACTAACTCAGCGACTGATACAAACGTTGACTGACCAACTGACTGACACTGAAACACTCACACTAACAGCACCTACAGCTCAGTCTTCTTTCTCTTCCTCTCTCTGGGGCTGCTCTACACACTTTAGAGTTGATCACCTTCAGGTCATCTGATCAGGTCTCTAAAGTGACTGTACCACCAGGCCTAGGCAGAAGCACTGGAGGCGGGCCGACCCACCCTTATGGGAAGAAACCCTAGCCCCTCTGACTCCATTAGAATCAATGGAACCCAGCCAGACCCTCTCCCTTTCTAGGCCCCTAGAGATGTTGTGGGCCCCGGCACTTGCCTAGGTAAGCCCAGTGCTGACGCCGGCCCTGCTTCCACCATACATATATGGCAAATGTTGCGAAGGGGTTAAATAAGAGGGGTTCTCCATAAGCCGCTCTATGATTTGCACCTTTTAAGAAAACTGATGTATTTCCTCACCTTTAAACAACAGACAATTGATGCGCCTTCAGAAAGAGTCAGACGTACTGTACTACCACGCTGTAATGTAAAGATCCATTCCCTTTTTTCTTCAGGGAATCGTGCTTTCATAATTTAAACCTGGGGGTGTAATAATCCTGGAAAAAGTAAAATTGTTTACTTATTTTGTAGGCAGCATGGCTGTCCGAGGGGAAATCATTTTATTGGCAGTATTTCAAAACCACTCCTGACACTTGCATTGAGGGACTGTGTCATAAAAGATATACACAGACTTTGCAATAAAGCCTGTTCATGGACAATTTCAGTTTCCTTAGGAACAACCTTTTATAGTAGTTTTTAGTGTTGTTGGAAGATTAAGCTCTTCAAGAGCCAAAGGGTATTAAAATGGGCAAACATGTGTCTACCCAACACTGCTAAAATGAGGGTTTTCTGTATAAACAAGCTATACTTACATATAGAATGCAAAAGAAAAGTAAGGAGTAAATACCACATACCACCAGGCCTTTGGTTATGCTGATGGTTATGGAGAGTCTCCCATGACATAGGAGGAGCTCACCTGTCTTATGACAATGAGAAACTGTAATGCTGCGTTTACACGGAACGATTATCGTGCGAATTCGCAGGATAACGATCGAATTCGAACGATAATCGTACGTGTAAACGCAGCGAACGATCAAACGACGAGTGAGAAATCGTTCATGTTGATCTTTCAACAACTTCTCAAATCGTTGTTGATCGTTCGCTAAAAATTCGCAGATCGTTCCGTGTGAACAGTCGTTCGCCGATGTCTGAGATAGGCTTAAGCGGTCGCAAAACCAATTTTCCGTACAATATATCGTAACTTCTAAACGGTGATCGTTATGAAAAAAAAACTGTTACGCCGACATCGTTAATCGTACGATCGGGCAAATTATTGTTCCGTGTATCTATGTGTTTCCATGGAAACAGGTGTTGAATTATGAGCAACAACTGTGGACTTATTAAAGGGGTACTCTGGAGAATTTTTTAATCAACTGGTGTGAGATTTGTATTTAAAATGTAAAAATCTCGACCTTACAGTATTTATCAGCTGCTGTATGTCCTGCAGGAAGTGGAGTTTTCATTCCAGAATGGCATGCTCTCTGCTGCCATCTCTGTCTATAACAGGAACTGACCAGAGCGGCAGCAAATCTCCATAGAAAACCCCTTCTGCTTTACAATAGACAGTTCCTGTGATGACACATGTTGCAGCAGAAAGCTCTGTTTCAGACTGTGTAAGTGAGTATGTAAGAACATTTCTCCTATAGGCAAGCACTGGTGACCAGGGATATCTCCAGGAAGAAAACCAAGTTCACGTGAACCAATGTCTCAGAAAACACAGAGGCTCTTCCACTAACCCTCAGGCACAGTATTTTCTGTGTTGTGTTTTTTACAATAAAAATGCTTGATTGGTGGAAAAGCCTCTGTGTTTTCTATGACATCGGTTCGCATGGACATGGTTTTCTTCCTGGAGGTATTCCTGGTCACCTGTGGTTGTCTATAGAAAGAATCTTCTTACCTACTCACGGTGAGGTACCTCTGACCTACTCTAAGTGTATCATAGTGTTGTGCCTCGCATTTGCTATTTACTGCTGCCCTCTATGGAATCCCAGCCAGAGTGTATACACATAGTATACACTCCGGCCGGGATCACTAGAGGCGAAACAAGAAAACCTGTCAGTGCTCCGTCTGCATGCTACATTGTGTGCCGTGGGGAATTCAGCAGCAGTGAATATTATCCGGACAGAACTGCAGTATACCAACCGGGATGAGCTTCTCCGACACCACCCGTTCCGTGACCCGGTCGGTTCATGGAACGGCCGGTGTCTTACGCCACATGAACATGGCCTCAGACTGGAAAGAAAATACCCCTTTTAAAGGGTATACAGCAGCTGATAAGGCTTGAGATGTTTAAATATAAGAAATTTGCAAATCTGATAAATCAGTTGTTTTAAGAAAAAAAAATTCCTCTGGAGAACCCCCTTTTAATGCTGGAAGTATATTTAACTAACAGCAGAGGGCGATGTGTTATCTTTTAATGCTTATTAGAGATGAGCGAAGCGGGTTCGGGTTCGAGTCGATCCGAACCCGAACGTTCGGTATTTGATTAGCGGTGGCTGCTGAACTTAGATAAAGCTCTAAGGTTGTCTGGAAAACATGGATACAGCCAATGACTATATCCATGATTTCCACATAGCCTTAGGGCTTTATCCAACTTCAGCAGCCACCGCTAATCGAATGCCAAAAGTCCGGGTTCGGATCAACTCGAGCATGCTCCAGGTTCACTCATCTCTAATGCTTATGAATGTGTAGACTGGTTCTTCCTGTGCAATGTGCTGCTCCCTCTCTATCTCTGGTTATGATGTCACTCATTCTTGTATTCTCCATCTTGATGTGATCTACGTCATGGTTTCTGTTACAGATGAGCAAATTTACAGTAAAAACAAAGCAAATCACTTTGTTAGCTCGACAGTCGGCTTATCAGCCTGCTGCCTTTTAAGTCTGTGCTGCTCCATGCCGCTTCCTCTGGGTGCTGGGAAAAGCTGGATCCAGTCTTGGAAAACTTGGAGAAGTTTCCTAGGACTGGATGCAGCTTTTCCAGGCACCAGGGACCAGGGGAACGGTATTGAGTGGCACAGACTTCAAAGGCAGCAGGCTGAGAAGTCGACTGTCAGGCTAACAAAGTGATTTGCTTTGTTTTTACTGTAAATTCGCTTCATCTCTAGTTTCTGTATATTTTTTGTAAATAGTTAAAGGGGTGTCAGGAAAAAAACTAGGTCTATACTAATATATTATTCAAATTTACAAGCATTTCTTAAAATGCATGATTTAAGAGATACAGGCTTACTAACCCTGATGTGCTGCTTTGTTTGATAACCTGTTGCCCTTGGTTAAAGGACAACTCGGACGCTCATTAAAAAAAAACTGAACTGAAGCTCCAGTTGGTGTATTTATTTTTTCTTCACTTCCTGGTTTGGGCTTTCCCATAATGCACTTTGTCTCCTGTGATGTCTGACTGTAGAACTGTTAGATGGCTTACATCTTGCTCAGCCAATCAGAGCTGAGCAAACTGAGTCATTTGACAAAGCCTTGTTAGGCCAGCCTCCCTAAGTCCAGTTTCCCTCTTGATGATTGTCACAAAATGGCTGCCACAGAACAGCTTGGGGTCAACAGTCATTAGGTAAGTGTGGTGTACCCCCAGGATAATGTTATATCGGAGGATCGGCCGGTTACTTGCTAGGTGTTGTAGAGTAACACCACTCCAGTGGTGGATGGGTGAGATACAGCCGGACCTTGGGATGTTGTCATGTGATGCCAGTGTCTGGTGAATACACAGGTGTGATGGCACGCCTGCTTTTATTTTACAAGGCCAGTTGTACCCTTTTCCCCTGTGGTCAGTGTCCTGCCGGGTTGCTACTGGGTCCCTTGGGATAATATCACGGATGGCTAGAGTGGTGAATTGACCCTCCAGGATTATAGGACCCTCCATCCACAGAAAGGGGAGAATGTCCCAAGGTTGCAGTGTGTGCTGTGTCTGTGGTGGCGAATAATCACAGAGTCTTTGGATATAGTTGAGTCGGTTTACTATTTGTAAATGCGCAGCAGGTAATACAGTTTCAACAGTATGAGGTTACTTTAGATAAAGTATCTGAGACACACTTGACAAGTTGCCAATAAACACTTGACAATAGAACGACTAGATCTGTAGTATAAGTGCAGTGTAGGTTATAGTGGTATTGGTTGAGTTGTGCTCAGTGCTCATGTGACTTACTTCCTCTCTAGCGTGTGAGTAGGTGAAAGAGTGCAACAGAAGAAGAACGGAGGGAGATGATAGGAAAGAAGAAAACAGAACTTCTACTGGTCTACAGGCTCAGGTGACACATAGAAAACAATACCCCTTTACAATCCTTCAGCTGTGCAGCTTCCATATACATAAACATAATATAGCGACAACTAGTGGCGAACTTTAGTACTACTTTTATCACCATAATAACACAATAAGTACAGATTTTGCAAAGGGTGTATACAGCTGCAACACCTGTGGTAGGACACCACATAAGAATAAGTTTACTGGTTCCTGGTGGGTGGTTGAGGGGGGAAAGATAGGGAAGAGGGGCAGATAGGTGATTGAAGCATATTAGAAAGTTATATAACTTTGTAATGTGTTTCGAATACTGGGAAAAAGCTTTTCGCCAGGCATATGCTAGGTTAGATCACTCATGCTCAGTCACCTGATATGTCCTATTAGTACTGGTAGTTGGTTTTTACTTCCCATGCAAGTTAGGCTGGGTTCACACTACGTTTTTGAAATCCGATTTTCTCATCCGTTTTTTTTTTGCAAAAAAAAAACAAAAAACAGATGAAAAAAAAAACAGATTGCATTGTGACCATCCGTTTTGATCCGTTTTTTTTTTTATAAATCCCGATCCTTTTTTTTTTATGTACACAAAAACGCAGTCGACCTTTTTTTTCTTTCCGTTAAACGGATGCACACAATGCAATCTGGGGTTTTTTCCAGACGTTTTTTTGAAAAAAAAAACGGATTGCAAAAACGTAGTGTGAACCCAGCCTAAGGGGGATTGTGGGGAAAGTGTCTGGCAACAGCAGGGTCACGGTTTAGAAAGGAAACCAGGAAGTATATAGATTGATGGAGAATAAATATGGTACAGGGGTGTAAGTTACTTTAAAAGTACATTTGTTCTCCTTAACATATATATATGTGGTACACATCTGATTTTATTTTTTGTGCTTCATGACACCATCAATGTCTAACCTCTAAATCTTCTGCTGCAACCTGACAAACTTCTCTTCTGCAACTAGTTTTGGGCCCAGGCTCCAAAACAAAAGACAACACAACAGAATACAGAATGGCTGCTCAGAGCTGAGATTTATAGTGGTCCAAAGAGAACAATGATAATGATCAGCTATGGAAGTTTAAAGTGTTAAGTTATTATCCAAGGATAACTTGTGGGAGGTGGTTACTGTACCCAGGATGCACTGCAGGAAACAATTCAGCTTAAACAGCAAGATATTTCTGGTAACTAAACTGTAAAAGATGTAATTTAGCAAAGACAGAGATGCAGCAGCATTAACCTTTAGGCTATGTTCCAACAATGTAAAAATAAGTGAAAATTACAGCCATTGTTGCAAACTAATGTCCGTTATTAATGATCATAATAATTAATATCGGCCTTATTTTTTAACAATGGCCATTATTTGAACTTATTTTTAAATTTTGGGAATATAGCCTTAGGCTTTGTTCACACACTATCAAAATGACGGACGTTTTCATTATATAACAACAGCCATTGTTTTAAAGTAACGGCCGTCATTTTGACGCCATGTGAACACAGCCACATACACAATTATTCAAAACACATAACTGTGTACATGGCAAAGAACCAGAGTGAAGATCTCTATAAGCTGAAAAACTATGTAAAAAAGTCAAGTATCAAGTTTTAGAGGAAGATGCTCATTCTTATAGTAATATAAATTAAATTAATATAATGTAAAGAGACGCAAATTCATAGGTTATCAAATTGAAGATTAAGAAACTAAGTGAGGAGCACTTAGGGTATGTCCACTCTACAGAATCCCGACAGATCACCTGCTGCGGATTCAGCAGCTTGCCCCAGCCCGCGGCCGCGCGCATCTCCACTGGTCCCATAGGCTTCATTCTATGGTTTGGTAGATTCCGCTGTCCACCCAAAGAATGAACCTGCTCGTTCGTCAGGCAGACAGCGGAATCTGCCAAACCATAGAATGAATCCAAAGGGACCAGTTCATATGCACGGCCGCCAGCGGGGGCAAGCCGCGGAATCCATAGCAGGTGGTCTTCCAGGATTCCGTAGTTTAGACATACCCTTAAAGTGTCAAAAAGACATCTCAACAGTTTTGATCGGTCTGGTAATGAGTGAGAACTGAAGCATGGTCCACTCCCTGCTCTGTGTCAGTGAAAGAGTCAGGATCCATAGACTAATATTATGAGCCAGACTCATCATGTGACACAGAGCCAGAACGCGCTGAGTTATTCTACTTATTTCTACATTTTAACAGTGTTACAGTTTTAAAGTGCAACTGCATGAGTCCAAAGTCGGAATCTCATCTTATTTTAGTAACTTTGTAGCAATCAGTGGTATGGGCCCACCGTGCTACAGCACTAGACAGACTACTTATTTTCTTCACCTCTGGAAGTGTTTCTGGTATAATTGGTAGCTGGCCTTGAGGATCCAGTGAAGAGATCTAGAGGGATGGAGCCAAGGAGGCAAGTGTCATACACGGTAATCGAACAAGTATACTAATCATCTTTTTAGAACACTGAGAGAACCTTATTGCTAGGGCAAGCATTGAGGGGTGGAGTGCATGGAGTGGCTCTTAAAACGTATCTGTCAAGATGTAAGTTGACCCAATCAGAGACCATTCTGAAGCCGGAAGTTCAGGTATCCATAGATACAACAACACCAGGTCAGTTCTATGCACGAGTCCTACTAGATCAGAATGTGTCTCTCTCATGGAACCGACCCAGCCTGGTTGTGTCCACGGATACTCGAACTTCCAACAGTAGATTGGACTGAATGGCGTTTGGGTCAGCATACATCATGATAGAAATGCTTTAAAGAGTCAAAGAAAATCAGCCATAACATCAAAACCACTGGCAGGTGAAATGAATAGCAGTACCTTGTGACAATGACAACTGTCAACTGATACGTATGTAAGGCAATGGGTGAAAAACCAGTTCTCCAAGTTGATTTTTTTTCAAAGCAGGTGGAAAAAAAATGAGAGGACATAACTAGAAACCTGGCTCAGGTGTTGCAGGGTATTTCCAGTATGCAGTATTTACAACTGAACATGTAGCTGTATCAGAAATTATCTACGGAGGAACAACCTTTGAACCTGTGGCAGGTCATAGGTGCAAAAGTTTCATTGATGCATGAGGGAACAAAAGCTTTCCTATCTAGTTTTGATCCTACAGGAAAGCTACTGTAGCACAGATTGCTAAAAAAAAAAATGTATACTAGCTATAACATAAATGTCATAATACATCCTGCATCATTGCTCAAATAGACCAGTCAGTCTGCCCATGTTAACCTCATCCACTAAAGTATATAAAACAGGCCTGGGAGTTTCAGGGCTAAAACATGAAGCACTCTAAGAAGGTGTCCTGGTCTAATGTATCAATCATATTGATGCGTGTATGATGCATGTGCTTGCCTCTCAAAGTAATGAATGTAGTATTGAAAGAAAGCCAGAAGACAGAGCGACTGTAATGCTTTGCGCAATGTTTTGCTGGGAAACCTTGGGTCTCTGCATTTATATAGATATTTGTCTTTCCTCTCTTTTTACACAATGCCTTGTAGAGTTCATCAGAGGTATATGTCGGTGAGATGCGTTCATGAAAAATTGGCTCAAATGTAAAAAAAAAAAACATATTGGGGAGATTTATCAAACATGGTGTAAAGTGAAACTTGCTCAGTTGCCCCTAGCAACCAATCAGATTCCACCTTTCATTGGTTTCTGATTCCACTTTTCTGATTGGTTGCTAGGGGCAACTGAGCTAGTTTCACTTTACACTTTATTGTAAGAAAAAAAAAATTATATATACATTTTTTTTTAAATACATGACAAAGTAAAAGTATGTTTGTGACTAGTAAATAAGTCAAAGAATTCCAATTTCCCAAAAAAAAGTAGGAAAAGTAGGGAAAAAAAATACTTAAGGTAAAAGTCATTTCATCAGATTACAGTTTGAACCTGGAGATTTCAATGGTAACTTTTCCAGAAAGCTTCGACAGCAATATAATGAGTAAATGCACAATCACAATATTTGTAGTAATAGATGTTGTTTTTTTGTTTTGTTTTTTCGTTCCAATCCTACTGCATGCAATACATTACACCCAAACTAACAAATAAAATATAACTAGATTTTTTCCATTTGCATAATGAATCATGCATGAGTTCAGCTCCGTTTTACATCAGAATGCATTTGGCAAACTAAGAGACAAAATATATGTTTTATTCTTACTGCATTACCAACACTAATTCTGGGGTCTCCTCCTTTGAAGGTGGCGGATAACTCCAATCCATTTCTCAACAGGATGTTGAACAGAGAAACCATCACAAGGATATCTTTTAGAAGTAAGAATTCTGAAGATCCCATGGGGTAAAGCAATATCCTTTTAACTTGCAGACGTTGGAGCAGAAATATGATCAAAATGAAATGTGTGATATGTTATCAAGTCTCCGGTGGAAATTTGACCTGATCATACAACTGATTGATAATATAATTCTGTTGAACAACATCTAGGGAAAGGTCTGGTAGTACAATGTGTACAGAAGTGTAATAATCGAGAACGATGGCGGGATAGTGTTAAAGCTATTGGGTGAATTTATACCATATGGATTTTTTTTTTTCAATGAGCTGAACGTTGAGATACTGCATGTACAAAGTGTACAATATAAGCCGAGCTTTGTTGGAACATTACATCTATAAAAAGCTTCACTGGCAGGCACCCCAGATTCTATTGCCCATTTTCAATGAGCGGTTGGTTTGCAGTTTGGCGCTGTGAGCTTCTAGAATAGCTAGTTTTACTGTCATTGAACTGGAATGATTGCAGCTAATGACATTGCAGCCCTGTATAATATATCTCATAGTTGTAGATTAAAAGACCCATTTCTTGCCAGCCATATTGCTCATATCTTCATCTGGAATGAGTTTTATTGTCTGTTGATGTTGCTTCGCATTCAGTATTAGTCAGTCATGAATGTTTCCAGCTTTCCCTAATTGTAAAGCGACATGGATTATGTTCTATATATTAAAGATGATTGCTGTTCATTAGTTTAATTATGTTATTCTGCAGTCGGTTAAAGGGATTGTCCAGGATATTATCTTTTTTTTTTTTTACCGTCAGCAGACTGGGATAAAAAAAAGTAAAATTAACATGCACTCTCCTGGCACCCTTGTGATGGCACCTGGTGTCCACTTAGCCAATCACCAGTGACATGCCTCAGCCAGTCACATTCACACAAAAATTGGGAAAATCCTCTTACAGTCACTTTTTTTTTTATTGTAGATTAATATGTAGCCTAGGGCCAGGGATTACGAGTATTTCTAGTTGGCACAAAACTCTAACACCACTGGAAAGCTGTTAAGGCATAAAAACAAACTGTATCTATCCTAGACCTCATGGTGGTTGCCAAACTTATAAAAGCTCTTTTTTATTTCTTAGATAAGTGTCAAGGAGGTTGAGCCAAGCTGCTCAGCTACCACAGTCTGACACACCTTCTTGCTTGTTTAAGCATTACCTTGAAATTATTTATTGGTGCACTCATGATATTAAATATCAGCCATCACTTCAATGGCTGTTGAATTTATTGACATTGTCATTTATTACCAAAATCAGCTAGTACTTCAAGACTTTGAAAAAACTGCTGATTTGTAAAACTTGGGTTTTATTTGTTTTTATTTCTTTGCAGCTTTCAGTGTGAGCTCTTTTTCCCTTGTACAAAGCATATTCAATTCTCCCCTAAAACTACATTGTAAGGGCTATTTTTACTTTCTCCAGCCTGTGTGAGCTGCCATGCAAGGTTTCCTTCTCCCCATCCACTTTCTGGGCTTGTATGTAACTTCCTTTCCATCCTTGCTGCTACCTCTAACACTGACAGAGCAAAAAGTCCATCTGACAGATTTATTTAATCTAAGTAGCAGCAAAATGGTAAAAACCTTTTAATAAAGACAATTTAAATAATTGCTTTATTTCTTATTCAGGAAATCAATCAACCATTTAAAAACGAATCAGAGCAAAAATGGCCATAGACTTTAAATAGTTCACACTCTGAAGTCTGGTTGACCTGAACATTGTTTAAATGCTTTCCTTTGAGTAATAATAATATTTATTTGTATAGTGTTAATAGATTCTGCAGGTGCATTGATTAAAGGAAAGACAAAATTAGTGACAGATGCTTTCCAAAAGCCTAATCTGCAAAGTACTCCTCTTTGATTGTTAAACACCACAGTACTCAATGTAATTACTTTTAATAAAATTTAGTAAGATCTGCTATTTTGCTTGTTATATACATAGTAAAATCAGTGGACAATGTGGACTATACTACATTTGAACTTATCATGGCATTACGAGGCTATAATAACCTGACTGCACAGTTTTCTGCCATTTTTAGTACATTTACATTCATTTTCTCACTTGTGATTTCTTTCTTTTAATATTGTCACATTCTTTAGTCGGTTCTCTCATGTATATTACTGTAATTAGCCCAGATAATGTATTCTTTTCATCACAGTCAGTTATACACATTTCAGTGTTACACAACTCTTGCCTAATATAGGGAAACTGTAAGGCACAAAAAATATTCAGCAGAAAATATAGATGAACAATTGTTCTATGGCCACAGGGTATAGAAGTAAAGGTTTATTTTTTTCCTGGGTCAAATAAAATTATTTTAGTGACCTAGAAATGTTAAACTTGGCTTAAAGGGGTGTTCTGGCGCTAGCCTAAGATAAATATTGTGCCGGGTCCCTTACCAAATAGAAAAGAAAAATATACTTATACCTTCTCCCTTGCAGCTACAACTTGGCTCCATCTGGTCTTCCCAGTATTCTTTTTACTACCTGCTTCCGAGATGAGCAGTCAAGAGCAGGAGCGATCACTTGATTGGTTCACACCTGCTCCCAAGCTGAACAATAACTATGGGTCTAAAGGTGGGGGACAAAGACTAGTTAAGTATGTTTTTGTTTTTTTATTTTTCAAGTGACTCCGCAAAATATATCTTTTTAGCCTAGAGCTGGAACACTCCTTTTATATACAGGGTAAAAGCTGTATAATAACAAGCACCAAAGAGCCTTTAAAGGGCTTAGGAGAGTGCAGACAGAGCCATATGAATGGTCGCTGGATCATTTTTCTGGCCCACTGTCTTCCTCTCTCTGATGAATATGTTGACTGTCTATGTTGAGTGGCCATTACCTTGGGGAACATCACATCATCAGAAGTTGTCAGAGAGATGACAGCAATGAAGAGTCGAGGACAGTGGGTGGCCACCGGCAGCTGTGGCGGAGCCAGATAGGTAAGTATACCACACTGTTGTGTCTACTGCAGCCCCAGCAGCAGAGTTTTTGTATTTTAGGCTGGACAACCCCTTTAAATTTGTGAGACTGGACTTATGTCGCCCTGGGGTTTGCAGCAGGGACCGTGTACTACTGCTGGGATCCTGCTGCTTGCTTGTGGCAGCAACTTATACAGTGACAGAGGGAGCTCCATCCTTCTGTCAAATCCCTTACAAGTCTTGATTGCTTTCAGCCCCGGCACTTAAGGGATAAGCTGCCAGGGTCAGAGTCATGGGAAACTCTGGCAGTTGCAGCAGAGTTCTGACTGTGTTTCATATGGGGGATCCTGCTGCATGATTCCGTGGGCTTAGTGACATTGACCTTACTCAACTCCGAGCTTTGCACTGGCTAAGCCATTATGGCCCAAGCATAGCTTGGACAAAACTGGTGAATTATTAAAACACAAGATAATTGTACTGTTGAAATCGTATCTGCTACAATCTATTTACTTTCAATACACTACTAAATGTAATAATAAACCATTACTGCTGTATAAAGTCATGAGTTAAGATAAAAGAGGAGACAAGAAATTTTCAACCTTGTATTCAGCTCAAAGATATTGTCCTACATTTCTATATACTGTACACAAATCCACCATAGCAGTATACCAATGACAGGTTAAGCCAACAACGTTGAATATCATGTCATGAATTCTGTCTGGAGATTGGTTGTATTAGGCAGTGAGTGAACAATTAACTTTTTAAATTGGAAAAATAACAATTGAAAGCAAGTATAACAATCTGAGGCACTTTGACAAGAGTCTAACCTACTTACCTGGTTAAGACATAAAGCCTCGGAAGCTGCTGGCCGGGGATTGTATCACACTGCTGCGATCTTCTCCCTTGTGACAGGTATGATTTAAGGCTGAAGGTTCTTTAATAGGATAATGCATCCTGACACACTGCATATATTTTTTGAGAAACATAACAAAGAGTTTGGTTTGGTCTCTAAATTTGCTAGATCGCATTCTGGCACTCTGCAAGACAAATACAAAGTCAAAGGCAGTTGGTCTTATCACGACCAATTTCAAAATATCCCACGGAAAAGCCTGGGGAGTAGAGCCCCCTTAGGGACTAAAACTTCACTTTTATTGGATAATGTTAAATGGAATGTAGCACTAGGTACATTGCTCTGTTTTTTTTTTACATGAACAGACTGGTGCCAGCACAGGGATTCTAATGGAGCCGTGTCATAGAGGGGAGGGGTTTCGGAACACTGGGGGTCGTCAGGCCTGTCTCCAGTGCTTTGCGATCGGCCAGGGGTCAGGAACAGACCGGTCTGTCCATGTAAAAAACCCAAAGCGATGTACCTAGCTCCCTAGAACACAAGCTCCCTAAGCTCATGAAACAAAAGTTACTAATATATCAGTCATCTTCACTGGTTTTAGAAATATTTAATCTAGAGCTATGGGAGTAGCTAATTAAAATCCTAAATATAGCCTCTTCAACATGTTTTATTGCTGTACACAATGTGCTCAGGAAGTATAGCTATCAGTGATATCAATAATATCAGTATATCAGTATTAGATATATCTGTGATAGCTATACATCCTGAGGACATTGCATACAGCAATAAAACATAATACAACTGCCCTAAAGTAAATGATTCAATTCCTTTCTAGCTCAGCCTTCTCACCTTTGTTGGATAAACATATTCATAATATAGAATAATTTACAGTGGAGAATCCCCAACTCTGGAATATTATTCAATCAAACATAGCTCAACAACAAATAAAAAGTTAAATTAGCGGCATTGAACAACACAGGATGTAAATCTTCTCTATTACCATGTCCAT